>NW_020954751.1:5838684-6105519 GCF_900497805.2 Vombatus ursinus | reverse complement strand
AAAAAAAACATTCACCAGAAAATGGGGAGCAGAGAGTTAAAGATAAAGGAAAATAATGAAACAACAGCAAAAGAGTCCTTGTTTTGGAAAAGAGCCTAATATGGAAGATTTGGTAGTTTTTTGGTGTATGTGCTGGGGACTTTACAAAGCAACACACGATGGGAGGTTGTTTAAATTTTGATCTAACTGTGTGGCCTGTCATCATGTCTACATTAAAACTCTTCAAGGCTCTACCATGATCTACTCCAGTCATTTTGTTTGGATTAGCTGATGGCTCCACTTGTGTGGTACATTTTGATTTCATCTGACACCAGGCTCTCATCCTATTTTCCCTTAAGTAGGTCTGGGGAATTAAAAAAAAAAAAAGAAAAAGAAAAAAATGCTCAATTGGGAAGTTGCAATCTCTGCATTTATTGCTTCCAAGGAAACTTAACAGGAAACTGCTTGTTCAGGCCATATTGGGAATGAACCTGAGCCTTGGCTAGAAAGAGAGAGAATTCTACTTAAATTGCATTTCACTAAGTAAATCCCATGGTTCAGTAGATTGACTCCCACAATGAGAGGGGTCAATTAATGCACAAGGATAACATTTCTTTAGAGCAATAAAGGACTTTAAAAATCATATAATCCATTGCCTCCATTTTACAGATGAAGAAATTCAGGCCCCAAGAGGTTAAATAAGTTCTTCCAGGTCACACAACTAGTTAGTTGCCATATCCTAAACAGTTTAGGGCAATAGAAAGTGAGCAGACCTGGGAGTCAAATCTCCTGAGTTATGAATATCACTCTATCTTCTTGGATAAGTCATTTTAACTTTGAATTCAATTTCCTTATTTATGAAATGTGAGTCAACATCCATCAATCAATAAACATTTATTTGGCACCTACTACATCCCAGGCACTGTGCTAAGTGCTGAGGCTACAAATAGAGGCAAAAAAGAGTCCCTACCCTAAAGTAGCTTACAATCTCACAGGGGAGACAATATGCAAACAAAGATAAACAAAGCAAGCTAAATACAGAATAAATATAACAAACCGAGAGAAGACACTAGAATTAAAAGGAGTTGGGAAAAGCTTCTTGTAAAAGGTGGGATTTTAATTAAGACCTAAAGGATGGGAGGTCAGTAGTCTGTGCCGATGAGGGAGAGCACTCCAGGCAAGGAGACAACCAGAGAGAATACACAGAGTTGAGAGATGGAAGACCTTGCTCATGCACTGTCACCGGATTAAAGAATATGTGTAGGGGAGTAAGGTGTAAAAAGACTAGAAAAGTAAGAGGGAATTAGGTGATAAAGGGCTTTGAATTCCAAATAGAGCATTTTATATTTGTTTCTGGGGGCAGTAGTGAGTCACTAGATTTTACTGAGTAAAATAGTGATACGATCTGACTTGAATTTTCAGAAAATTCCTTTAGTGACTGAATGGAGTATAGCTTGGAGTTGGGAGAGACTTGAAGTAGGCAGACTTACCAGTAGGATATTACAATAATCCAGGAGTGGTGGCAGTGTCAGAGGAGAGAAGGGGGATGCTGGGGAGTTTTTGCAAAGGTGAATCAATAGACCTTTGTAACATCTTGGATATGAGGGGTTGGGGAGGGCGAGGATTATCTAGGATGACTCATAGGTTGCCAGCCTGAGGGACTAGGAGAGTGTTGTTGTCCTTTACTGTAATAGGGAAGGTAGGCAGAGCAGAGGGTTTAGGGGAAAAGATAATGAGGTCTGGGACATATCGAATTCAAGATATCTACTGGACATACGGTGTGAGATGTCTGAAAGGCCACTGGAGATGGACTTATTACATGAGCTATCTCTGCACTTGAGCAGTGGAGATGATGGGCTCCCTTCCTGCTTTCATCCAGGTAATGGTTCAGTAATGAATTAGGTAGATACTTTGAAAAGATGAAGACATCATCTTATTGGTTTGAGAGCTGAAAGAGTCAATGATTCAAACTACCTTTAAAAAGAAGTAGTCTCTTCCTTCAACTCTCTCATGTGGCAAATAATATTCTCTGTCTCTAGACTCCTCTTAGACTGTGGGGTTGGGGGCCATGAAGGGCTGTACTCTTTTCTGAGCATGAGTTCTACTAAGTGAGCTTGCACCTGGGCACCTAGTTGCTTTTTCTACTTTGTGTTTCCTTTCCTGGGTAGGTGGATGAACATCAGCTATGAGGTAGACATATCCTATACTAGAGGTGAGGTCATGAATTTGAAAGGTATGAGGATCCTGGGCCCAGTGAGTGGAGATGGCTGGCAGCCACAAAGTTCCTGCATCCAAGAAGACAAGCACTGACAAGACTTTTGGCCCAAGCTTAGTCAGTTTTACTAGTGGACATGTACAAGGAGTATTTTAGACAGTGAAATGCTGAGGTGAAATATAAAAGATCTAATGATGATTCCATGAATTACATTATGTTAATGAAGTTTAAGTATCAGATTCCCCAGAGATTATAATTGTGGTCAAAAGTTAAGCTACTGAATCCTATTTAAGTTGTGTATGGATATGCACCCTGAGAAGCTTTGGTGCTGAGGAAATAAATATCTATTCCATATTTGACTTATATTGTACTTTGAATGGCTTTTTAAAAACCTTCTATTCTTTGTGGGAAATGCAGATATGAGCCAATGAGTTAAGCCTTAGCATCCCACCGATATCCTCCTTAGGTACCCAGGTTAAAGAACTTAATGAATCAAAGAATGTGAAAAAAAAAAGAGAGAGCCTAACCCCTACTCTTATTAAGGGCCAACTTTCCATAGGACTGAATCTAGTAAGAACTATGTGCCTGGATCCAGAGCATAGGATCCCCCTAGCGGAGAAGGGAGACATGCAAGTGCCCTAGTCCTTTGGTCTGAGCATCAATTCCTTAACATTACACAAGTAAAAAAGTGTTTATGCAATTCCATGCTAGATGAGCAGGAAGTTTTCATAGCACTAAAGATAAAAGGGGTAAAGGGAGTACTAGAATATCCTCCATTGAACCTTGAGAGGGAAGGATAGGAAAAAAAGGTGAAAAGGAAGAAAGGACAAAGAGGCCCTCACAAACGTGACATACAGACACCATTAAAAAGAAGGATTCATAGAATGATGGAATATTAGAATGGGAAAGAATCTTATCATATGGGGTTCTGGAACACAGAACATAGACTGTTAGAGCTTCGAGGGAACTTCAAACAATAAATGTTACAGAGAGAAGTGAACCAGAAGTTAAGTGATATACCTAAGGTCGTACCTATAGTAAGCAACAGAGTTGGAATTTAAACTTAGGGCCACTGATTCTAAATCCAACAGTCTTCACTTCACCATATTGCATTGGATCTGTTCATTTTATGAATGACTCTCACTCTCACTCACTTCTCATCCTTCCTTAAGAAGTAAGGATACGTGGGAACGTTCTGATGACTACAGGAGAGCAGGGTCAGCATATTTTCATTATGTGCTCTTTCAAGATGAAGACATGTCTATTTTATATTTACTATCTCTCTCTCTCTCTCTCACTCTCTCTCTCTCTTGCTGTCTCTCTGTCTCTCTCTTCTCCTTCTCTCTCTTTCCTACCACATAACTCTCTCTTCTGAGGCCACTATTCTACATACATGGTGGTTCCCCTATTAGAATATAAGTTTATTGAAGGCTTTTGTCTTTCAATTCCTAGTACTTACCATAAAATTAGTGCTTAATATATGCTTATTTATTTTCTCTGCTCTGTCTTTCTTTTTCAAGGCAAATAGAAATGTAAGATAGTTTTAAGGGAGAGCACTAGATTTAGAATCAAAAGACCCAGGTTCATGTTCTTACTATCTATATGACCTTGGAGTAGTAACTTCCCTTCTCAGATTCCTCATGAGCAGAATGAAGTTGAATTAGATGATATGAAGGAAACCTTCCAACTTTAAAACTTGGAATATTTTAAGTATTTTAGAAGCACACATATATCTATACCTAGACAGATATCTATATCAATAGAGATCTATATTAGACATATATCTATATAGGTATAGATTTCTATATCTATCCATCTATCTATGTATATGTTAGATCTATCTAGATATCTATGTGCTTCTAAAATGCTTGAAAATATTTCATCATATTCATACTTATTATGTATGCGTGTATATAAATGACTTGATTATCACAAACCATTCTTATATGTTACAGCAGTTGTTTTGTTCTTGTGTTCCCACACTGAGTCTGAATGAGTGACGTTTTATTGTATTAACATTTCCATTTTATAGTTTCAGCCCCTGAGGCTCCAAAAGAATGCTTGTGGTTTATGGCCTTCCTGTTCCCTTGAACATAGAATAGAGGGAGTGTGGTGCAGTGGAAAGAACAAGCAACCTGAATTTGAATCCTGTACAACCAGTGTGTGACCTTGGGCAAGTCACTTAACCTCTTTGGGCCTCAGTTTCTTCATCTGTAAAATGAAGAAAAGAGAGTGGGTTGGATAAAGTGACCTCTGAGGTCCTTTCCAACTCCTATGATGATCTAGCAGCTCCTGGTTATTTGCCTACCCTACCCCCTACCCTGGACTTGCTTGCTACCTAGAAAAACCCTGCAGTAAACCGGAAATGCCAGGGGTCTCCAGGGGGAAGTCAAATCCCTTTGTACTCTGCCAGAAAACTTTCTCACAAGAGGAAATTCTACAAATGCTCCAATGACATCATCCAGAAAAGGCCCTTGTTTTCCTGAGCCCCACCCCCCTGGAAGACGACAAGGGTTAAGGATACACAAACCCAGCCACTTGTCAGATTTGGCGTGCTGAGGCCAACAGCTGGCCGAGCCAGTTAATTAGTCCTGCACTCTGCTCAGGGTTCAGCCTTTATTGGCAAGCAAAGGCAGGCTGCCCTGGCCTGCTTTCCTCTTTCTATTAACAAAGACCTGTGCCATCAGATTACCTTGGCCAGGAGCCAGGTTTGAATGTCATTTGCCCGCCTGTGTGTTGCCATGGTGACCGTGATGCTCCTTTTGCCAAGGCAGCAGCTGGTGGATGGGGGGCAGATTACCTGCCAAACAGATTTACTGGCTCTAAAACTGCTGCAGATCATTCTCCAATGAGTGGGGTGGGGGAGGAGGAGGGAGATTTGGGGATCCAAAGGAAAAAAAAAACAGAGAGGCAGGAGAAGCTTTCTCCACCTTGCACCTCACCCCCTATTTTTTTTTTTAACAAAAAGATTATTATCCTTCTTAGTTTGTCTAAAGTAGTGTTTCCAGGCATCCATCTGCTAGTACATAGGCAGAACTCATCTCTTTTCTTTGGCTAAGGAGAGGCATTAAACAAATTGCTCTTTGTTTTTCCTGTATGACTATTATTCCCCACCATCATCTCCCACCTTATTGAGGAAAGAACCCAAGGTCTAAACTAGATGAAGTGTGGGCCTTTACTAGGGTACTGAGGGCATTTCCAGATAGGTGGCTGTGCCATATTGTGACATTATACCTTCAGCAAAGCTCTTGAAATTTGGAGATTTATAGTTGTTCTTCCTGAAGAATAGGAATCCTCATACTCCAGGTCATTGGCTTCCTGAAACACCCCTTGACTCTCTAGAATGATCATAGATTTAGAAATGGAAGGGATTTTAAAGGTCATGTAGTTCACCCTGTTCTCCTTCCTCATTGATTTAGAATCCAAGGTTCATGTCTAATAAATGAAGAAACTGAGACCCAGGAAGGGAACTAACTTGCCCCAAATCACACAGGTAATAAATAAGTAGCAAAGCTGGGATTTGAACTCAGGCCCTGCAAATGAAAAATCAGCATTCTTTCCATTATACAAAGCTGCTCTTGGTCTCAGAGCAGAATACACTCTCCAGTAAAATGTCCCAGCTCCCTCAGTTTAGGAGGCATTAGGGAAAGAAGATAGTATTTCTATCTATTATTTCACTACCTATTTATTTCTTTCCATGCCTAAGTATTGCCTATACCATTCCAAACTCACCCACTTCTAACTTGGTTATAAGGTTTGACCCTTCCAATGTGCTAAGGCAATGAGTGATTGAGTTCATTGCTCCTTTCCTCTTCCTCCCATCCTCTCTTGCTGAAATAGATTCTCGCATTTCTTGTTAAAATATTTTTTGGTTAACAGTTCTATGTGAACTAGAAGGCGATAACCCCAAGGTCCTAAGGTTAAATCCTAAAATGACTAGGCCCTGTAGATGCCATGTCTCTAACTTTCAAGCCACTAATGCAATCCACTTTAATGCAACAAACTTTTATGATAAACTAGTTTTGTTTAAGGCACTGCGCTAGGTAAAGAGTTCCTATAGGCATTAACAATAGCAATAACAAAAATCAATTGCATTTATATGGTGTCTTAAAGTTTGCAAAATGCTTTGCACATAATATCACTTTTGCTCTTCACAACAATACTGTGAAGTAGATATTATTCCCTCCTCATAGAAAAACTAAAGTCACAGCAAGTAAGTGTCTGAGGCAGAATTCAAACACAGGTATTCCAAGTGGCAAATGCTGTGCTCTAGTTACTGTGGCACCTAGATACCACTGCCTGGAGGTCATGAAGAGAGTCAGATATTTTGCCACTTTATTGTCTAGCTAAAATCACAACTATTAAAAGGTAGGGTTAAGAAAACACTCTACTTTGTCACTGTCAGTCAACCTATGATACTAATAATACACATTAAAAGAGTTCACCAAATTGGAATTTTAATCCTCTAGCTACCATAAAGCTCTTCAATCACCAATATGCTCCTGGTGATATTCGATGGCTACAAATCATGCACTAATGTGAGTTTAGAAGAATCAAAATTATAGGTAACACAAAGGGGAGTGGGCAGGAGTAGCCAATAGCATGCTACCAATGAAGACTCAAGAAGGAAATCTGGTATAAAATGGATCATTAAAACACATGTGGTAGCAATAATAATAATGGCTGGGAAGTGCATGTTCTTTAAACTCTGTGAAGAGAGCTTTGCCTGCATTATTTCATTTTTGCCTTAGAATAACCCCATAAGGTAGGAACTGCAGGTTTTATATTATTCCTATTTTTCAGATGAGAAAACTGAGAGAGTTTAAGTGATTCACCAATGGTCATACAAGGGGAAAGTACCCAAGGCACACTGTGAACTTAGCTCCTCCACATTCCAAGTCAAAAACTCCATCCAGGATCCCCACTGCTTTTCTTATAAGAGTAAGTGATAGCACATAGCCTGAGAACTAACATAATGTTTTAATCATTCAAAACTTCAGGAATCTGTAATTTCCCAGGAATTGGGAACTCTCTCATCCCATCAAAGCAGATTGCAATCCCTCCACAACTCAATAGATGAACTTTGAAGAGGTGCTGTGGCAAAACCAAACAAAAACCAAACTATTATCTTTTGGGAAGCAAATAGAGAGGCAGCCTCAAAGTCAGGAAAACTTGGGTATTTATGTCTTGTCTCTAACACATACTGGCTATATGACTCTGGGTAATTCACTTAACCCTCAGAGCTCTAAAATTATCCACTGTGGAGAAGATGCCAATATACACTGGTACAGTGAGTTTTCTCATCAGGGAATTACCATTTCAATGAAATCACCAGTCCAGTAGCCATCCTTATCTTGCAGGCAACCTGAAGACAGGTCTCTTTGGTTTAGTCACTTTTCATATGACAAACACGATCCCTACACTTGACATTTTTTAGCTTGGTAGAGTATGCCAGGTCTCAGAGTTATCTCAAATCTCTGGTGAGACTTTAGGTTATGGTAGAACTTTTGGTAGAAACTTTTCTGTAACATGTAAAATATTAGAAGAACCAGAGGAAGTCCTCCAGTCTTTGGAGTGGATACTATATATAATAAAATGTCCCTTATTTCTCCCTCTCCAACAAATGTAAAAGGGCTATAGGTAAAACAATAATCAATAAAACCAAAGGAAAATAGAAGTATGCTCTTCCATCTAGTCCAAGACTGTGCAAAAAGACCTGACTTATGTGGGGGAATTGGGTTAAGTCAGCCCATCCTCTGATAGACAGGGTCAAAAGTCAATAGAATCTAAGCTCTGAACTGTCAGAGTCTTAATGAGTGATAGAGACAGCCATAAGTAATTTACACTATAGGAAGATGGGGCTGGGTAATGCATGCATGATTCAGGTACTTCCAAGAGACCTAAAACCATTTCTGCTAAAGTCATAGCTGAATCAATTCCCATCAAGAGACTGCCCAGTGAGAAAGATTCAGTTTGTGGGGACCTCCAGGAGAATGAGACAAGAACAATCTCTGATCTCGGTCATTCAAAGCTGTAGGAGGGGATAGAGTCAATTCCTGGTTGCCTTGCAGTAGAAAAAGATGACAGAGATGGGGCCCAAGACAGCATTCAAGATGAGTCATGAGGAGACCACAGCAGATGCCAGAAAATTGCAGTTGAGGGCAAGGCCTGGCTTCAGCAACCTGCTCCAGAACTGCAGAAAAGTAACAAGCTACAGTATCTGAACTATAGAGGGGGTTGGGCCAGACAGAGTTTGTTCACAGAAACCAAGAATGCAGGAGAGGGTAGTGCCTACATCTAGCACAGGGAACCTACCCCAAAAGTGAGACTGTAGATTTAAGTAAACAGAAGAAAACTCTTACTCAATGAAGAATACTGTGATAAACCAAAGAGATAAGTTAAAAAAAAAGAAAACTTTCCAGTAAGTAGAAGTCCAGACTTGGGAAAGGGTGGTAGGAGCTGACAAGGAGGAAGAAATGTTTTGGAAAAAAGAACTCCAAAAGGGGATAGAAGAAATAAATCAAAATATATATTTTTTTAAAAAAAAATAATGAAATTAGAGCTTCCAAGGGAAAGATTAGAAGGAGAATAAAGAGCTTAGAACAAAAGATGGAAAATCTTATCCAATTTGAATGGGAGAAACAGAATTTAGTGATTTAATGAGACAAGAGGACACATGAGAACAAAGTCAAAAGACAAAATTAGAATATGTAATATATCTATCTTAAGGGATGGATAAAATATCACTCCATCCCATTTAGCTCTTATACATTTGTCAGATGAGAATACATCTTGATTGTTCATTAGATGTGATTAAGGCCTCGAGGAGAGCTAGGTGCAACAGAAAGATTGGGTTGGTTGAGAGACTTACTTATGCTCTCTGGAACCTACATAAAAAAAGATGGCAGGGACATTAAGAGCACAGTCCCTGAAAAATAATCACTTTGGGGAAGGGGGATAAGAGGATCTTGATCTTGGCCTAGGTTTTCTCCTCTTACCTTGGTAAAGGAGGACTTTGTGAATTTTGAAGGATATGAAGGATTTTCAATTTCCCATATCCTTATCAACATCCAAGCTCTACTGAAACATATTATCTGATAGTAGTGTCTTCATCACTAGGAAAGGATAGACTTGAGATGGATTCAAGGATTTATAAAGAGTCCAGCAGAAATGCTATACTGTACCTAAGGGGAATGTTTTAAGCCCTCTAGCAAAAAATAACAACAATAACAAAAAAAAAAAACCAAACAAAAAAACAAATTAAAAAAAAACCCCAAACACCCTTTATGAGCTGCAAGCTACCCCCTTCTTCTACTTATGCCTTAACTTTGAGCCTATTTTCCTTTGGACTCCACATTTGCTAGCAAGAGTGTGTTACAGTCTTTGGAGGGATTTTGTTTATCAACTGTTTTCACTATACCGCCATAGTAAATACCCTTTTCTAAAAATTATTTGAGTCCTGCTGACTAATTAATAACACTGACAATTAAGAAGAAAATACTTAGGTGGTAGAATTTTGAGCCATAAAGCAGTAGAGAAGAAAGACAATCCCACCAGCATTTCAGAATTAAACCATAAAACCCTGAGGTAACAGTAGCCACACTCTAGGGACCATTCTTATCACTGTGAGTGGGAATTGAAAAAGTAGCTTTGTGTCTAAATTCACTAAGTATTATTAAAAATAGCTGATGGAAAATAAATGAAGAAGTAATTTAAGACCTTTCAGAATCCCTGAAAGCCATGATCAAAAATATAAAAGAAAACTTCTCATATCTATTAGAACCAGAGGAAAAAATGGAAATATACTGCAGATCCAGAAAGAAAGAATTCAAATAATAAGGAGCCACAATCCAGATCACACACAGTTATGATGCAATTATTACCACAAAAAGAGAGCAAATATCAGAATGTAATTTTCAAAAAAGTAAAAGAAAAAATAATCATAACTTACCCTGAATGACTGAAGATATAATCTTGCAGGGGGAGAGGGGAAGGGGAATATTGCATCTTCATTAGAATAGAGGATTTTCAAGCATCCTGATGAAAAGACCAGAGCTTTGTAGAATCATTGAAATGCAACAATAGGAAATAAGAGAGACCTAGACAGGTAAATACTTTTAAGGGATTGGAAAGAGCTAAATGATGATGAAATGCATAGATTCTAATGGAGAAGAGACAAATGTACCTTCCAAATCCCACTGTCTTCAAGATCAGAAAGGGAGTAATAAAATACAAATATAGTCCTGAAGGTGATATTGTTCTTTTTGTTAGTTTTGATAGAGAAGAAAATGGAGGGGAAAATGGATGCATCAAGAAAAAATTAAGAAGCAGAGTCAATCCTCGACTTTGACAGGGATAATGTTCCTAGAAAATAGTGCAAAAGTAGAAACATGATTGTTAATACATTAAGCCCATGGAAAATAGAGAGTAATGTTCCCATGACCACCAAAAACTGTAACCTTTTGTTAAAGTGTGCTGAAAATATATTTTTCTGTTTTATAAGAAATACTTTCATAAGAGACACTTTATAAGAAAACATTAATTCTGATAATATACACTTTTCCTAACACAGTAACCATGAAATAACCCATAAAATACAGTACAAAAAATAAAATTGGTAACATGCAAAACATTTTTTCTCACTAGTAATTTCCCAGAATTCTTTGACCTTTTGTGACATCTTGATTAAAAAAAATGATTTCAGACAAAATTCACTTTACAGGACACATGAAAATCTATAGGACTATAAATACAGCAAACAAAATTCCTTAAACTAAAACTTTTTTTAACCTGAATCTTATCTTTCACTGTGTCAGATGGTGGTATGAGGGTATTACACAATATATTTATACTTCTGAAAACCTCTCTACCTTGGCTGCCCTTTAAAAGCTAAGGAAGAGGTTATTGGGATGTTAGTTGCTACTGCCAGAAGACTCTGAGACTGGTGAGATCTCAACATCACCTCAGAGCCCAAATGACTTGCAATATCCTTTGGGGGCATAATTGCAACACAAAGATCGAGTTTTAAATGTAAACAATGAAAATATGAAACAAATGCATGGGGAACTTTTTACAATGATAAAGTGAATAAGACCAAGGAAGTACTTAATAGCATACTGGTGGCTGCACAAGCTAACATGCACTGAGCCTCTCTTTTTTTTTTTTCTTTCCAGCACATAGCCATGAATGTGTGTAGTTGCCAATATGAAGGTGAAAATGAGGTTACTAATAAAATCATGTGAATGCTTGAAATCATGAAAGCTAAATGTGCAAATGTTGAGAGCTGACTGTATTATTCCTTATAATTTTAGTGCATGAGAAGAAGAGTATATAAACATGTAGGTAGAACCTATTATCAGAAGCATTCATGTAGAAATTCAATTCTTATTAGTGGTGTTGTAGAGGGCATTCATGCACGGGGTAGTATGTAGTAGGGTGGAAAAAACACAGAAGAAAGAGACTAGAAGCTCTTAAGGTAAGTTTTGCCTTGGACCAGCATTATCTTTAATTACTTCTTAACCATTATCTGTAGTACTTTAGAACATATTAAAGATGGCTATTTCTGGGAGGTAAGGGATGAGGATGAGCATAAAACATTCCTTATTCATCCAAACACAATAAAATGTTAATCAATAAAAGATATTTGAAGAACAGTTTTGTGTGTAAATAAAGATTACATAATATAATACTAAAGAATATGTAGGCCAAAGATTCAATAATAAAATTAATGGCTAATTTTGTTAAAGAAAGTGACAATAATGATACAGCAGAACTTTTGGGAATTAGTCAAATTAGCCACCATAGGGGGATATATATATGTATATATATATGTATATATATATGTATATATATA
This sequence comes from Vombatus ursinus, assembly GCF_900497805.2. Lineage (NCBI taxonomy): Eukaryota > Metazoa > Chordata > Mammalia > Diprotodontia > Vombatidae > Vombatus > Vombatus ursinus. The sequence goes on along the minus strand of NW_020954751.1, from coordinate 6,093,472 downwards.
TATTCATTATATATATATATCATACATATACACACATAGAAATATAGACATTTTGATCAACAAAAAAGAGAACAGATCAATGATCTGAGTAAAAAAATGAAAAGGGACAAGAATCTGATAGGACAACAAGGCATGAACAAGTTGTAAAGGGCATTGGTGCAGGGAATGTTCCTATTAATGACATGAAAGATGCATTGATATATCTTAGTATAGTTCTGCACATTCTTAACCTGCTGGAAACCCTGATGGACAAATTGTCATGTACTAAGAGGAACTAAGGAAATTTACAAGAAGTTAAAAAAAGTATATTCTACTTCATACCTAAAACAGCTAAGCTTATTTTCCAGATTAATTTCTCGCATCTTCTTGGCTTCTCTGGATTCTCATTCAGAACAGTGACCCTATGATCTCAAAATCTCAATGTAAGGTAGAATCCGTAAGAGTCAATAATGATTGCTTATGTGGAATAAGGCAGAATGAAGAATTGAGGATAATTGAGTACTGGAAGGATGGTGGTGCTCTGTACAAAAACAAAGACATTTGGAAGGGATGGCTTTAAGTGGAGAGTTAACAAGTTCTATTTTGGAAATGTCTTTGATATTCCAATGTTAAATACAGCTGGAAAGAAAAAACTACTAGGTAGTTAGTCATGTGGAAACTCAACACAATAGAGTTAAGTATATAGATCTGGGATGATAAATAATCCCTTGGGAGCTTATGAAGTCGCTAAGAAAAAGATTATAGTAAGGGAAGAAAAAGAGCACCAAGGATAGAGCCTTGAGGTAATAGCACAGCTAGGGTATGGGATATTGGTGACAATATGGTAAAGGAGACTGAGAAGGAACTGTCAGAGAAGTAGTAGAACCATGACCAACAACAACAAAGATTGATGTCATGGAAACCCAGAAGGACTGAATATCATGGAGAACATGGCCACAATGGCAACTACTACAGTAAGGTCAAAAAGGATGAGCACCGAGAAAAACCCATCAGATTGACCAATTAAGAAGGCACTGGTAATTTGGGGGGAAAAACAGCTAGAGTCAAGTTATGAAGTTAGGAGTCAGATTTCAAAGGATATGAGAAGTAAAATGGGAAGAACTAAAAGCAATGAGAGGAGACAACTTTTTCTAGGATTTTGTGAAAAGGAGAGGAGAGATATAGGACAATAGCTTCAGAAGATGATCAGCTTCATCGAGGGTGTTTTTAAGGAATCAGAAGACTTAGGTGTCTTTGTAGGCATCAGGAAAGAAACTCATAGATAGAGAAAAATTGATGATTAAAGAAAGGAGATGGTTGTGGATGAAATCTGCTGGAGGCAATGGGAGATAAGATCAGAGGAACATATAGAAGTGTTTGTCCTGATAAGGAGAAAAGTCAATTCTTCCTGAAGATTGAAGTGAGAGAGAGACAGAGACAGAGACAGAGAGACAGAGAGAGAGAGTAGATGTTAGTTATTAAGGTATTTTGAGATGTAGAGAGTATGAAGAAAAGGAAGTTTAAGACAAAGGCAAGATCATACGCTAAGAGAGTAGGTTGAAGGGGTTCTATGAGAGAAATGAAGGTTTGCAACTCTGGGAGTGCAATAGAGAGTCAAATAGGAAGGAGGAGAAGGATTATTGAGAGCGCCTTAGTTGAAATGAAATAATACAAATTTGTAGTGGACCTGTCATCTCAACTGTGTGACTTTCTATTCAGCAATGCTTAATTAGGAGCAGAGAAAACAAATAGAATAATCCAGGATTGGGGTTTTGGCAGTTTATCTGTGGTGATAAGACAAGGGGGCAAGGAATTAAAGAGTAGTGAATAATGTAATATTTAACTAGTCAAATTATGGGGTCAAGATTATAAAAGGAGGGAAATCAATCCAGAGCAAGAGTAATAACTCAAGAAAGTGTTAATAGACAGAAGGACTAAGGAATGTGGAGAAGATAAAGAACATGTTTGGGAAGAGTGAGGTACAAGCAAAAATGGAATGATAGAAAGTTATAGTCAGACAAAGGAATTTCCAAATTTTTAATCATCATAATGGAGTATTTGTGGTTACTGTCAAATTTAAGAGTATATAGATCCTTGTATGTCTCTGAGGTGGATTGGAGGAGATATGGGAGTTGAAGAGACTGAGAAACTGGGAGGTTCCATTTTTAGATCATCAATATATATTCTGAAATAACTTTGTGCAACAGCAGGGATTAGAGTGGAGATGAAGGTCGCAGGCTATGAGGTGAAATCTTTGAGTAAGAAAAGAAATCTGAGGGCCAACAGATAATAGACACTAGAATCTGGGTTAGGACCTAGCCTTGGATAGAGTGAACCCTAGAGGAGAAGAGGTTACTCAGTGACAGTAGCAATGGGAAGATTCGTAAATAGTCATGTGAACCAACATTGTGCCCGTTGTCCTTCCAGGATCATCGAGTTAATGGGAATGAGAGGAAATAGTACCTGGTTGAATTAAAGTCTTTATGTATCTTCCAACTCTGAAATTCTATAATTCAACTTTTCTGTGTTTCATAAAGTCAAGAGTGGAAGTACTGAAATGAATACAGCAATATGGAGCAGTGATTTGTTGCTGTGGTGTCTTGAGAAGTGCTTTTCAACATAATCAGTGCTTTGTATCATCAATTAATATTTTTTACACTCCCCCAGCATGCTCATTTATCTCAGAATACTGAAAGATATCTTGCATATCAGCAAAAACCCTCACCCATCAAAAAAGACAATTATTCTTTTATTTATTTAAAAACAAATATCCATCAACAAATCAGCACATATATTGTATATGTGTACATATGCAATATTAGAAACAGCTAACATTTATGTAACAGAGAGACAGTGTTGGGTAGTGGATAGAGATCCTTGTTCATCTTGCTATGTTTTCAACTATAGGTTTAGGTATTTTTTTTTCACACTCTGGGTTTAAGTTTGTAAACCAAACATTCTGACTGAGTTCTGGTATAAAGAAGGTAGTAATAATTTATGAAACCTTGAAACAAGGATGAAAGTAGGCCAGAAAGTTTGTGCTTGACATTAATTAGTGCAAACATGGACTAAACAGGTTTTCTAAACAGTGTTAAGGGTATAATTAAGGCCTGGTGGGAAAGAGTAAATACTTTGGAGAGCCACCTCCCCAATAAGAAAGGAAAAGAAATTATTTTGTCTACTAAATGGAAGATGTACTTGCTAGAAGTGTGGGGAACCTGCAGCCTCCAGGCCACATGTGGCCCTCTACATCCTCAAGTGCAGCCCTTTGACTGAATCCAAACTTCAATTCAGTCAAAGAGTCACACTTGAAGACCTAGAGGGCCAACAAGTTCCCCACCCCTATACTAGACACAAGATTTCATTGGTATAGGAATTTCTAGATTAGGGGACTCTCTCTACTGATAAAATGTACTTCCTCTCCAGCTTATAGTGTCAGAGTGTTGCATAGAGCACTGAAAAATCACATGGCTTGCCTATCATACCTCTGCCAAATGTATCAGAGACAGGACTTGACTCCAAGTCTTCTTGGCTTTAAAGCCAGTTCTCTATCCACTGTGCCATACTCCTCATTATTTAAATATTTTATCAAATGTGGGAAATGAGAGATAGATTCCCAAATTTGTGAAACCAAAGACTTGCACCCTGCAAATATCGCTGAGTCAGTAAAGGTCAATTATATCCCTGGACACAAGCTCCTGTTGCGTTTTCTGGTCTTTAAGGGGAGGGAGGTTTCAGATGTCTTTGTAAGACTCAGGGGAAAACCAGAATTGTGTTGTAATAGAATATTTACCAGGCTAATGAATTTCATGCGTGACTCCCTGATGTAGTTGTATATCTAAATGAAAGCCAATATAGAGTCCTGTTCTCCTAAGAATAACACCTAAGAGATACTGGTGTTTGAAATAAACCTCACGCTGGAAAAGTTTCAGAGCAATGTAATTTTTACTTTTATAATCATGACCCCAGTGTGTTTGACTTTTCAAATCCCCTTGCAGAGTTCCAAGGGTCTGTTTATAAAAACCGTGCCTCAACTTTGGTCATCTGTGAGGTGGAGGAAGGATTTGTATTCTCCTGGGTAAATCTATCCCTCAGTACAACAGGACCTTCTGCTCCTTGTAGGGATCCTCTGCTTTGTGATCCAAATACTCATTTTAGAGGGAGAGACTGGAAGAGAGAAGGATGAAAAAGAAATGTATGTGTGTATGTATATATGTATATATAAATATATATGTCTTCATGTATGTGTATATATTACATATATCAATTTATATTGTGTTAATAATTGATATTTAATATAACAACACATTAATTAAAATTAATTGTCTATTGATTAAGATATGATATATTATGCACATATGTGTGTATATATGTATAAGCACGTATATGTACATACACATGGATGTATATGTATCATGCATATATACATAATGATTAGAAGTGTCTTTTTGGTAAAAGGGGATTAGTGGAGAGGGCTGAGGAAAGAGCTTTAGGAACATTCAACTTGAGTGGCAATTACTTTGAAGTATGAGCTAAAATAAATTGCCGTGGTCGGAAAAGGATATGCTTCCAACTTTAAATTATGTGATCCAGGAAGAGGATGAAAGTTCTGTGAAGATTTCAATTTAAGAAAGAAAACAGAGAAAGAATGGCTAGAGAATTAAGAGGTAAAGCAGGAGTGTAATGTGTAATACATGTGTTGGTGTGTTATGGGTGGGAGGTCAGGGAAGTGATGTGTTCTGCAAGTGTGAACCTACTAACTCAGTTGCACAGAATGTGCTTTAAACAGGTCACTATGATGAAACTTATATGCTAATTCAAGCTTGCATAAATAAAAACTTTGGGAGTGACCATGGACTTTACCTATGACCTCATGCATTTGTTTTAAAAATTCATGCCATTATTACCTGGGAGGATTACAAAGGATTGTGAATGGCTCAGAGATAATCTGTATCTTCTCACGGGAGCATGACTCAAAGCATGTGGTACAGATGAAGTGAATTAGTATTTGCATCTTTATATGTGTCTACCATTGAAAAATTATTGCTAAAGCCAATTGCTAGGGCATTGTATCCCCTCTCTCTCTCTAGTAAGACTCTATTATAGCTTAGGTTCAGATTCATTTCTATTGTTTCTACAAAAGGAACAAATAGAAAAGAATCCAATGCATTACATGAATTAAGTATGCAGAAGATCTTTATCTCCTACATGGAAAAAGAAATGTTAAAACACAAAAGACTCACTGAATGACTAGTCTGATTGAAACTAAACAAGCAGTGATCATAACTACAGTTAGACTCAGCTAAAATTTTGATATTTAAAATAATCTAAACATAAACAGTACATGGAATTCCTGATTAGGCATTTTCTATTCCACCTAGGTTTTTCACTGTCTAACCAACTTTAGGTTACAAATCTTTTGATAAAAATGAGCCAGGCTTGGGGGGCAGCTAGGTGGTGTAGTGGATAGAGCACCAACCCTGAAGTCAGGAGAGCCTGAGTTCAAATCTGGCCTCAGACCAAACACTTGACACTTACTAGCTGGGTGACCCTGGTCAAGTAACTTAACCCCAATTGCCTAAAAAAAAAAATGATCCAGGCTTGGGATAATCTTCTTGTTGGTGATCATCTTCTCCAAGAGTGCTAGTGAAGTTACCAGGGACCCCTCCCTTTGCAGGCATTCAGCTATGAACTAAAGGACTCAAGACCTTTGAAACTCTCAGATTTATAAGACTGCCACTATGCCTTTACATATCTGTCTCAGGATAGATACTCATTCTCTTTTCAGAATGGATATTCATTCCTGATTTCAGATTAAGAAAAGGAAAGAACAAATAAAAAGTGAAAAAAATAGTCAAGGGATGAATTTACTTGGTTGAGTCTATAATAGAGGCCATTTGGGTTAGGTTGGGATAATTCTGGGGTGGAAAAGGATCAGTCTATCCCTCATTCTTCGCTGGAAATACTGGAATTACATGATGCTACCTGGAGGGTCTCAGGATCAAGCAGCCAGAAGTTATTGCTCCTTCTAACTGATATGAATACCTCCCTTCCAATGTCACTGGGAAGAAGAAGACTACAATACAATTCGCGGTTATTTGTGTCATACCAAATATCTAATTCCTTTTAAAACTAGGCTCCCACATGTCCAGATATATCCAGGAAGTTTGTCATCCACCAATCTTAAGCCCTGAGTCACTATGTCCCTGTTGATCTCTAGAGGAGCTCTAGGAATGTCACCATCTTTCCAGGCAAATTGAATGTCACTACGTATGAAACAGTTCACACTTCTAAATCTTATGGAACACATTGCTCAGAAAGTCCTGGGAGGCCAGTAAGTACACATATTATTATCTCTATTTTGTCGTTGTGGAAACTAAGGTTCAAAAAGTGACAGGGACTAGAATCAAGTTCTTTTAAGATTCAGCTGGTCCTGTCTTTTAGCTATTAATTTAGCTATTCAGAATCCACTTTAAATATGGAGTCTACCAATTCAATGTCCTCCAAGAAATGTAAAATCAGCTGTACTGCTACTTTGTACTTGAGTAAACTCTATGGAGATTGTGCCCACACTTATTAGATGAGGTGATTGGTCTGGATAATACATAAAAGGTCTCTCAGTTCTAAATCCTAAGATGCTCATGTAATAGTGATAGATAGGGGGCACCTAGTCCTGATTGATTGATTCATTTCCCCCCCTCCCTACCCCACTCTAGTTCATTTAATAAAATTGCTGATCTAAGGGGACAGGTAAAACAGAAGCCTGAGAGATAAATCATACCTGTTTCAGACTTGGGTAAGTGCATTTGTATCTTGGCAGAGGTGTTAAGTACTTTCTAGGATTTTAAATGGATCACTGTCCTCCTTGGAAAGTATATGAGAGGTGCTGTGCCTGTAGTAAACTGAGAGCTGACCTTGAAATCAGGAAGACTTGGGCACAATTCTTCCTCTTTCACATCCTATCCAACAGACTTCAGGGAAGTGTATTATTCTCCCAGTGTCCTAGGACATTCTCTAAGATGATAAATTCCATAGAAGGTGCTGACCTCCTTGGAGAGAGGGAGTTCCTCATCAAGTACTCCCTACACAAAAGTAATAATAGGTCAGTGTACAAGAGGATTAAAAACAACAAGAATAACCACCACCAAAAATAAAAGAAACAACATGATTTATAAAGCGCTTGGTATGTTCCAGGCACTGTGATAAGCATTGAGAATATTAACAAGCAAAAGAAAGTTTCTGAACTCAAGGAGCTTACATTCTTATGGAGAAAGTTAGCATATAAAAGGGAGTTGAAAACCTGATGGATGAGGACACAGACAGAAGGTAGAAAATATTGATGAGTCAAGATAGGAGTCATGTGAGCATGGATGACCTGGGCACTTTCTCAAAATGAAGTTTTCAATTGGAATTCATCAATCAGATGTTTAGGGCTGGAGAGGAGGAAGGATCTTTTAAGATAAGAAGACTATAGAGCTATGAGATATCTATCACCTCCCTCATTCGGGATATTGTTTCATTTAATGTAGTCTATAGTAACAATAGCTTTAAGGTTTTCAAGGGAGAGGGTGATAAGGAGGGGAGAAGCCATTTTGCCCTATTGATTTGTAATGAACTGAGAGAAATTCACATTAAAGTAACTCTGAGGTTGTATGCTCAACCCATCAGACTGGCAATGTTGACAGAAAAGGAAAATGATCAATGTTGGAGGGGCTGTGGGAAAACAGGCACACTGATGTAGTATTGATGGAGTTATGAATTGGTCCAGCCATTCTGGAAAGGAGTTTAGAACTGTCCCCAGAGTTACTAAACTGTGCCTACCCTTTGACCCAGTGGTAACACTACTAGACCTATATCCCAAAGATATCAAAGAAAGAGAAGAAGGATCTAGATGTACAAATGTACTTATAGCAGCCCTTTTTAATACAGCAAAGAACTCAAAACTAAAGGGATATCCATCCATTGGGGAATAGCTAGGTATATCTTGACTGCAATGGAATACTTTTGAGCCTTGAGAAATGATGAAAGGGCTAATTTCCAAGAAACCTTGTAAAACTTGTATAAAATGATACAGATTAAGTGAAAGAACAAGGAAAAATTATATAATGACACAACATTATAAAGACAAACATCTTTGGGAGATTTAAGAACTCAAATCAATGTGATGAACAATCATAATTCCATTGGACTCACAATAAAGCATGCTACTTATCTCCTGACGGAAAAATAATAGACTCAAGGAACAGAATGAGATGTATACGTTTTGGACATGACCAATGAATTAATTTATTTTGTTTTTTAGTGGAGGCAAGCAGTGAAGTGGAAGGAGAGAAAAATAGATTTTTGTTCAATTAAAATAATTATATTTATTTTAAAAATTATATTGCTTGCAGTACACTAAAACCTCCAAGTATTTTAGATGACCAGTTATCTAACTACATGTCCACATCTAGAACTTATAAAGTTTATTTTTTAAAGCAACATTAAGGAATTTATGTTTATTAAAATCAATCTTACTACACTTAGCCCATTTTTCTATCCTACAGAGATGTTTTGAATATTGACTACCATCTAAAATTTTGTTTTTCTTTCTCAGTATTATTCCATTTTCAGACTACACAAGCATGTCATCAGGGACTTTATTTAAGTCATTGATTTAAAAAATGTTAAAAATAACAAGGCAAAATATTCCCCTGTCAACCTCCTTCCAAACTGAAACACCCCATCGATAAATTAGTGATCTTTGGGACCAGTCATTCATTCAGTTTGGAATCCACATAACTGCATGATCAGCTAGCCCACATTTTTTTATCTTGTTTTCAAAAATATCATAAAATACTTTCTCAAATGCTTTATTGAAATATAGGTTGGGTCTAGGTTAGATCAAATAAGAATAATTTTTCAAACCCTAAAGCTCTTTATAAATGTGAGTAATGATGATGGTGATGGTGATGAAAAATATTATGCTTTTAATATTCCCTTGATCTACACTAACTTGCTCCCTACCAAGAAAATGAAATGAAGTTAGCATGGTCCTGTTATTCATGAAGCCATACTGTCCCTCAGTCACGGCCATTTCTTTAGCTAAATGATCAAACACTGGGGAGACCCTTTTTAAAAATCCTCTCCAACTGCCCATTGTCTAATGTCTCAAGTCCAAACTCCTTTGCCTGACATTAAAGACCTTCCATGATCTGTCACAATCTTCCTTTACTACATTATAGACAAACAAAAACAAAAACAAACAAAAAAAACACATTGGCATCTCCTTAATTCATCTTATGTTTTCCCACATCCCCTTCTTTACTCATTTTACCACTCCCTAAGCTTAGGATGTTCTTCCTGTCTCCCGTTTCTTCATAATGACAAACTGTCTATTCTTCAAGGATCAGTTCAAATGTGACCTCTTTCATGAAGATTTTCCTGGTCCTCACTACCCCTCTCACCTTCTCTAAGCTGGGAGTCATCTCTACTTAATCTGATCTCATAATACTTTGTTCTCCTTATTATAGTTATAGGTTCTAAATTATTTTATGTGTGCAGTCTAATGACCATGCTTTACTCCCCTCTCTGCTTCTGATTCTATTGACTTTGCCAGAAGAATTTAGCTACATTTCACCTTGGAATATCCCTCCACCATGCTAGCCTCTTTCCCTCAGCAGTGAGTTTATTCTGGGGTTGATATTTTAGAGATGGGGCCAGGCCAGCCATGTTTGATTTCTCTCCCTATGTGTCTATGGACTTTGCCACCATGTCCTACAAATGGGTACCTGGTCCACTCCCCTCCCTCTTTCAACTCCCTTATATAAATCAGTTTCCTTCATTAGAATGCAAACTTTTTAAGGGCAGGGATTATCCTTCTCTTTGCTTTTATCTGTATCCTCAGTGCCTGGCATATAATTAGCATTTAATAAATGTTTATTGCTTTGCCTTGATTATTGCTTAATTATTAGCTCCTTGAAGGTAGGAAACAGTTTTCATTTATATTTTATTCTCTTCTAGTGCCTGACACAAATCACAGAATAGTTTTTTTTATAAATATTTTGAAAGAGTGAACAATATTTATAGTTATGAAATTATTAGAGAATAATACATCTACATATTATCACATAATGTCCCTTTTACTTTTGACAATATTAAATACAGGGCAATTAAGTGTCATAGGCTATGTAGTAAATATAAGTATAGCCCAAGCCCCAAAGTCCATTGCTATGGGACTCTCTCCATACAAAGGAAATGTTATTTCCTGTCAGGACAAGGAGCAAGAGGTTAGATCCAATAGCTTGGCCACTCTACTGTCCTCAGAAAAAAGGGCTACTAGGCTAGAATTACTTCTATATGCTCCCTTAAATATTATTAATTTGGGGAATGTGGTTTTCAGTTTCAAGCTAACTTCTGATCACTATTTCCTTAATGCAGGAAGCAGAGGACCAGGACCCCAAGCTTTATATGCAAGGCTTGACCTCCTTCCAGACAAATACCAGTTCCACAATAAATACAAAAAGCCAGTAGCAAAGAAATCCTTTTATCCAAGTTAACAGTCAACAGAAATCAGAGAGAATATATAACAGAAAATGCAAAGTGAAGACATTCTCTCATGGGGAATGAAGTAACTCAACTCAACTAAGAGAGAGTCTTAGACCTCAGCCAAGAAGGAAATCCTCAAAGTCTCTAATGTAGCAAGTTTATTATAGGGACATAATGGAGACTGCCAGTTCCTTTTAAGCTGGCTTCCTCTCAGAGTCTTTTCCTTTAGCAACTTAAAGTTAGGTTGACACTTCTATCTTCTTTATTGAATCTGGAAGCCAGAAACACTTAGAGCAACTCTAGAACCCAAAGACACTCATGACATTCCAAAATACCAGAAGAAATTCAAAGCAAGTTCAAAAGCTTGAAGAGACTGAAGACCTCTCATTTCTTGCTCTCTTGACAATTCTGTCCCCACCCCTAAGACAGGCACAGGGCATTTATCTCCACCAAGGAGAAGAGAATGCCATACCAATGGGATTTGTAACTTGGATTACATTTGAATAACTATTCAGACTCCATTGCTTCCCTACTTTCTCCAAAACTGGAGTTAGGGGTGGGAGAGAAAGACAGGAGGAAGGAAATTGATTTTTTATACTATCTTCCTCAAGTTCCCTTATTCCTGTTTATGATCCTGAGATGGAATTGGACACATTTCCCTTTTCTTCCTCCTAAGCAACAGGTATATATAGTCAGGAGTACTCTGGCTCAGCTAAATCTCTGAAAAGAAAAGCTGTCCCCTATGCATGAAACCCTCTACTTCCTCAACTCAAACTCCTGACTTCCCTCATTTCCTTCAAGTCCCAGGTAAAATTCCACCTTCTACAGGAAACCTTACAAATCCCTCTTAATTCTAGTAACTTCTTTGTTGGTTATGTCTAATTTGGCCTGTATATAGCTTTTTATAAAGAATTGTTTTCATGTTGTTTTCTCCCCCATTAGATTGTAAGCTCCTAGAAGGCAGGAACTGTCTTTTGCTTCCTTTATACCCTTAGCACTTAGCACAGTGCTTGACACACAATAAATATAATAAATATTTAATAATAATAGTAATAACAAATAATAAATATTTACTGACTGTTATTATCATCCCCATTTTAAAGTTGAAACAAGTGAGGCACAAAGAGGGTAAGTGACTTGCCCAGAGTCACATACTTGTAAGTGTCTGAGGCTGTGTTTGAACTAAGTTCTTCCTGATTCCAGGCCCAATGCTGTATCTACTCTGACATCAAATTGTCTCCTCAGAAGGGAGAAGGTAGACACAGTGAGAATTCATAAGCTAGACACAAATATTTTAATATTTTGAAAATATTCTCTTTCAGACTCTAGATTAATTTTGAACCTGAGTAGTGAGGGCTCATTGAAACTCCTTGGCACTATCCAAAACTTCAGTTTAGTGGTTAGGGGAGTAATCTTGGTAGGTGCATACTAAGTAGCCTTTGATGCCTCTCAGGGATATAGTAACCTCCACCCACAACATTACGCTGCAGAAATTGACAAACCTGGTATGTTGATTCAAGTAGAGAGCCACCTGATGAGATATTCATACATTGCACTCCCTTCTTGGATAGTTAACACAGTGACACACTGCATTTCTGTAGGCTTAAGGAAACTAGCATTCAAGCTATACAATTTGAGAGTTCTGGTTTGGGGTTGGTGGAAGGCAAGGTCACAAATGCCACATTTAGATATACAAATGTTGTAGCTCTTATTTAAATATAAGTTTCTTGAAGGCAGAAACCATTTTTTTTCTTTTTATCTTTATACTTCTAATGCCTAATATAATGTCATATTATTATTTCGTAGGCATTTGATAAATGTTTCTTGAATTGAAATAATTCAAAAGGAACTTTACAGCTTTAATTCCCACTCTCCTGGAGACTTGTCATACTGAGAATTTATTCAAGAGAGGGAAAGATGTGTGAAAATTTTCACCATAATTTCTTTCTTCTGAAAGCCATGCATTTGGCACTGTTTTTGCAAGTTTGCAGAATGGCAAGACACTTCTCAGGCTGTCAAGAACATATTGTCCCTTTGGTCTCTGTGGAAGGAAGGGAGAATAGCATACTGCTGAGTAAGAAGCATGTTTTAAGCATATCCGTGGTATTTTTGTTTCAAGTTCAGTGGTTTGAATGGGATGGTTGAAGTCTTTTTATAGAATTTTACCCTGAAAAATGTGTTTTCTATCAAGTCAAATCATTATATTCTCTAGTGAAATACTCCTCTTATTAATACTAAAGAGAAAAACTGGAAAGCTAGGCCTTGATTCTGGCCTCATTAAATAGTACTAATTAACCTCACAGATGCATACCACTTGGCTAGGTATTGCTTCTCACTTCCTACAGGACACTGGGGCACTTGTCTGGTGGACTGTTGGGGAACTGACCTTTGGCCACTGTTAAAAGAGGGGGAGAAGAAGCAGCAAGCAGCAAGCAGCCAGTCCCATAAATACTACCTTCTGGGCCTGGTGTTGTGGGAATTGGCTCTGCGGAGATGACCCAACAGGAAATGAGAAAAGTATAAAGTGAGTTAAATAGACAGCCACTGCCCTCTGGGAGCCTATGTTCTAAAACAAGAAATGACTGAAATGGACCGAGGGAAGAAATTTCAACAGAGAAAGAGATCTGACTCACATAGGGAGAGATAATAGTTCAAGGGCCAGTCTCATAATACACTGAGATGTCTGGGGGCAGGTGTGGACAGAAAGGAATAATAAGTTCTTTTTGTTCTGGTGGTTTTCAGATGTCAATTGGCTAAACATTCAGTCAAGGCAAGAAACAAGCATTTATTAAGCTCTTCCTAAGCTTTGCACTGTGCGACGTATTAGGGATATACAAAGAAAGGTAGGCCCTGACCTTGACGGGCTGACATTCTTATGGCAGAGACAACATGCAAACAACTCTATAGAGATAACACGTTTACACGTTACACATTACACATCCATGAACAAGACACTTTCTCTCACTTCCCAAGATTCTCTTTGGCTGTCCTCCATGCCTAGAATATTCTCCCTTCTCTTCTCTGCCCACTTTCTTCCCTGGCTTCCTTTAAGGCTCCCTTCCTTCCTTCTTCCAACTAAAATCACATCTTCTACAGGAAGAATTTCTCAACCCCTCTTAATTCCAGTGCTTACCCTCTGTTAATCATTTTCTATTTTTGTTACATAGCTTACTTTGTATATATTTGTTTGCATGTTGTCTTCTCCATTAGATTGTAAGCTCCTTGAGGGCAAGGATTGTCTTTTACTCTTTTTGTATCGATTACCAGCACTTAGCATAGTGCCTGGCACATAATAGGTACTTAATAAGTACTTATTGATTGATATGCAGTGTAAATGTGAAGGAATTTCAGAGGGAGGCACCAGCAGTGGGGCACTGGCAGGAAATGTCCCTGATAAAGACAGGATTTTAGCTGACTATGGGAAGAAGCCAGGGAAGCCAGGGGCCCTGGCATTGTATTGTAGACAGTGAGAAGACATAGAGTTGAGAGACAAGGTGAGAGATGGAGTGCAAGGAACAGATCAGATACCCAAAATATATAGAGAAATAATGCAGGTAGTTTACTGTTCCTGAAGTATATTCCTTGTGATATTGCTATTAGGAAGAGATGTGAGTTGAGATTTGAAAGCTAGAAGAGCAGTGAGTCTGACAATAATACTAAAAAGGGAATCAGTCTCTCTCAGACTCTGAGGTTGCTAGAGGCAGCATGCAAAAACAAGGAAAACCTAGACTTCTGGGATGATCCCCAAATAGATCTTTAAATTGCAGAGCTATAAAATTGCTTCTATTTGAAGGAGGAGAACTAGAGCCAGATGAGATTTACTGTGACTATAGTACAGTTCTAGGGAGTCTTATTGGCAAGGTGGCCTTTCTTATGCCTTTATATCTGCGTTTGCTTTTGTAACTTTTGGAGTATTCTTCATCACTTGGCAGCCTGCTTGAAGTTTGAGGCAAACCAAAAAGCAATGATGATTTGATGCAACAAGGTCAGTAGTGGCTGTGTGTTTGGAAACAACAGTAGAGTCTTTTAAAAATGATTTTTAGTATTCTTATGTCAGGGATCAAAAGATCTATGCAATCAATGATCATGAGTTGCTTACAGCCTTCTTGTCTTCCATTATCTAATCATAGAATCCCAGAAGATCACAGATGCCTTCTAATATTATACATGCAAGAAGTCTATCCCAGTGTATTCACCAAGTATCTATCTGGTCTTGTCTTAAAGACATTAAGTGAAGGGAAATATACTAACTTCTAAAGCAGCTCATTCTTCTGTCAGAAAACTCTAATTTTTAAGAAGTAGGGAAGACTAAATTTCCATTTTGCTATATCTACCTTTTACACCTACTTATGCCCTCAAGATCTAAATACACCGATTTAATGCTTGTTCCGCAAGAGAGCATTTTACATCCTTGAAGATGGCTATCTTATCATCCATAATTTCTTTCTTTGGATTAAACAGCCCATAATACTTCAGATGAAATCTCACCAAGATATATTCTCAATTGGGTCTATTGCCTTCCTAGTCCTGAAAGTTATTTTTAATGCAAAGATTTCATTAAATTTCATGTTTGGGCTATCATGTTATTATCTGATATTGAACTTGTTATCCACCACAACTACCCTATTTTTTTCCATATGAAGCATCATCCATACATGACTAGTACATCCATATTATCTAGTATATTCATCTGTAGTTCCTTTTCCTTCTTATCATTCTTTTTTTTATCTCCAGAATCTCAGACATGAGAGTTTCTTATCCCTCCTGGAATGACTTGACCTGTAGATTTTCATCCATATAATCTTACCTATCTTTTCTCTGAACCGTTTGAAATCTGATCCCTTTAAATGTAGTGTGCTTATCAGATTATTCCAAGCTCACCCAGGTTCTCATTATCTCCAGCCCCAGAAACTAGTTTCTCATTGTCAGTAAGATTCAGCTGGAATAGAAGTTCCCCTCATTGATTCTTTTGTCTTTTGAAGGATGAAATTATCATTAAGAAAAGTCAAGAAATTAACAATTGTTTTGCTTTGTGCAGAAAGAACTCCAACTCTTGTCTAGATAATTAAGGTTCCCCAGGGCAACTAATATCATGCCTCCATTCAAGGTTTGTGATTTATTTTTCAAACTCCTCAACCATTTCTTTCCAAGTCATCTGTACTGGACTCTGATGACAATATAATTTCTCTTCCTTCCTCTGCTGAGAAAAATCAGAAGCAAAATTATCCCTGTTTTCTGAAGATTTACTTTACTAAAAGAACCCAAAGGACTTAACAACAACAACAACAACAATGACAACAAATTAATGCTTCAATAAAATAAAAGGATATGAAATAAAATAATGAAAGTTACCAGAACATCTCTATATTGAATAACAACAACAAATATAATAATAAACAATAGCACTTATTTAGTGCCTTAAGGTTTATAAATCATGTTTAAAGGATATCTAATTTGCTCCTCACAATAACTATTGTTATTATTAGTCTCCATTTTTACAGATGAAGAAACTGAGGCAGACAGCGATGGAATTGCTTGGGAACATACACAGCTAGTAGGTTTGTCTGAGTCTGGATTCAAACTCAGATCTTCTGTGTTTTATGCCAAGTACTCTATCCACTGATACATAACTAAGAAAATCAGAGAGGAAGAGATAAAAAGTTAAATCACATTCAAAATTATTATAATAAAGTACACAAAATAATTGGCTGTTAACTTACCAAGACACAAATAGGACTTATATATACACACAACTACAAGACACTATTTAAAGAAATAAAGGAAGAATAAGATATTTAGACATTTGTTGTTTGTGGTTGCATAAAACAAGCAAAATAAAAATGGTAATGCTACTTAAATTCATTCACAAATGTAATGCCATACCAAACAAACTACGAGGTTACTTTATAGAACTAGACAAAATTAATTTTGAAAAAAATCAAATGTCTATGAACTCAAGGGAAATAAAAAAAAATCTATACAAGAAAAAAAAATTTTTGCAGGTATACTAAAGTGGCAATTATCAACTGCTTACCAATAAAAGAGTATATCAGTGTGACCAGACTAAATAAATGAGGAAAAAAGCAATTGAAAAAGCAACCATAAGTTTGATAAATCTAAGAACCACAAACTCCTGAGAAAAGAACTCCTATTTTGTAAGAGCTGCAAAGAAAATTAGAAAGTTGTTGTTTATTATTGTGGTTGTGTCATTTTAGTCACGTCTGACTCTTTGTGATCCTATTTGGAGTTTTCTTGACAAAGAAACTTGAGTGGTTTGCCATTTCCTTCTCCAGTTCATTTTATAGATGAGGAAATTAAGGTAAATAAAGTTAAGCAACTTGCCCAGGGTCACCCAGCTAGTAAGTGTCTGAGGCCATATTTGAAATTAGGAAGATGAGTCTTCCTGACTCCAGGCCTGTCACATTATTCACTGTGCTACTAGCTGTCCTGAAAATTACAAAAGAGTTTGGTAAATAAAGATTGATAGATTGTCACTTTACTTAATATACCACAATAGCCTCATAAAGATAACTTAAATGTCAAAGATTATAACCTAGATATCAAAAGCTACATCTTTCAAAAGGAATAGGGAGAAATAGAGAATAGAAAGGGGCACATATCAGATATATGAATTTCATAATATGTTAATCAAATGGGGATAGAGGTGATCATCAAAGATGAAATAGATAAAATTTTTAAATATATAAAAGCTTTTGCCAGAGCAAAATCAATGCAGCTAGAATAAGGAAAAAAAAAAAACATTGAACATAAAAAATTAAGTGAATCAACTATCTTTCATTTCATAGCCTGATATCCAAGATATATGAAAGGCCACACAAATATTAAAGGCCAAGAGGCATCTCCAAATTTATAACCAGTTAATAAGTGGTCCAGGGGCAGCTAGGTGGTGCAGTGGAGGGGTTGCTAGGTGGCACAGTGGATAAAGCACCAGTCCTGAAGTCAGGAGGACCTGAGTTCAAATCCAGCCTCAGACCAAACACTTGACACTAGCTGTGTGACCCTGGGCAAGTCACTTAACCTCAATTGCCTAAAAAAAAAAAAGACAAACAGTCACATATCTAATTAAGGGGGCAGCTAGGTGGCGCAGTAGATAGAGCACTGGCCCTGGATTCAGGAGGATCTGAGTTCAAATCCAGCCTCAGACACATAACACTCACCAGCTGTGTGACTCTGGGCAAGTCACTTAACCCCATTGCCTAGCCCCCCCCCCAAAAAAAAATAAGTGGTCCATAGATATGACTAGTTTTCTGAAGAGGAAATGCAAATGCTCTGTTACCATGGAAAAACATACCTGAATTACTAACAATAAAATCAGACATTTAGAGCTGGAAGTGACTTTAGCAGTCACCCAGTTCAATCTCCACATTTTCCAGTTGAGAATATTGAGAATCAGAGAAATTGAATGATTTTTCCATATTCACTCACATAGGTGATAAATGACAGAAGAGGGTTTCAAACCTAAGTTGTATGACTTCAAATGTACTATCCTTTCCTCTTCACCATGATGCCTTCTCAATGCAATTTAAAACTACTGTAGGGCTTTATTTCACACCTATCTAATTGTCAAAAAGGATAAAAATGGGGAAAAATCAATATTTGAGAACACTATGGGGAAGAAAGGTACCCCCTAATGTACTGTTGGTAGAGCTGTGAATTTGTCCAAAGATTCTCAGAAACCGTTCAAAATGATGTAAGAAAAGTCAATAAATTGCTAATTGTTTTTCACCCAGAGACCTCACTACTGGGTATATACACTAGGAGAGTCAATGACAGAAGGACAGGTCCCATTCATAGAAATATTCTTCTTGGTAGCAAAATATAAAAAAAAAACCTAGACATGAAGTGGGTTTCCATATATTAGTAAATAGCTGAACAAAGTGGGCATATGAATATAATGGAATATTTATTGTGCAAATATAAATAACAATAAGAAGAATTCAAAGAAACATGGAAAGATTTGTTTGACACGATATAAGTGGAAGAAAAGTCCAGAAATAATTTACTTGATGATTATAATCATGTAAATGAAAATAGTAAAAGGTAGCTGGACTTAGATTGATTATAATGAACCATTTTGTTTTAGGACAACAACCAATGAACCCTCCCCCTCCCCAAACCTTGTTTGTAAAGGTGTAAGCAATTGTGACTGTGGCATGTTGCATATATTGTTAGATGAGGTAATTTAATTCATACAAGCATGTACAACAAATAGAATAACAGACAATTTCTGATATAAAAAAAGTCATTCTTTAAATAACATCTCTCCCTGTTGTTATTATCAACATGATAATGAATAACCCCTCAACAAGTAGTAACCAACTACTTGGTTGGTTCTAATAACCCTTCCTTGGTCCTCTCATAATTGACAACAACTGTGAATATATAGCATTATTTCTTAGCGGACACATAGTTACTTCCTTATCAAAAGATCCAGTTCTCTCCTCCTAGGAAGAGGAAAGTGTTTTGCAAATTTTAAAGTCCTACATAAATGTTATTGTTTTTATTTCTATCATCCCTAAATTCCTTTCCTCATCCATTTTCCTAGCCAAGACTTCATCATACCTGGAGAATTTATCCATTCCTCCCTCCAAAATAAAAAAAAATCCTTCTGTTTTATTCTGTTGCCATGAATTACTGAAAGAAAGTCATGGACCTCAGATCTGTCAAGTACCAGGAGACTCGACTGATGATCAGTTCATGTGTATTGGTGATAAGGATATAAGAAATATGGAGGGGCTTGTAATAGGAAGAATGACATTTTTACTGAAAGGACATTTTTTTGCAGGGTGGGCTGTATCTTTTTGGTTTGGTTTTTTTAACTGAGTGCTTTCCTTCAGGACAGCACCAAGGCAAGGAAGTAGAAAGGAGTAAGAATCAATAGATTTGTATTTAATCTCTGCTTCTGACACTTACTGTCCGTGGAGCTTTAGGTATATCACTTAGCCTCCCTTGGCTTCAGTTTCTCATCTGTAAAATGACAGTTGATCTAGATGACCTTAGAGATCCCTTCCAATTACTCAGTCAATAAATATTTATTGAGTATCTACTTTGTGCTGGGTACTGCGCTAGGGGTACAAAAAGAGACAAAAGACAGCACAAACAAATTATACACATATATATGTATATATACATATATATTTCACTGTTGGATGCAGAGCTGATACATTTTAAGTTTATACATATATATGATAAATACATATGATATATAATATGATATACATGATATATAATATATATGATAAATAAGAAATAATTAAGAAAGGGGAGACTCTCAAATTAAGAGGAGTTGGCAAAGGCTTCCTATAGTAGAAGGTATTTTAGTTGGGATTAAAAAAAACAAACAGGGAAGCCAGTAGGCAGATACTAGGAGGGAGAATATTCCAGGTCTGGGGAAAAACCAGAAAAAATGTCTGGAACCAAGAGATAAAATGTCTTGCTCATGGAATAGCAAAGAGACCATTGTCACTGAATCAAAGAGTACATGGTGAGGAGTAAGATATAAGACTGGAAAGGTATGAGGGGGCTAGGTTATGAAAGGATTTGAATGGATTTTGCATTTTATCCTGGAGATGATAGGGAGCCACTGGAGTTTATTGATAAGGGGAGTGACACGGTCAAGTCTGTGCCCTGGGAAAATCATTTTGGTGGCTGAACAAAGAATGGATTGGAGAGGGGAGAGACTTAAGGCAGGAAGAATTATCAGTAGGCTATTGCAACAGTTCATGCATGTGGTGAGAAAAGCCTACATCAGAGTTATGGCAGTGCCAGAGGAGAGAAAATATCAAAGATATTAAGAAGTGTTGCAAAGGTGAAATCAGTAGGTTTTAACAACAGATAGGATATGAATGGTAAGAGCTAGTGTGGAATCAATGATGACACCTAGATTGTGAGCCAGAGGTACTGGGAGAATGGTGTTGTCCTTTACAGCAATAGGGAAGGTAGAAGGTGAGGAGAATTTAGGGAGAAAATAATGAGTTGTATTTAAGACATATTGAGGTTTTTGGGTTTTTTTTTCAGCCAAAGACAAGGCTTATTAGAACATCCATCATATTGGGCAGACTCTTAAGGAGTCTGAACATGGGTAAGCAATGGCTGGATTATAAGAATCTAAGCCTTGGCTAGATTATAAGAATCTGAGCTGTAGTTAGATTTTAAGAATCTCAGCATCTTAATGGAGACAAGATGGACCTTATATACAGAAAGACTATGGGAGGGATCTAGGAGTGGCCAAGTAGTCTATGAGGTAATAGAATTCCAGGGACCTGGACCACAAGGCCAAGGGAGAATGGAGCCTAGCTAGGATTAAGGGTGGGAAATGGCCGGGGCCATAGGGAGGTAAGACAATGGAGGGGAATTGGGTGTAGCCACAATGAAAAGCCAGGTAATGGGATTATAACCTCAGGCAAACTGCCAGAGATTTGGCCATGTGGGAAAATCCAGGGTTTTTCCTTTCTGGGGCCCAGATCCTGACCCCATCATTCCCCCCTAAAACAAATAGGACCCAAATTCTTTTGGGAAGGGGTGAAGGTCTCGGCTTCTGAAACTGCTTCCTGCTAGCAAGCTGTCCCTGCCTTGAGGGGGTTCCAAAGAAGAGGTTGACTGGAACCGAGCACAAGCTGCATCCAGGGAACAATGGGGAGACATTGACTGGTACCCACTGTTTGCTACCAACTGTAGGTGAATGGGCTGTAGTCTGGAAGACACAAATCTGACAGAAAAGACTGCAGGGCCCAGATATAAAGCAGGGACTAGATTTAGGGCCCAATTTTGAGAGGATAAAACATCCTTAGCTCTGTTTGGATTCAGTTAATTCAGTTTTCCAACCATGCAGTATCAAATCCACCTCATAGTCAGACTCAGGAATAGCCAGGTGGGTAACATTCCCTTTCAAAGGAACATAATAGGGAAACTGAGCCAGGAGGATCCCATCTTAGACTGAGACTAAAATTGTCCTCTCAGCTTTTCCCAATGATGATTTCCCACTAGTATCACCTTCTCTGAGTAGCTTGTGGCATTTCTCTCAGATGGTGGATTGATTATCGGTGGATTATGACCCAACAGACAACTCAAAATAAAATCCTATGAGCTTTTACCTCAAACTGCAAGTTTTACTAATCACAGCTTAGGAAAAACTTTTTCCAGGATTTACATCTCAAACTTAAATTTATCCTAATGTAAAAAGCCAATCATTAGAGATTTCCATACACTTGCAAATTCTCAGCAAGCCATACATAGCCCAAACAAACTTTTTGGCTAGTTTACACATTAAAACAATAACCAACAATAGTAAATTATTTTAGCGGTAACCAAATTATGAAAAGTTGCTTGACATAACTGATACAGAAAGTTCTCCAATTTGAAACTCGAAACAAACCCATTATCAATCAGGTGACTTCAGTTTTGTTGAATGCATTTCCAAATTACTTTACACAGAGGACCAACATCTCATCATTAACAGTTAAAACTACAAATTTGAAAGAGCATGCTTACCCAAGTTTGGAGGCTAGCTTCATTACCTTGAGCAGGATGTGCTGAACAAGGTGATGCTTCCAGGCAAAGGTTGCCCCAGAGCCCAAGGCCATTGGCAGGAGGGCCCACAACGTAGCTGCTGTCCCTCCCCCCTCCTTCCTTTCCCAGGTGGGGGAAGCAAAATCAAAAGTGTTTCAAAACTCCCTAATAATCAATCACAAAACCTCCAGATTATGCCAAGATATTTTCAGGTGTTCTTACTTTCCCTGTAACCTCCATGAAGGAGGATTCAGAGGTGCAGAGGAAAGGGAGTAAGTAAGCCTCAGGGAACCAAAAAGCAACTGCAGTTTTTCCCAATTCCCTAGAGCCGAGGGAATTAACATATACACTTCTGGATAGGGTGTCCGTCATTGTCCTCTATGCTGCGGAAGGTGTACCCAGGTCCATGGTCTTGAACTGACCCAGTGGACCGAGAGCCTGAGAGAGTCAGGCCCAGTGCTAGACAGCCTCGTAACTGTCTGCCAGAAAAGCACCTCCAAGCCTTGGTGCTTGGATAATTAGAATCCTGAATGAATGATGTGCAAAATATAGACAGTTAATTCTGTTGGATGCAGAGGTGACACATTCCAAGGAAGTAGAAGTTAACATGCATATTGCAAAAGATAAAAGTCCTTTTATGCCTTTAAGCACTTGGTGAGTTATCCCCCCCACTACCATTGTTCTTATTCAATTTACTTCTAGATCCAAAATTCCCAAAACTTTGAGATGGATTGGAGGGAAGGAATAAGAATTTGAGATCCTCTAGAGCGACTCCAACTTCAGAGCAAGAAGTGGGGGGGGCTTACATACCTTCCAGTCTTGGCTGGAAAAGAACTTAGGGTTAAGCAGTTTCCCCATACAGGCCACCAAAATGATGCAGTTTAGGGGGTTCAGGGTGCTAGGACCCCAAAATCACAACACACTGGTCCTGCCCAAAAGAATTCATCCCAAGCCTTCTTTCAGCCAAAGACAAGGTTTATTAGAACATCCATCATATTGGTCAGACTCAAGGAGTCTGAACGTGGGTAAGCAGTGGCTGGATTATAAAAATTTAAACTTTGGCTATATTATAAGAATCTGAGCTGTGGCTAGATTTTAAGAATCTCGGCCCATATTGAGTTTCTGAAAGGCAGTTGCAGATGCAAGATTGGAGGTCAGTGGAGAATTTAGGGCAGTATAAGTGGATTATAGAAATGGTAATTAAATCCCTGGGAACTGATGAGTTCATCAAGTATTATTGAGGGAGAAGAGTTCTGAATCTATGACTTTTTGCTGTGCACATGTTTAGAATCTCTCCTGAACCACTTCCCAGGATGCTAGGAAGGCCCTCTAGAGTCTAGACTTCAAATCTATTATTTGAAGTATTCCTGGGCTCAAAACCTTCAAGAAAAAACAGCGAAAGAGAAGCTGCTTTCCTGAATAGAGTCAAGTCCCTTTCTCTGTAGCCAATGATCAATGTTTTGTTTGTTCATTTGTTTCTGCATCTCCAGACATACTTTGGGCACTATATATACTTTCATTTTTTTTTTCATTCCATTCTCACTTCCCTTAAGAGGCCCAGAACCATTATTTAACCTCTTATGGCTCTATTCCTTGAAAATGATATATAATTATTAATTTGATCCATCTGCAAATAATGTAGAATTTAACAAAATCATATTCAATAGCAGGAAATGCACTATTTCTCAACATTGGTAAGATAATTAGAATCCTGAATGAATGATGTGCAAAATATAGACAGTTAATTCTGTTGGATGCAGAGGTGACACATTCCAAGGAAGTAGAAGTTAACATGCATATTACAAAAGATAAACGTCCTTTTATGCCTTTAAGCACTTGGTGAGTTATCCCCCCCCACTACCATTGTTCTTTTCCAATTTACTTCTAGATCCAAAATTCCCAAAACTTTGAGATGGATTGGAGGGAAGGAATGAGAATTTGAGATCCTCTAGGCGATCTCTGCCCTGCTTTGGAGCATTGAATCCAGTTCTAGGTATGACATTTTAGAGGCATGTGGTAATGCTGTGGACATAGAAAGATGGCAAAGTGGTAATGGAATTCAAAACTATGTGCCTTGAGGATCCAGGAATACTTAGAGAGGAGAGTGTAAGATTTAGAGACTGTGGGAAGACAGCAATGAAGAACTATGATTGCCGTTTTCACATATGTGAAGAGTTCTAATGAGGAAGAAAGATTAAATACATCCTGGTAACTGCGCAGAGTAAATCAATGGATGGAAATTACATGGAGGTCAATCTCAGGTTATTGTTAGAAAGAAAATGGAACTGCTGCCTCTTAAGATAGCAGGAAGTCCATGAGAGAAATAAAAATAACAATGACTAGATGACCACTTGTCTGAGATAATGTATTAAAGATTCTTGCATTGTTCAGAAAGTTTGATGAGGTCTTCCGGAGTCTACTTCAACACTTAGTGTCCGGATTCATTTTTGACTGGTTCAGGTCACCATGTGGCAATTTTTTTATAATGTCATCTTTACGTCGACTATGAGCTAATTAATATTAACTCTACCTTAAAGTAATGACACTACAGTCTAGTAGATTCAGTACAACAAACCGCCAGAGTGTGGCGTGTTGACACTGGTGTTCTGTGGAAGGAAGAGGGTTGCATTGCCTTCTGGTCACACCAATCTGTAGTTTGAATCTTGATCTGACTCATCTACCTCTCTTTGTAATTACTTCAAACCCTGAGTAGTTGATTCTGCATTTTATTCAGTGCTCTGGTATGTAGAATGAATTCTCCCAAACAACTGAGCTTTGTTTTCATCTTTTCCGTCTTTCCAAATATGCCAACTAAACCACTATCCTGAGTCATTGCGAGGAGTTGATTGATCTCTTACAAAGTTGTCATAAGTCAATAACTAAAGGATCATTTGACTGGAAGGGAAACCAGATCCTTAAGACATGCCTAAGTTTAAGATAGACAACTGCCCTCCAAAAAAGAGTAATTATAGCAACTAGAGTATGTGTGTAAAAAAAATATTGAAGTCTAATAATCTCATAATGAACATGCTCTCTTGAGCTTTCTCCAATGTTAAGTCTCGTGCCTAATGCCTAAAATTTCTATTGATGGAGAGAAAAAAAACTCACATCTATGTAGTATTTGAAAAACATTTCATTTAATTCTAACAACTCCTCAAGATATGTGCTGTGAGCATTATTACCTTTGTATTTACAGATGAGCAAACCGAGGCAAGAAGGTTAAGTGATTTTTCCAAAGTCACCTAACACAGTAAGTAGCAGAATTGTACCTAGTTCCTAGCTCCTCCAGTAGCCTGGCAGTTAAAGCACTAAACCTAGAGTTAAAAAGCCCTGAATTCAAATTTAGCCTCAGACACTTACTAGCTGTGTGATCCTGGATAAATGGCTTAATCATTATCTGCCTCAATTTCCTTAACTGAAAAATGGGGATCATAATAGCATCTACTCACACCAATTGAGATAAGGTTTGTAAAACACTTGGCACATCACCTGGCACATAATAGGTGCTTAATAAATGCTTCTTTCCTTCCTTCCTACTCTATGTTGCCTCATCAAACAACTACTCATCATAAAAATATCCTTACACATGGATAACACTTCACACTCACTTTTTATTTCTCCATTGTCAGCCTTCTCTATCTCTCTTCTAAGGAGCAAACTTCCAGGAAGAGTATGGCCTATAGTACTGACATTTCAAATTAAGGATAGGGGAGAAAGTAATACCTACAATGGTCTCCCTAGTAACACCCAGTGGCTATGTACCATCTTCATCTCCCACTCGGCAAGAGAGAAAAGACAATGTCAGTAGAGTCCAAAGATCTGGATTCATATCTCAGACCCTGCTTAACTTTGGGTGTCATTCTTAGTTTTGTCATTTGCAAAATGAAGAGGTTGCTCTAGAAAGTCTCTGAGATCCCTCTAAATTGTAGATTTTTTTTCTTCTACTCTTGCCTTGGCCATGAATATGACCTCTGGCCAAAGAAAAGTATAATAACACTACATTTATTTGTTTGATAGAGGGGGAAGAACCTTCTCTCAATTATTTCTCCAGGAGTGGCTTCAAGGTCACAGTCATAGAAACAAAGCAGAGAAATGCAAGAAATCTTAAAATATCATCAGATCCAGCCTCCCCTCTCTTCAGGCAAGTGACTGGGTGAACACACAAGACAGATAGTGCAACAATTGTCTGCTCCTTCTTCAGGATCTCTTAACTTAAAGACCCTTCAGTATACCTTAGTAACCCAGAGCTTTATCACTCTGACAAAAAGAAAGTCTTTCCTTGTGCTCAACCAAGATATTTAAAACAAAACCAAACAAGCAAAAAAACTCTTCTTAAGTCAATAGGCTGTCTCATAGTTTACCTAATTCCCTTTCATTGGAGGTCATCAAGAGAAATGCTGAATGGTAACTTCTTGGGAATGAATTAAATGGCATTCATGATTTGCATAGTAGCTAGACTGAATAACTTTTGGGACCCATTTAATTTTAAATTTATGATTCTATGGTTCCAGGAACATCACTTCTATTTATAATTCAAGTCTGTTAAGTCTTCTGTGTGTATGGAAAATAAAGAATCACTTTCCCCTTCATAAAACTCCTTCATGTTTTAGAACAGAGTAACCATGTTGCTTCTTAGACTTTGATTACAGAGGCTTCACAGCTACAATCCTTACCAGTTTTGGCTTCTGCCTTTTTGATTCCTTTTTTTATCTTTGCTTTTGGTAATTCCCAAAGAATTATTATTGAACTACCATACTTTAAACAGTGATAAATAAGCACTAAAGATTGGCGAGTAAAAGTAACCATTTGTGTATTCTTTTATATTTTGCCCTAAATTTCATATTATAATTAAACATTCTGCTATTTTCACTTGGTTGCTCTGATTTTAAATTATAGAAAAAGAGTAATTAAGTAGAAAATATGATATATTTTGAGAATCAGAATGCATATCTGTTCAGACTACAAGAATATATCTATATTTCCCCTGGTAACAGCTAACCCAAGCTATAGCCCACTTTCACTACACCCAGGTCACTCCCAGCCTAATCAGGGATAGTACTACAAACTCTAAAAGTCACTTCACATGTCAGAGTAGGATTGGATATTTTATATATGTATATATATATATATGTATGTATATATATATGTATTTTATATATATACACATACACACATATACACATACATATACACACATATACATATATATGTATACATATACATATATATGTAATTTTGTCCAACAGTTGAGTCCAACTCTTCATGAGCACATTTGAGGTTTTCTTGACAAAGCTACTGGAGTGATTTGTCATTTCCTTCTCCAGCTCATTTTGGAGATGAGGAAACTGAAGCAAACAAGATGAAGTGCCTTTTCAGGGGTCATACAGCTAGTAAGGTTTTGAGGACTGATTTGAACTCAGGTCCAGCTGATTCTAGGCCCAGCGCTCCATCCAGTGTAACACCTAACTGCCCTGAGCTTTGCTTAAATGAGTTCAATGATCACATATATTTGAATAATATAGAATTATAGAATCTGAGATAAAGAGAGGTCATATAATACAAATTGTATACAATGTAGGATTCTTCCTACCTCTAAAAACCCTTAAAAGGCTCTATTCAATTTTTTGGTCTGTGTATGCAAAAAATGAAGTTATTTTAGCAGTGTGACAATGGAAGATCAATATATCTTCAGAGTTGAACTTAACGAAAAAACTATCCTCTCTGTTATTACTCAGAGAAAGTTTCATGAATGAAATAGATGGAAAAGTTTGGCAAACAGTGATGATGATGATGATGATGATGAGTTGATGATGATGAAAGTAATAATTGAAATTTATATAATGCTTACTAAACAGTGATGGTGGTGATGATGATATTAATGATGATGATAAAAGTTATAATAACTCAAATTTATATAATGCTTACTATGTGCCAAGCACTTTACAAATATTCTCTCAGTTAATCATCATAACAACCCTGGGAGGTAGGTGCTATTAGTATGCCCATTTTACAGATGAGAAAACTGAGGTAGTTAGATATTAAGTGAATTGTTCAGGAGCACACAACTAGCAAGTGTCTAAACCTGCATTTTAACTCAATTCTTCCTGCCTCCAGATCCAACTCTCTATTCACTGTGTCATCTAGCTGCCCCAATAGTCAGTCAGTCAACAAGCATTTACTAACTGCTTACTATGTGACAGATACTGTGCTAAGCACTGGAAGGGAGGGGCTTTGAGGGGTACAAAGAAAGGAAAAACAGTCCCTGTCCTCAAAGAAGACATTGCATGTTGTTATGTGCCAGGCTTCATGAAGACTCCTAATCATCTTACCCCACTGCAGATCCAAATTTCTGAGTTCAAGCAATCTATAAGCCTCAGCCTTCCCAGTATCAAAGATTACAAATGTCCCACCACACCTGGCCCACTGAGGTGGACTGACTTGACCAAAGCCATACAGCATAAAAAATAGGAAGAGGGGCAAAGCCAAGATGGTGGAGTAAAGGCAGGAGCCCACCTGAGCTCTCCCTCCAAACCATTCCATATGTCTTTAAAAAAAATGACTCTAAACAAATTCTAGAGCAGCAGAACCAACAGAAGGACAGAGTGAAACCAATTTCCAAACCAAGACAATCTGGAAGGGTCGACGGGAAAGGTCTGTCAGACCTGGGTGGGAGAGGAGCACAGTCCAGCACCAGTACAGACCTTGGGCAGTGGTGGAGGTAGTGGCAGCAAAAGTAGCAGTAGCTGCTGCTGCTTCTGGAGCTCTCAGTCCACAGATGGCAAGAAAACCAAACAACTGGTCAGAAGACTATTGCAGGGGTTTCTTTGCTTGCACGGAGGCAAGACTCTGTTGCTTTGCCCATACTTGGATCTGGATCACAGTCCTGGGTGGCAGTTCTTGGACAAGGAGAAACACTGCCGGCTGCAGCGACTCTGGAGCAGGTCTCAGAGGACTGAATCACGGGCAGCTGTGGTGGTTTCCAGAGTTCTCAACCCACGAACGCCAAAGACAACTTAGAAGGTCAGTAGGAAAAGTCTGTTACTGTGGTGTGAGAAGAAGCTAGATCTCAGCCACCCAAGGGCAGAGGCTGGCTTCTGAGCTTATGGCCCAGAGACTGAGGGGAAATCGAGTGGCTGATCAGAGGGGGATTGCAAGGATATTTTTGCCAGGGCTGAGACAGGAATCTCTTGCTTTGCCCATGCTTGGATCTGGGTCACAGTTCTGAGGGGCGGTCCTGGGGTGAGAAGGAGCGCTGGCCTGGTGGAGCTTGTTGTGGTGGTGGAGAGGAAACACCTCGCCCCTTATCATAGCACCTTGGAAGAACTGACACTTTTCAGGTCCCTAGAAGTATCTCTGAAAACAGCTGTACAAATCCCCAAAGCTTGGGACAGTACATTCTCCACATTGGAAACAGATTCTTACCTTAACAAAGAGTTTAAAACTCAAGTAATTGGTTGGGATCATGAGCAAGCAGCACAAAAAGAGGCAGACTATATTATCTTACTTTGGTGACAAAGAAGATCAAAACATACAACCAGAAGAAGAAAACAAAGTCAAAGCTCCTACATCTAAAACTTCCAAGAAAAATATGAATCAGTCCCAGGCCTTGGAAGAGCTCAAAACGGATTTTGAGAAGCAAGTGAGAGAAGTAGAGGAAAAACTGGGAAGAGAAATAAGAGTGATGCAAGAAAATCATAAAAAGCAAGTCAACAGCTTGCTAAAGGAGACCTCAAAAAAATACTGAAGAAAATAACACCTTAAAAAATAGTCTAACCCAAATGGCAAAGGAAGTCCAAAAATCCAATGAAGAGAAGAATGCCCTAAGGAGCAAAATTGGACAAATGGAAAAGGAAGTTCAAAAGATTACTGAAGAAAATACTTCCTTAAAAATTAGAATAGAGCAATTGGAAGCTAGTGGCTTTAGGAGAAATCAAGACACTGTAAAACAAATCCAAAAGAATAAAAAATTAGAAAACAATGTGAAATATCTCATTGGAAAAACAACTGACCTGGAAAATAGATCCAGGAGAGAGAATTTAAAAATTATTGGACTATCTGAAAGCCATGATCAGAAAAAGAGCCTAGACATCATCTTTCAAGAAATTATCAAGGAAAACTGCCCTGATATTTTAGAAACAGAAGGCAAAATAGAAATGGAAAGAATCCACAGATCTCCTCCTGAAAGAGATCCCCAAAGGAAAACTCCTAGGAATACTGTAGCCAAATTCCAGAGTTCCCAGGTCAAGGAGAAAATATTACAAGCAGCCAGAAAGAAACAATTCAAGTATTGTGGAAACACAATCAGGATAACACAAGATTTTGCTGCTTCTACATTAAGGGACCACAGGGCATGGAATATATTATTCTGGAGGGCAAAGGAGATACGATTACAACCAAGAATCACCTACCCAGCAAAACTGAGTATAATTCTTCAGGGGGAAAAATGTTCATTCAGTGAAATAGAGGACTTTCAAGCATTCTTGATGAAAAAACCAGAGCTGAATAGAAAATTTGACTTTCCAATATAAGACTCAAGTGGAACATGAAGAGGTAAACAGTAAAGAGAAATCATAAGAGACTTATTAAGGTTGAACTGTTTACATTTCTGCCTGGAAAGATGATATTTGTAACTCATGAGACCTTTGTCAGTATTAGGGTAGTTGGAGGGAAAAAATTATATGTATGTACTTATATATAGATATATAGTTAGATAGATAGATAGATAGATAGATAGATAGATAGATAGATAGATAGATAGAGGGCACAGGGTGAGTTGAAGATGAAGGGGTCATATCTGGAGAACAAAATTAAGGGGTGAGACAGGATTATACTAGGAGAAGGAGAAAGGGAAAGATAGAACAGGGTAAATTATCTCACAAAAAAAGCAGAAAAGAAAAGGCTTTTACAGTGGAGAGGAAATGAGGAAGGTGAGAGGGAATGAGTGAATCTCTTTCTCATAGGATTTGACTTAAGGAGGGAAAAACATACACACTCAATTGGGTATGGAAATCTGTCTTACCCTACAGGAAAATAGGAGGGGAAGGGGACAAGAGAGTAGGGGGATGATAGAGAGGAGAGCAGATTGGGAAAGGGAGTAATCAGAAGCAAATGCTTCTGAGGAGGAGGCACAGGGTCAAAAGAAAGAATAGAATAAATGGGGGGGCAGGATAATATTAAGGGAAATAGAGTTAGTTTTTCACAGCATGTCTACTATGGAAGTGTTTTGCATAACTGCACATGTGTAGCTAATATTGAGTTGCTTACCTTTTCAATGAGGGTGGGTAGGGAGGGAGGAGGGGAGAAAATTTGGACCCCAAAGTTTAAAAAACATTTAAAAAAATATATTTTCACATGTAACTGGGAAATAAGAAATACAGGAAATGGGGTACAGAAATCTATTCTGCCCTACAGGAAAATAGAAGGGGAAGGGGGGGAAGATAGCAGGGAAACCAGACTAGGGGAAAGGGTATTCAGAATGCATGCCATCTTGGGGTGGGGAGAGGGACAAGATGGAGTGAAAATTTGGAACTCAAAATCTTGTGGAAGTAAATGTTGAAAACTAAAAATAAAAAAAAAGAAAAGAAAAAGAAAAGAAAAAAAAAGTAGGAAGAGATCAGGTTATGAAGGAGTTAAAAACCAAACAGAGGATTTTGTATCTGATTCTGGAAGCAGTAAGGAGACACTGGAGTTAATTATTTATAATAATACCAATAATAACAATAGCTATCATTTATATAGCATCTGTTATGTTCCATCAACCTATCCAAAGGCTCAAGGAACCAACATGTGGTCTATTTACCTTGCACTGACTGATCCAAATAAAATAATGATTGATTGGCAAAAAAAAAAAGAGAGAGAGAAGCACAAAAAGGTAAATGGGAAAAAGAAATCATAGGGGACACACACACACACACACATAGACAGAGGGCACCAGATGAATTGAATATGAAGGAATGATATCTAAAAAATAAAATTAAAGGGTGAGAGAAGACTGCACTGGGAAAAGGAGCAAGGGAGAAACAGAATGGGGTAAATTATTTCACATAAAAGAGGTGAGAAAAAGCTTTTACAGTGGAGGGGCAGAAGGGGAAGGTGAGAGGGAATGAGTGAATCTTACTCTCATTGGATTTGACTTAAGGAGGGAACGACATACGCACTCAATTGGGTTTGGAAACCTATCTTACCCTACAGGAAAATAAGGAAGAATGGGATAAGAAAGCAGGGGTGGGGGGAGTGATAGAAGGGAGGGCAGATTGGGGGAGAGGGTAATCAGAAGCAAACACTTTTGAGGAGGTACATGGTAAAAGGAGAGAATAGAATACTTGGGGGGGCAGGATATGATGGAGGAAAATATAGTCAGCCTTTCACAACATGACTATTACAGAAATGTTTTGCATGATTACACATGTATAACCTATGTCAAAATGCTTGGCTTCTCAATGAGGAAGGTGGGGAGGGAGGAAGGGAGAAAATTTAAAACTCAAAGTTTTAAAAACGAATGCTAAAAATCATTCTTTATATGTAACTGGGGAAAAATAAAGTACCAAATAAAAAATTATTTGCAAAAAAACTACAAATAAAAAAATTAAAAAGTAAGAGAGACAGGATTTGAACCAGGTCCTCTGGCTCTAAATCTAGCACACTTTTTCCTGCACCATGCTAACTCACAAACATGAGCACCTACTGAGTATGGGCTGAGTGTGCTGACACTCTGGATTTAGCATTACCAATGAATGACAGTATCGGAAGTATCATTATCACCACCACAGTCACTACAATAATATAACACTCATATGTATGTATGTATGCATGCATGTAAGGGTGTATGTATATATCACATCTCATCTGATCTTCACAGCATCCCTTCATGTTAAGTACTTTTAAGTACATAGTTAAGTATTTTACCCCCATTTTATAGATGAGAAAACTGAGGTTCAGTTTCCTGAAGAAGAAAGATTAATATTAATGCTTTCTGGGGGGCATATTGGCATGCCTGGAAGGAGAAAAAAGTAAGATTCACTCAAATAGAACTCAAAGCAAAAACTCTGAAGATGATTAAGTTCTAATTGAAGCAGTCATATTTCTTCATGCAACCAGGGTCCCCTTACTTAGATTTTAAATGAACATTGATCAGAGGATTATCCTTCTCAAATGTCAAGGATTTTGCATAGGGGAATCTAGTTTTAGTTAAGTACCAGATAGCCTCTGAGTCCTATTCCTGCTCTTAAGATCCCATGATTTTCCCTATAATGTTCCTTTTAGCCTTCAATTTATATATCTAATATTTTCCAAAGGATCCATACAACAACTCTGTGAAGTAGATAATGAGGGTAGTAATATTCCCATTTCACAGGTAACTGTGATTTGTCACCAGAAGGTCAGACTAGCTAAGTACTGAAAGACTCATTACTAGAGATTTAGCTGAATCCTGATCACCAATCCTGGGCTCTAGTCCTTGTTTCTCCTCAAGATACTATTGACTTCTATCAAGTCTGTATTATAATACCTCAGCAACTTGCCAAACATAGATTCAAGACACATATGAGGTTGGACCAGTGCCTCTTGAGACTTGTCCTGTTGGCATCCATATGTCCTCTCTTCCCTTCAACTGGAAGATCATGTCTTGGTTGAGAAACTGGAAATCCTAGAGAGACAAGGTTTGCACAGTTCTTTATAAGTTGTAAATTCTACCCAAATGTAAGCTATGATTATTCAATAATGATACCAAAAATAGCATTCTAGAGTCACAGAATTTTTAGAGAAAAAAAGCAATCTTAAATATCAAGTAACCTAATTTCCACATTTTACAGATGAGAGAACGGAGAAGATTATAGCAAAGTATAAAAAGGGCTGGATTTAACACCAAAGAAGTTGAATTAAAATCCCATTTGTGCCCCATAACCATCTGTGTATCCATAGACAAATCATTTCACTCTCTAGACATCACATTCCTCATCAGTAAAATAAGAAAATTACCTCCAAAGTCAATTCCTACTCTCTACCTATCCCATAGGAACAAGAGATGAAGTGAATAGCAAATTCACTTCAAGGTCAAACAGCAAATTCATAGAAGAAATGGGGCTAGATTTCAGTTCTCTTGACACAAAATCCAGAGTTCTTTCCATGATTTGTAAAGAACATTGATCAGATGGAGAATCTACAATGGAAGATACTCAAAATATTAAAAGGATTATTTGAAGAAGTCAAAGTTGTTTATTCTTAAGAAGAGAAGACTTATAGTATGAATATTTTAAATGTTTTGAGAGACTTCTCATGTGTAATGCTGTCCCTGAAAAGGATTTTTATTCTTCATTTTCGTTTCCTTGAGTGAGATTTGTACCTTAAATGTCTTTCCAGGTCACTGAAATAATAAAAAGCTTGCATTACCCCTAAAACTTGAAGTACCCAGTCTTTGAAGCCTTGGGTTCTTTAGTTCCAGAACATTCAATTGTCCACATTCTTGATGGCCAAGGATACTGGGCAATAACAGAGAAGAAGAGAATTAGATAGTATGCCTCTGTACTTTAGCCTAGACTTTTAGAATATTAGAACTCAAAGTGGTCTCAACATAGAAAAACCAAATTGAGGAAGAACCATATAAAGTAGAATATCAAAGCCTTGAATGTTAGAGATCAAAAAGCCTTTGGGGATCATCTGGTCCAACTGCCCTTATTTTACCTATGTGAGAAGTAGAAAGAAAATGTGTGATACTGATGGACATAAACTGTCGGTTAAGTATAGCAACCACCGGTTGAATAAAAATGTATGGGGAAATGAAGCGTTTTTTCAAAGGTTATAAATAAAGGTATGGGGTTCCTGGACAAATATAAGAATTGGGCTTTAGTTACAGAAACAGGATATAATTAGATGGAATTGATAACTACGAACAAGACCAATGTAGTTTAGAAGATGACTCAGTCTACTTGAGAAAAGCAGAGTCCTAGCTATAACTGAGACCCTTTCTGATGCCATGAAAATGTTACCTAATTTGGAGTCAGCAGACCAAAATGTCATTACTGGCACAGCTTTGGACATGCTATGTGACCTTGCCCAGGTCACTCCACTTCCTCTGACCTTCAAGTGTCTTCATCTATGAAGTGAGGGTGTTAGATAAGAACATCCCTTCAAATCTAAAAAAAAACAATAAAAAAAATCAGATGAACTCTTATGTCCTTTACATATATTAGATAAGGTTTCTCCCTAGGAACAATTTGGTGCTTTGATTTTATCAAGAAGCAGGGTCACTGAATAGATTTGGGGAGCTTCATTCAAACTGAAATCTTGCAGTGAATAGAGCACTGAATTTGGAATCAGAAACAGTAGAAGTCAACACCAGCCTTAGAAATTTACTATCTATGTGCTCCTGAATAACTCACTTAACCTCTGTCTACCTCATTTTCCTCATCTGTAAAATAGAAATAATAATAACCAACCTCCAAGAATTGTCATGAATACAAAATGAGATAATATCTGAAAAGGGCTTTGAAAAACTTAAATCACTATACAAACTGTTGTGATTATGATGATGGTTATTATTAATTATTATTACTATTTTGGATTCCAGGAAATGTTTCATTCCACTTTATCAGAGAGATACTACAATTTCTTTTTAACCAGAAACTAGTTCCTACAGAAGCACTCAACACACTTTGAAAGTAGTAACCATAAGCACAAACCACAAAAATAGTTGGAAATAAGCAAACCAAAAAGATACCCTCAAGCTCAGTATGCAGGTCATTGATTTCCTAGTATCATTGCCTGGCCCCATTATTTAGAAAAGGAAACTAAAAGTCTAAAGACTCCAGCTCAGATTTCAACTCCACAATATTCTACCTATATAACCTTAATTAAGTCACCTTACCTCTCTAGGCCTCTGTTTCCTCCCTTGAAAAATGAGGGATTTGGATAGAGCATTCACAGGATCCTAGATTTAGAGCTTGAAGAGATCTCAAAAACCTTCTGGTGAAACATACTGATTTTACAATTGAACAAAATGAGACAGTGATGTTAGTTAAGTGATTTATTCAAGGTCATATAGGTAGTAAATACTAGAGGTGATCAGTTCAGAGTATAATATTCAGTTGTATTTTTTAATGTTCTTTTTAATCAGAAGTGCAAAAAGGGAATTGTGTTTCTTAAAAGAAATCAGGTCAAAACCCGATTTCTCTGCTAACAGGAAGAGCTGAACCAATGTCATAGATCATAGATATTTAGAGGCACCAGGGTATCTTATACTTCATCCATATTCAACCCCCTTCTTTTAAAGTGAAGGAAATAGAGGCATAGAGGAGTGAAACCACCTCCCTATGGTGCCACAGCAATTTTTTTTTTTTTTTTTTTTGCAAAGCAGAGGCCAGAAGCCAGGGATCTCAAAGGCTGGATCAGTATATTTCTTAAGGAGTCTTTCTCATTCACAAGGAAAACAGATCATGCCACAGAGTAACAACAGAAAAGAGAAAGCCCTTCAAGCCCACAGTTGGGCTTAGACCAAGTCATATCAATGACAACAATCACTGACATCAACCTAAGAGTTAACTTTCAACTTTTTTCTGTTGTTTTTCCGTAGTTTGCTGCTATGTTAGATTCTGTAACCCCAGTACTTCCTTTCAGTCCCACCCTGTTACCCAGTTCCTACCTTGTTAACTATACCTGTACTGGGTCTGATTTTGAGACAAGATTACATTGGTTTCCTCAGCGTCTTGGGTTTTTTGGCTCACTACAGTCTCCTTTCCCAATGGCAATACTCTGTTCAGTCTGGCAGAATCCCAGAATCTCTTTTGGAAGAGACCTCAGCAGCATCTAGTCTAATGATTCTTAGCCTAGAATCTGTGAGCTTTTTTTTTCCTGTTGTTTGTTTTATTTTTAATATATTTTGATAATTGTATTTCAATATAATTGTATTACTTTGTTAAAAAAAGGTGGGGATTGGGGGTGATAAGCCAGGGTGCATAGCAATAACATAGAAACCATTTAGAAAAAAAAACACAAAGCAGATACCTTAGAAGCTTTAATATCATGAAAAACAGATAGGGATCAATCTCATAAAGCACACAAAAGACTTGTAGACATTCAATTACAAAGTCCTCCTTAAAGAAACCAAGAACAACTGAAATAGCTAGAGGATTATTCAGTGCCCAAGGCTAGGCTGTGACAATATAATAAAAATGACAATACTACCAAAGGTAATTTACACTTTTAATGCCATACCAACCAAATTATCAAAGGAGTACTTTTATAGAACTTGATAAAACAATAACAAATCATTTGGGGAAAAAACAGATCTAGAATATCAGAGGGGAAAATGAAAAGAGTCAGGGATAAAGGGGGAATAGCACATCCAGACCTTAAACTATCATAAAACAGTAGTCATCCAACCCATCTGGTATTGGTTAAAAAATAGAGAGATAGATCAATGCAACAGGCCAGTCAAGGGAAAATCAGAAACAACAGAATTCAGTAACTCAGGGATAAATACAGTAAGAAAACATAAATTACTTAGGGAAAGAAGCCCCTATTTGATAAAAACTGATGGAAAAACTGGAAAGCAGCCTGACAGAAATTTGTCTTAAAGAGCATCACCTTAGATCATATAATGCAATGTATATGGAAATATTATCTTAATATTAAAGCTTGTACTAATAAACAAAAAGATAGATGAGAAAGAGATTATATACCTCTCACAGGTATGGGTAGGAGATGCATTCTTATCTAAACAAGGAATAAAAACAATTACAGAAGATGAAACAGATAACTTTGATTACATGAAACTGAAAAGCCTCTATACAGACAAAATCAATGTACACAGGATAAGAAGAGAAGCAGTCAGATCAGCAAAAACAACAGTTTTGTATCAAATTTCTCTGATAAGGTTTGGTATTGCAAATATGTAAATAACTGACAGATACCTATATCTGTATTGACAAAGATATTACATATAAACATACTGCATCCATGAAATAGAGATAGATATGTATATGATGTTAATAATGATATTATTACATAACATATATGCCTCAATATTGTTGTTCATCCTTTTTTTTTAAGATGACCAATGACAAAATGATGTTGGGGTAAAATAGTGGATTATGGGTGATGTATTCTCTTGCACATGAATTGTATTTAAGTGAGGCAGGGTTGCACAAAGTCATCAGCCTCACTCTCTCTTCGAGAGTTATCAAAGTCCAGTGGCAAGACTAAAGTCAGGAAGAATGGTGATGGCCCAGGATGCAGTAGATAACCTCCTAAAAACATAAATAGTGAAAGGACGTAGACAAACACTTTTAAAAGAATAATTGCCAACTACTAACAACACATGAAAGAATGCAAATCACTCCAAATCACTAATAATAAGAGAAATGAAAATCAAAACGACCTGATGGTTTACCTTATGTTTTACAAATCGGTAAAGATGACAAAAGATGGCAATAGTCAATGTTGAAAAGCCTGTAGGAAGAAACACACATTGGTGTGTGGTTAGTGGAGCTATGAATCACTACAACTGATATGAAAGCAATATGAAATTATGCAAATAAAGTGATCAATATGTCCATGCCTTTGTACCCATAGATTCCATTACTAAACTTATACTCCAAGTAGGCAATTAAAAGAATAAAATTATCAAATCTACCAAAATATTTTAACAGTACTTTTTTGGATAACAAAGAATTGGAAACAAAGTAGATGTTCATCAGTTAGGGAAATAGAGAAAAAAAAATTATGGTACCTGAATGTAATGGAAGATTACATGCTATTAGAAATCATGGAATTGACAAATACAGAGAAGTATGGAAAGATCTACATGAACTGATGCAGAGTGAAGTAAGCAAACCCAAGAAAGCAATATGCACAATGACTACAACTTAAATCAAAAGAAAAACCACAGACCACAATGTGAAAATGAATGTTATAAAATTATAAAGAACAAACATGTCATGAAAGAAGAGGTATGAGAAGACACTCCCACCTCAACCCTTTTACAGAAGTGGGAGTCTACAAACATTGCATTTGGCATGAGTCTTCAGATGTTTTTAGTGATTGATCAGTTGTGCTGATTCTTCTTTTTTGCCTTAAAAATTACTATTTGATGTATGGGATGGCTCTCTAGTAGGAGGAGGCAGAAGGGTACTGGGGAAAGCTATAAAGATGTAAAACAAAACATCAATAAAATCTTATATTAAAAAATAAAATGATCTGAATAAAAAGCCCTTGTCTTATCTTGTCCATACTTGAAAAACAATTTCCTCCCTAATATATTTTATATTTGGCCATCTAGGTTTTGTTTGAAAACTTCGAGTTAGAAGGAACCTGTTACCACCCAAGGCAGTCCATTTCACATAGAGATTACTCTAATTGTTAAGAATTTTCCCCCTTAGATCACACTGAAATTTACCCCTCTACTTCTACCCATTGTGACTAGTTCTTCTCTCACAGGCCAAGTTGAACAAATTTAATCTCTTTTACACACAATTCTTCAAATACTTAAAATCAATTGATCATCAAGCATTTATTTAATTCCAGTTATATGCTAGGCACTGTACTACATAATGGGAACACAAAAAGGAAGGGAAAAAAAGTAAAAACAGCCCAGTTTTCAAGGTTACCATCTATCCATCTATCCAAAACAACATGACCAAGCAATGAACTCACTGACACACTGTAGACCTAGTTCATATATATAAATATAAATATATATATAATATACACACACATATATGTATATATATGCACATATGTATATATATAGTTTTCAACATTCACTTCCGTAAGATTTTGAGTTACAAATTTTCTCTTCATCTCTCCCCTCCCCCCACCCCAAGATGGCATATAATTTGACATAAGCTCTATGTATACATTTATATTAAAACCATTTTCACATTAGTCATGTTGTAAAGAAGAGTTAGAACCAACATGAGAAACCACCAGAAAGAAGAAACAAAAGAGAGAGAAAGAGCAAATAATATACTTTGATCTGCATTCAGATTCCATTGTTCTTTCTCTGGATGTGGATAGTATTTTCCATCATGAGTCTTTTAGAATTGTCTTAGATCCTTGAATTGCTAAGAAGAGATAAGTCTATCAAAGTTAGTCATTGTAAAATGTGGCTATTACTGTATAGAATGTTCTACTGGTACTGCTTGCTTCACTCAGCACCAGTTCATATAAGTCTTTCCAGGTTTTTCTGAAGTCCACCTGCTCATCTTTTCTTATAGCAAAATAGTATTCCATTACATTCATATACCACAACTTATTCAACCATTTCCCCACTAATGGGTATCCCCTCAATTTCCAATTCTTTGCCATCACAAAAAGAGCTGCTATAAATATTTTTGTACATGTGGGTTTTTTTTCCCATTTTTCTGATCTCTTTAGGATACAGACCTAATAATAGTGTTGCTGGGTCAAAGGATATGCACATTATAGCCCTTTGGGCATAGTTCCAAATTACTCTCCAGAATGGTTAGATCAGTTCACAACTCCACCAACAATGCATTAGTGTTCCAATTTTCCCATATCTTATCCAACATTTATCATTTTCCTATTTTGTCATGTTAGCCAATGTGATAGGTGTGATGGGGTACCTCAGAGTTGTTCGGATTTGCATTTCTCTAATCAATAGTGATTTAAAGCATTTTTTCATATGATTATAGATAGCTTTAATTTCTTCCTCTAAAAAACTACCTGTTTATATCCTTTGATCATCTATCAGTTGGGGAGTGACTTGCATTTTTATAAATTTGACACAGTTCTCTACATATTTTAGAAATGAGGACTTTATCAGAGATATTAGTTGTAAAAATTCTTTCCCAGTTTTCTGATTCCTTTCTAATCTTGGTTGTATTGGTTTTGTTTGTGCAAAAATATTTCAATTTAATGTAATCAAAATTATCCATTTTGCATTTCATAATGTTCTCTATCTCTTGTTTGGTCATAAATGCTTCTGTTCTCCACAAATCTGACAAGTAAACTTGCTCTTCCAGTTTGCTTATGGTTTCAGACTTTATATCTAAATTGTGTACCCATTTTGACTTTATTTTAGTACACAGTGTAAGATGTTGGTTTATGCCTAGTTTATGCCTATTTTCCAGGTCCCTCAGCAGTTTTTGTAAAATAGTGAGTTCTTATCCCAGAAGCCAGAGTCTTTGGATTTATCAAACAGTAGGTTATTACAGTCATTCACCACTGTGTCTTGTGTACATAACCTATTCCACTGATTCACCACTATTTCTTTGCCAGTACCAAATAGTTTTGATGATTGCTGCTTTAGAATTAACATCTGGTATGGCTAAGCCACCTTCCTTTATATTTCTTTTCATTAATTCCTTTGATATTCTGGACCTTTTGTTCTTTCAGATGAATTGGTTATTATTGTTCCTAGCTCTATAAAATAATTTTTGGTAGTTTGATTGGTATGGCACTGCATAAGTAAATTAATTTAGGTAGAATTGTAATTGTTATTATGTTAGCTTGGCCTACTCATGAGCAACTGATGTTTTTCCAATTATTTACATCTTACTTTATTTGTTTGAAAAGTGTTTTGTAATTGTGTTCATAATAGCTCCCAGGTTTGTTTTGGCAGGTAGACTCCCAAATATTTTATAATGTCCCCAGTAACTTTAAATAGAATTTCTCTTTCTATCTCTTGCTGCTGGGTTTTGTTAGTAATATATAGAAATGCCACTGACTTATGTGGGTTTATTTTATATCCTGCAACTTTGCTAAAGTTGTTTATTATTTTAAGTAGTTTTTTACTTCATTCTCTAGGATTCTCTAAGTATATCATCATATCATCTGCAAAGAGTGATAGCTTTGTTTCTTCTTTGCCTATGTAGACTTAGTTGATGTTCTGCTACCAATTAGCTATGTGTACTGTGAAAATTATTATCCCTCTCTGGGTCTTAGTTTTCAAATTTGTAAAATTGGGTAGTTGGATTAGGGTTTGTTTAAGGCTTCCTTTTTAGCTATAAATCTTAAGATTTATGTATTGTAAGATTTGCTTATAAAAATCTTATAACTTTATGCTACCAAATCACTCACACATTAATGTGAATCAGTTACAAAAATCAGATTTGGAAGGGACATCAGCAGCATTCTAGTCCAATCCAAAGCCAAACAACAGTCCCCACTTTACAACACTCTCTCTGACCAATTCTCAACAAGTTATAACTTCCCACTGCCTGTAAGTAGATAATCTCTAAAGTCCTTTTTAGTTCATTGTCCTATAGCACAGCCCTGAACACTCAAATGGCACCCACTGCCATTATGATGGAGTGTCCTGGCCTGAACTCTCATCCATTTTTTCCTTCCTTTGCTCTCAAACACATTTCCAGACCACAAGCAACCTTTTCCTCTAGAATTTATTTACGAAAGAAAAAAGCACACACAGACAAAAATAATAGAAACTCCCATTCCCACACCATTATAATCTTACAATTTAGGAGATAAATAGTATAAATATTATTGTCTCCTTTATACAGTTGAGGAAATTGAGGCTCAGAGAAATTATGTGATTCTCCCATGGTCCCACAGTTAGTAAGAGTGGGAACCAAGATTAAAACTAATATGGCTCTAGGTTTTGCACTTAGCAAGGTACCTGGCACATAGGGAGTGTTTGATCAATGCCTGATGACTTAACATGGCTCTTTGTACTCCATTGTGTTTCCTTATAGCTGTGCCTAATGAAAGTATTTCCAATTGTACAGAAGATCAGGTAAAACAATTCTGCCCTCTTGGCGGACTGGATAGTTTTTCCAATTTTCAAATTGTACTATATAACATTTGCCTGGGCCAATTCAACCACCATGATGGCTTCCAAAGCTCCCAAACAACTTGCTTTTGTCTTACTTAACCAAATAACCCCCCCCAAATGACAACTTTTTTCCCCAATAGCATCATGTGCCAATGTGAGATTGGTGTAGATTGGTTCTCTAGACTCTAGTCATTCATCCAGGTTGAAATCCAAGACTGTTCTGAGTCATTGAGGAAACCTTTTGATCACTAATTGACTATTGCAACAATTACATCTTCCTGTTTAGCTGCTGTTTCATTAAGACTTTTCAGTTATATCTCTGCAGCATCTTCTGTATCCTTTTCTCTCATTTTCCTCTTATGGTTGTTTTCACTATCCATCACTATTTGCAAAAAAAAAAAAATTACTATAGCCACCTAATTGTTGTCCCTGATTCTAACCTCATCTCTTCCCAATCATTCCTTATAAGGCTGCCAAATAAATATTCTCAGGACATAAGTCATACCATATCACTCCCCATTCAGAAATATTCAGAAGCCACCTCTAATAACATACAAATGCCTATGCCTGATATTTAACACCCTCCAAAATCTGACTCCTACATATGGATATTTCATAGTATTCTTCTTCATGGAATCTAAATCCAAATCAACTTGTGGCTTGCTACTTATCATTCAATCTTCATTTCTATATCTCAGGACAAGCTGGCCCTTCATCTGGAATGCATTCCTCCTCATATTCCCTTAGAATCCCTAGTTTTCATGAAGGAGCAAACCAGTTGCCACCTCCTAGGAGGTCTCTCCTCATCCCCTCTCACTGTCCCCAAATGAGAGTATGCTCTCTTATGTCAAGTGATATCATACTTGCTTCCCTTTGTGCATATTGTAACCCTCCAGTAGTATGCAAATACATTTAGAGCAGAGACAATTTCACTTATGCCTGTGTATTCTCAGCGCCTAATGTAGTGCCTTGTACAGTGGAGGTATTTAAGAAAAAGTTGATGAATTAAATTACTTTGATAATTAACCACCATATCTTCCCCAGTAGAGAGTATTATGTGACTCAAAATATAGCCTTACATGTACAAAAATATTCACAGCAGCTCTTTTTGTGGTAGCAAAGAACTAGAAATTGAGAGGATGCCTATCAATTGGGGAATGGCTAAACAAGTTGTGGTATATGAATGTAATAGAATACTATTGTGCTATAAGAAATGATGAACAGAAAAACCTGGAAAGACTTGTATGGTCTGATGTTGAGTGAAGTGAGCAGAACCAGGAGAACATTGTACACAATAACAGCCACATTGTGAGATGACCAATATTGATAAACTTAACCCTTCCCAGCAATACAAGGATCCAAGACACCTCCAAAGGCCTCGTGATGGAAAATGCTATCCAAAGAAAGAACCATGAAGTTTGAATGCAGACGAAGTATACTATTTGATATTTTTTTTTTCTTCTGTTGAGTTTTGTTTCCTCTTTCTGGTGGTTCCTCCTATTGGTTCTAATTCTTCCTTACAACATCACTAATGTGAAAATATGTTTAAAGGGAATGTATATGTA
This sequence comes from Vombatus ursinus, assembly GCF_900497805.2. Taxonomy (NCBI): domain Eukaryota; kingdom Metazoa; phylum Chordata; class Mammalia; order Diprotodontia; family Vombatidae; genus Vombatus; species Vombatus ursinus. The sequence goes on along the minus strand of NW_020954751.1, from coordinate 6,049,126 downwards.
TAGCCTCTACCAGATTGTGTGCCATCTTGGGAAGGGAGCTGGAGAGAGAGGGGGAGAAAATTTTAAACTCAAAAGCATATGGAAGTGATTGTTGATAAATCAAAATAAATTAATTAAATAAAAAATAGCCTTACAGGGACAGACTGACATATAATCTCAAAAGTAGAAAGAAGTACCTCCTTTCTCTTAAAATGTTTACAGAGATACCTCCCCCTTTTGTCACAGGGACAATCTGAAGCATCTCATCCTAGTTCCCTTCCTATTGGTGGACTAAAGGTCATATCTTGGGTTTCATAAGGGTAGATGAATCATAAGGATCCTTGACATACCCTGTCCATAACCAAGTTTAAAGACCACAAACTGGCCCAAGAAGTCTTGGAGAATAAGACTTTGTTAAACAAACATTCAACTCTATAGAAATCCTTGCATTATATGCTCGCTAATTTAGCTTGAACATGGAATTCTCTGAATCAGAAACATCTTTCTGATAGAGTATTGGAATGCTGGTGGTGTGGAATGGTGAGTAAAATTGTTCATTTTCTTTATTTGTTCTTATCTTATTAGATTGCCTAGGTGAATTTCTGGTTATAGGCATTCTCTCTTTTCTGGGAATTGGTAACACACACAATCTACCTTTTTCTAAGCTCCAAGTCCCTGACCAGAGGCAATATTCCTGCAAAATAATTAAGTTTTGAATTTCTCTTTCTCTTTCTTTAAGATGCTTCTCCTTGAATTTCTTTTTTTACAATCATAATCAGAATAAGTATATACAAACTAGCAAATGCCCGCGCTAACAATCTTTTATGAAAAAAAAATATTTAAAACAACAAAAGGACAAACAAAACTTAAGAAAGATATTTTCTGCAAAGGAAGGTGGCCTCGCCATCCCAGATCTAAAACTATATTATAAAAAAAAATCATCAAAACTATTTGGTACTGGCTAAGCAATAGAATGATGAATCAGTGGAATAGGTTAGGTACACAAGGCACATCTACTATTTGATAAACCCAAAGATATCAGCTTCTGGGATAAGAACTCACTATTTGACAAAAAAAAAAAAACTGCTGGGAAAACTGGAAAATAATACTACAGAAACTAGGCATAGACCAACATCTCATACCCTATACCAAGATAATGTTGAAATGGGCACATGATTTAGACATAAAGGGTGATACCGTCAGCAAATTAAGAGAGCAAGAAATAGTTTACCTGTAAGATCTACGGAAAAGGGAAGAATTTATGACCAAACAGAGATAAAGAACTTTATGAAATGCAAAATGGATGATTTTGATTACATTAAATTAAAAAGATTTTGCACAAATAAAACAAATACAACCAAGATTAGAAGGAAAGCAGAAAGTTGGAAATCAATTTTTACAGCCAGCGTATCTGATAAAGGCCTCATTTCCCAAATACATAAAGAACTGAATCAAATTTATAAGTATACAAGTCATTTTTCAATTAATAAAGGGGGAAAGAATATGAACTGGCAGGTTTCAGAGGAAGAAATTAAAGCTATCTATAGTCATATGAAAAAATGCTCTAAATCATTTTTGATTAGAGAAATACAAATTAAAACAACTCTGAGGGACCATTTCACACCTATCAGATTGACTAATATTACAGAAAAGGGAAATGATAAATGTTGGAGAAGATGTGGGAAAATTGAAACACTAATGCATTATTGTTGAAGTTGTGAACTGATCTAACCAGTCTGGAGAGCAATTTGAAACTATGCCCAAAGGGCTATAAAACTGTACACACTTTTTCAATCAGCAATAGCACTACTAGGTCTGTATCCCAAGGAAATCATAACAAAGGGAAAAGTTCCCACATGTACAAAAATATTTATAGCAGCTTTATTGTGGTGGCAAAGAATTGGAAACTGTGGGAATGCCCATAAATTGGGGAATGACTGAATAAGTTGTGGTATATTAATGGAATGGAATGCAATTGTTCTATGAGAAAAGATGAGCATGTGGATTTCAGAAAAACCTGGACCTGATATTAAGTGAAGTGATCAGAACCAGGAGAACATTGTATACACTAACAGCAACATTGTGTGATGATCAACTGTGATAGACTTAGCTCTTATTAGCAATGCAATGATCCAAGACAATTCCAAAAGACTCATGATGAAAAATGTCATTCACATCCAGAGGAAAAAAACTATGGAGTCTGAATGAAGATTGAAGCATACTATTTTCTTTTTTTGTTGTTGTTTTTTGTTTTTTCTTTCTCATGATTTTTACCTTTTGTTCTGATTCTTCTTTCACCACATGACTAATGCAGAAATATGTTTTAGCATGATTCTGCATGTATAACCTGTATCAGATCACTTATTGTCTTGGGGAGGGAGGGAGAAAAATTTGAACTCAAAATCTTACAAAAATGAATGTTGAAAACTATCTTCACATGTAATTGGAAAAAAAATACTAACAAATGCAAGAAAGGAGAAAGATTTTCCAATAGTTCTGATGAACAAGGTTTCAGGTTCTAATAAGGGAATAAAGAAATATAGAATTACCACTTACAGTCTATGATCCCAGGCAGTTTTCAGTAACAAAGAATATTATTTGTCCATACAGCCTCACTGTTGGAGTAATGATGCCTTCTCTTCATATCACTTACCTCTGCCTGTGTTTCTCTTCTTCAGTTCCATATAGCTTACTGGAACCTTCGCATCTCCAACTTGACACATCTCGAAAATACTTTTCATTGTAAGCTAGGTTCCTTCTCAATTCAGACTCCTGTCAGAACTCACTCAAATTCCTTTCCTCTCAAACTCTTCTGTGATTTTTTTTTCTGGAGTTGATTTGTTTATTCTCTTGATTGACACTTTGATTTCTGTGTTCAAAAGTTCTGGTCAGTTTTCTTATATTATTTATTGTATTATGTTGTTCAAGTTTTTGACTAGTCATGTTCTTCTGGGATACCTATAATTTTTAAGTTGTCTCTATACATGTTATCTTCAATATCAGTATGTTTTTGCTTGTATGGGAATCATGTTTCCTTTTTTTCATTTTGTTTTCATTTTCCCTTTTCTTCCAAATTGTCCTTTAAGACTTCTGTATATTTGCATTCATAATTAATTATTTTCTCTTAGGTTTCTTTTTTGAGAAGCCACTGTAGATTCAAGCCTTTCTATATGGCCAATTATTTCTTTTGTGCAAAGAATAAGTTCCATTTTTACAATTCTTATTTCTTTTTCAAATGGTTCAGGAACATACTGGTGTGAATTTATGATCCCTTGGGAATCTGCAGAGTGCCCTACTTCATTAGGTGTTGATTAATTTTCCTTTGTCTTGCAATATTTGTTCATAGATGCCTGGACTCTTTTACCTGATCTGGATGTCATATTTACTTCTGCCTTTAGTATTTTCCCTCTTGGTTTATCTGCTTCTGCTCAAATTAATTGAGTTTTTACTCCTCCTGAGATCTTTGGTAATTATAGTGTTTTCCCCACCTCATACTCCACTATTTTGCACTTTCTGAGTCCTTCCACTTCAGTGGTGGTTTCTCTGCATCCTGGACTTCAATGCTATCTCAGCCTCCTCTCACACTAGGTAATTCATGCTTCATTTTTTATTAATCTTAGTCTTTGCCCCAAGTGACTTGTGAGGTAAGAAATGGCCTCAGCTGAATATTGAGCTCTTTGCAGACCTACACTGAAGCTAACTTACTGGTTTACTAAAACTGATCATTAAATTTTCAGTGTGAACATTTATACTTTGAAAATACCAAAATACTACAAACTGGAGTTTGATTTATTGTTTTGTTGATTGTTTAGACTTAAAAAGTAATGGAGAAAATATTAATGCACACTAAAATTAAAAGTCACATTAATAAAAATCCCCTTAATAAAAGGATTTGTTCTGTAAAATTTGGACTTGGTTAAAAGGCCCCACCCAAGGACCTAAAAGACCACATGTGGCTTCAAGGCTACCCACCCCTGATTCTAATCAAACTCCTTTCATAGTTATTCCTAGGTTTTCCCTCACTATCAACAATAACCAATAACTCTTCCCAAACAGTTTTCATTAGTTAATGTGGATATCCCTTATGATTCGAGAACAAATACAGAAATCAATTGGTCTGTCAAACAACTGAATGCAACCCTGTCTTGAGGAAAAATTGTAATATAAGTAAAACTTGCCTTAATTTTCTTCCTATACCCTACTCCAAAGTATACAGCATCCACAATCTGAATACTGATACCTGAGGCACTCACTGGAGCATCCCAACTAGAATTGCCCTTTCCAGAACAGTGTAATATTCTCTTAACCCATCTATTCTTCCTTGCCTACTAATCTTTCCTTGTCCCACTCCCATTAAAATGTACTTGTATCAGTCCCTCAGGGGCCTTTCAGGTGATTGGATTGTTAATCTCTAGTAATTTAATTCCCACTGGCTGTTATTTGGGTTTTGAAAGTCAAGGATGAAATGGTCTAATACAAAGAAAATACACAGAGTATTACAGTGGAGAAAAAAAAAGAAAAAAAAAAAACCAATGAATTAGGAGCCAAAGAACCTGGGCACCAGCTGTATGACCATGGAGAAATCACTTAACCTCTCAGATCTACAGTTTCTTCATCTGTGAAGTGGGTCTAACAACATGTGAGTTACCTCCTTCAATGGATTGGTATGAAAAAAAGTATATTTTACTAACCTTAAAGCATCACATAAACGAGAGGTGTTTTATTTTCTAGACCTTAGTTTATTTACATAAAATAATGGTAATAGCTAGCATTTTTGTAGAATTTAAAGTTTTACAAGTTATTTTTTATATGTTATTTCATTTGAACCTTACAACAACCCTGAGGTAGGTGCTATGCTTGTCCTCATTTTATAAATGCAATTAATCCTCAGAGAACTTTCGTGACTTGCCCAGGGTCACACAGCTAATAAATGTCTGAGTCAGGAAGATAATAATAATAATCATAATCATAAACAACTACCACTATATATAGCACCTAGTATGTGCCAGGAATTGTGCTAATCCCTTCCACATAGTGATTTTCCCCAATGTGGTTTTGATATACTGTGGGTCAACATAAGAAATTAAATGGGAATTTGGGGGGATTTTTATGGAAACCACAGATGACAAAGTCCAGCAGATGACACAGAAAAAAAGTTTAGAAATCAGAAATGCATAAAAACTATGTATAGTTCGTATAATATTGCCTATGAACAAATTCTTAAGCCAAAATTTACAATAAGGTACTGTAAACACCCCATAAAAGAAAAAGAAAAAAAATCAGACTTTTTCTCTAGTATAAAGGGAGGGACAAAAAAATTTACATGAATTTTCCAGATGGCAAGGGTGCCATACCCCTAATCCCCATGATGTAGAAGGTATAACTGTACTATCACATTTCCTCACAACAACCTTGGGTGGTAGGTGATATTATTGTTTTCATTTTAGAGATGTGGAAACTGAGGCAAACAGAAGTTAGGTGATTTGCCAAGGGTCACATGACTAGTAAGTGTCTGAGGCAGATGCTGAACTAAAGCCTTCCTGATTCCAAGTTGAGAGATTTAGCTACTGTGTGATCTAGCTGCTTAAAATAATCGTATTGGGGGTTGTCTCTCGGCTACCTTCCAGCTCTAACATTCTATGACCATGACATTTCAAGCACTATATTAGAGTGATGGAAGAGATACTTTTGAGCATTATCCAGAGTGCCCTTGAAGTCCTTCTATGTAAATGAGCACCTAATTAAAAAAAAAGCATACTAAATACAATGCAACAAGAATTCATTATTACAAAAATGAATTGCATTCTTTCTGAGATTTGTAATATGTTGCATTCCATCTAGGTGTAAGATGGACTTGTTGGCAAGATGTATTCTAGACTTCTATACCTCTCTTTCTTTGACCACTGTCAGCACCATCATTGAAATGGTTTCATGACTGGCAAGTGATTGGTTGGAGTTTATATTTCAGTCTTTCTTTGTATTTAGCTCAGAATATTCTTCTGGATCCATTCTTTTCCCCGCCATATCTCTCCCTGGTGTTTTTTTTTTTCTTTTTCTTTTTTGTCTCCAATCATCCAAGATATCATCTCCAGTTATAAGACTGAATGTTCAATACCACAATGCCTCTTCTATCTATGATGTTCTTTTACGTCTGTCTCTTAATAAGGCTTTTAGTCATCTTGTCACCTCCCAGGACTCATATTCACGAATTCCTTACTTTTCCCAACATTGTTGATTTCCACACCCAAGCAAATGCTTTCCCAGTTACTCTTAAACTTTGGAACAGTTGTAAGTTCAGGTTATGTAATTTCCTGAGATGTTTCTTCCTCACTCACAGGGCCAGGAAAAGATAAAAGATTCCAAGGAGATGAATATGAAAAGAGTCTATCTGATACATGCTGATTTTTTGAAATAAGGATTTTTAAAAACTCCATATTTCTGGTAAATAATTCAAGGTGAAGAGAAGATAGTAAGGTGGGTCTTACAGGCCCAATGAATGTGCTTCATATAAAGCATTAAACCAGATCTATTTGCAAAGAGAATTACTCTGGATCTAGTTTTCCTGGCTTGATAAATATGTGTCAGTCAATTACTAGAAACAATTAAGTGTTCCTTTGTTTGCTATTTAGACACTACCTAAATATTCACTCACAGCTTTTAAGCTAGAAAGAGATTATGTATCTTTGGTCAACTTAAATATCTCATATTGTTTATCCTTCATTCTCAAAAAGGACCATGACATCAGGAAGGAGATGGCATGACTTGCAAGTGAATTGGATTTAAGTGAGGGAGGGCTGTGCAAAGCCACTAGCCTCACTTTCTCCTCTGGAGCCATCTGGATCCAGTGCTAAGATATAGGTCAGGATGACTGGAAATGGGCCCAGATACAGTGGGAGGCCTTGGCTTTTTTATAAACAAAGGTCTTTCCCAGGTCTCAGTTTGTCTGAAGCAACACCCATTCAGTGCTTTAGGCTAGGTAAAAATGAGGCAAAGAATGGCCTCTTTCACCTAGTCAAAAAAAAATTCAATCTGGGAGGGGAAGACCCTCAGGGTTTCTGGCCAAAACAGAAACATTTGCTATTTATACTTGCTCTGAGCCATCAGAATCCAAACAATGACCAAGATAGAGTTGGGCTGGGACCTATTGTTGGCCAATCCTTGAAAGCCAGAGTAATTTGGGTTTAAGGAATGGTCCATAAAAAAGAAATCTAGCATTTAAACCCCAAGATATCTTGATAGGTTTCCATGATAAAAAAAATTACATTCTTTTGGCCAGAGCACCTGCAGGTAAGAGTATGATTCTTTATGTGGACAGAGGGAAAGGAGGGAATAGAGGGAAAGGAGGAAGGAATAGAAGGAAGGAAGGAAGTGGGAAGGGAGGAAAGAAGGAAAGAAAGGAAGGAAGGAAGGTAGACTACATGATCCCTTAGAATCTTCCCCACTCTAAAGTGATCTGATTTATACAGTAGCTTTCTTCCAATGGCCTTAGGGTTCTATGCACATTTTCCCATTTTTTACCATATATGGGAATAGATATTAATTTGCCTAAAGTAGCATGACCAAGTCCCAGAGAAATTGAGAGATGTTCATGAGCTCACACAGTGAGTCAGCTCCCAGGCTGGGAGTTGAACTCGGATCCTTGTCTTTCATTCCAGTGTGATATCTTCCAGGCTTTGCCGGGTTGGGAACATTTGTATTGGTGAAGAGCTTTGAGGCATTTGGAAGGATGTCAACATATAAATGCAAAGACCTGTTGTAAGACTGAACCACCCCACCCCCCAGACTCTTGGCAATGCTACAAACACTTGGAAGCAATTAATGGCTGACTGGTAGACTTTGTGAGGGATCAAAGAATTCATTGGAAAGTGACTGGGGAGTTAAAAGGCCACCAGTGACTTCAGTGCAAAGCATGTGGTGATTGTGAAACTCTTATAGAGTTTTTCAATGTTATACACAGTGGAGAAAAGGATGGACTGGTTTCTATTCGCCAGAACTAACTCCAGCTGACATTCAGATCATTATGTCTTTCTTGCATTTCCAATGGCTTCCATTATGGAATTCTCACCCCACTACTTGTGTGGTGGTCCCATCCCCATTCAGAACTTTTTGCATATAGTTCAGCTCTGGTATTGGCATACCCAATCACAAAAAATACCATACTATTATTAACAAAGTAGTAGGGGATAAATAAGGTGGGGAAGAAGTAAACAGGCTTTTACCATTCCCATGGTGTTTTACTCTAGAGTAAAAGCCATTTGAGGGAAAGGATGGTTTTACTTTTACTGATTTTGCACCCTGTTCCCTTGAACTTGGGGTTGGGCCTGGACCTGTGATTTCATTGGTTTTATTAACTGCCAGATGAGGGAACTCTTAGTACTAGTGTAGGTCAGCACCTTCCTTTCAATCTTTAGTCTTAAGAGTTTAAGTACTTAGAGCACTGATAAGTTTGATGACTTGTCCAGGGTCACACAGTCAGTATCAGAAATATGATTTGAACCCAGATCTACCTGGATCAGAGACAAGTGCTCTCTCCCACTAGGCCATCCTTCCTCTCACAAATATCTGGCACAAAGTAGAGGTTTATTATTTTTTTAAATTTTTTTGAATTGATGAAGTGAAAAATAGATTAATGCTGAACTGGGAGTCTAGTCCTGGCTCTGATGTTAACTAGATCAGTAACATTAATCATGTCCCTTCTCTGATCCTCAGTGACCTCACCTATAAAACATGAAGACTGACTGATCTAATGGGCCTCCTACAGCTCTTGTCTAGACATAGACTGGTATAATGGAAAGAATGTTGAACTTGGAATCAGAATATCTGAATTCAGGTACTTGCTCTCCTACTTATCAATCTGTGTGATTTACAGCATATCGCTTCACCTCACCAGATCTCAGTTTCTTCATCTGTAGAAATGAGAGGAATGGACTAGATGCTCTGTGTGGTCCCTTTCATATCTAAATGCTTAATTCTGTACTTAATCTCCCCACTTCACAGATGAGGAAACTGAGACTGAGGTCCTAACACAATCAAAGGTCAAACAGCTACTTGTTGGACATGGGGATTCAAACCCAAGTTTCCCTACTATCATCTTTAATTCTTTTCACTATGCTGCAACTTTCTCAAAAGTTAGAGAAGAGACAGAGAGGGGGAAGGAGGGAGAAAAGGAGGTCATCTATGTCTCCTTCCCTGCCCACCTGAGTGCATTGAAGTTTTAGAGAGAAGAAGGAAATCAGAGACAAGCCAAGATGGTTGAACTCAAAACAGTCTTGATTTTTTACTCTTCAGGAAGGTATTTCAGGAAAGACAGTCCTTTTCAGACACTGTCTCCCATAGGTAATTGTGAACTTCTCAGCAACTGTTGTCTTTCTCTTGTCACTTTCCCCATAGACAGTATAATTAAGATGAAGATCCCAATGTTCCTTACACTTAACTCTGTTCTTTGTTCTCTTTGTTCCTCATATTACCATGTGATTTGTTGCTTCCCACTCTACCTGTTACCTAACTTGATATACCCTCCCTTTTAACATTACCTTGAATTAACCTTCCCCCTTGAATCTCTGTCCAGATTATTTTTTCTCCCCCACTGGGTTTAATATTAGTACCTAGTTTCAAGGAGAAATAGAAAAATAATATGGAATAGGGTCCATGGTGAGGAGGTAGAAAAACCCCTGAACACTGCCTGGATCGGAAGAACTCATACCCCCAAACCTACAGTCTGCCCAGGTCTTGCAATCTCTGAAAAACAGAAGACTTCAGACTTTACTGTCAAAGAGGCAATTGCTACTAATCATGGATTCAACCCAGACTCAATCTTTGTGTGTGTGTGTGTGTGTGTGTGTGTGTGTGTGTGTGTGTGTGTGGTGTGCCTAAGAAGTCAAGCAGCTTACAGTACAGCCCAAAGCTTTGGAATTTCACCTGGATACAAACAGCACAATGAAAAAAAAGATATAGTCACACACAAAAAGGCATCCAGGTGATCAGAGTCTTTGAAGTATCACTGCTTTGGCATAAAGATGTCATATGACTCTCTTGTTCTCCTTCTTATCAATATAGATTTAGAGCCACTGCCTAATGCCCAGAAAGTTCAGAGTCCTGAACTTTCTTTGTCTTTTTTATGTGTCCTCGATGCTTTCAGTAGAGCTATTAAACAGCAGCTACTGCTTTTCTGCTCATCAGCTCAATTTCCCTCCTTCCCTGGTTGCAGTAACTCCTGAAATAGCCATAGAGGCCATAAGGAGGCAGTGTGGTATAGTATTTTATTTCAGAAGACTTGGGTTCAAAAGCTGGCTATCTAACACACTAGAAAGACCATTCATAAAGTCAGATTTGGAAGAAACTTAAGGGATCATCTTATATAATCTCCTCCTCCTGGCAGGGAGCCCCACTACAACATCTCTAACCATATAAGAGGCAAGTGAGTTCTCAGAAATTGGGAGTCTGGGTGGATTCCATGATTAGTGACAATTGCCCCTTTCACAGCAGCCTGGTCTTCTCTTTTCAGAGGATGTAGGACCCTAGAAGACAGTAGGTTTGGGGGCCTTCCAGAGAACTCACTACCCTCTCACATTTCACTTTTGTAAAGTTCTGATTGTCAAAAAGTTTTCCCTAGCACTGAGTCAACCAGAATCTACTTCTGCAACTTTGAAATCTTCCTCTTTGTTTTACCCTCTGCAGAAAAGCATAGTCCCACTTTCATATGACAACCTTTCAAATAATGGAAGGCAATCATCAACCCTGTCCCAAGTCTTCTGTTCCCTAGGCGAAGCATGGCCAGTTCCTTCAAGTAGTGGCTTGGTTTCAATTCTCATCTTCATCCTTCTCTGAATTGACTTTATGTTTTTCCCCAAATTTTGCACCTAGAACTAAACACAGATTTACAAATTAGTCCCACTTAATTTATGTTACATTCAATTTTCTTGTCTGTAAAATGGGGGGAGGGGAGGTAATAGTACTGACACTACCTTATGGGTTGAGATTATTGTAAGCATCAAATGAGATATTATGTGTGAAGAATCACAATATCCAAAATGAGGGAGGTGATAGTTCCATTCTAATATTTCCTAGTCAGACCACATCTGGGATATTGTATCCAATTCTGAGTGTCAAGTTGTGATAAGGACATTGATAGAGAAGAATGAATCCAGATGAAGGTGACTAGGAATTGGAGGACAGTGGAGACCACATCATACAAATATTAATTGAAAAAACTGAGGGTGCTCAGCCTGGGGAGGAGAAGACTTAGGGAAGATATGATAACTACTTTCAAGAATTTGAAGAGCTGTCATATGGTTGAAGGATTGTTCTCCTTGGATCTTGAGGATACAAGGAGAGTGTAGGCACAGGTTCCAAAGGTATAGATTTCAACTAGATATAAGAAAAATCTTCCCAACACTTTTGAATTGTTCCAAATGCATAATGATTGCCTCAGGAGGTAGTAGGTACCCCATCTCTAGAGTTCTTCAAGTAGAGTCTGGATTTCAGAGTGGGACTTCTTCCTCAGCTGAAAGTTGGAATGTGCCTTCTCTGAGGCTGCTTTCAACACTGAGATTCTAAATGAAATGGTATTTCTAACTATTATTATAATGGAAAAAAGTATTTAGCATGTTTGGTGAAGTCATCAGATTGTAAAATCATAGACCTAGTACTAGAAATGACCTCAAAGGTTATGGAATACAACTTCTTCATTTTATAGATGAAGAAAATTAGGGGAAAAGTTATATGATTTGCCCTAGGCCACACAGGAAATAAATTGGAAGGCCAGGATTCAAATTCAGGTCATAGAATCATAGATTTAGATCCGGAAGGGAATATATAAGCTAATAATTCCATTCCCTTCATTTTACAGATGAGGAAACTGAAGTAAGCAGAGGTTAAGTGACTTGCCTAGGGTCACACAGCTAGTAAGTGTCGGAGGTCAAATTTGAGCTCAGGGCTTTGTGACTCCAAGTCCAGTATTCTATCCAATGCACTACCTGTCTGCCTCTATTGTGATTCCAAGTTCAGTTCTCTTTCCACTGTATCAGACTGCCTCCTTAAAAAAGAGCATGCCTACTCTGAGGTCAAAGTAGGTACATTTGGGAAGGGTTCTGGAAACATGGATTTTCCTAAGGAGTGTATGTATGTGTGAGTGTTTGTGTACGATGTCTTTTTGAATGGAGAAATCTGGTGTGAAGTGGGATTTAAAAAGAACTATCACGGTTTAGTTTAGGGGCCAAGAATACTACACTTAATGTGAGTGATTTGGGAAAAGGACTAGGTCTGAAAGTAAGCAAGATATTATTCACGTGACCCTTAAAATAGCTACTTATTGTTTTAGGACCACACCCAAACATCAATCAGGGTTTTTGTCTACCTAATAAAGCTGGAATTTCTTTTTTTGTTTGTTTGTTTCTTTTTCACTCTATCTTTTAGCTTCTTCCTAGTAGTAGGGTCAGGGTAGGACCAGACAAATGACCCAGCTGATGGCCCTGACTGCAGACTAATAATTGAAGTGGCTGCAGGGCCGCTGTCCATAGTGATGAAATTTAAGTATATAAAAGCTTGAAGAAAAAAAAACAGACCTTAGAGAGCAAGAGCAGGCAACCCCATAACTCAGCAGAAGAGATTGAGCCAGAAGGAGGTATGGCTGGGACCGAGGCAGGACATCAGTGCCAACCAGGAGAATGGTACCTATGTAACAACAATGAAAAGAACTAGCCTCCTGGGAGGCTGCATGAATCAGACACAATGTCACCCTCTCGGCACTCCGTGAATCTTGGCTTCCTAATCTCTGATAGATTCCCTAGGCTCTGAATTCTATGTTTGACAGCCTCACCTCCGCTTTTGGCAACTTGGTGGCTTTCAAACACTCTTGTAACCAAATAAGTTTAACTTTGAAATGCTACTTATTCACCTTCCCATTTGCTTCTCCTACTCTAGGAAAGGGGAAAAAAGCAACTCTCTCTGGAGTTTTTGGAATCATTGACATTTTCCAGCTTCGGTTTGTTTAGGACAAGATAAAGAGAATCAGTTAATAGAGTTATAGGACTATCTGTCTATCTATCTATACCTGGAATAGACCTTAACAGCCATTTAATCCAACCCTATCATTTTACAAATGAGGAAATTGAGGTACACAGAGGTCATGATATTTGTTTAAGCTTACACAGTTTTAGAGAGCAGACCCAAGATTCTAACCCAGGTCCTCTGATTCCATACTGGCTCCCAGAAGGTGTTTTCAAATGCTGGAAAGGTAGATCAGTGATAAGGAATCAACAAGGTCTGAAGATCAGAACACAAGCCAAAGCCAACCTAGAAAAGAAACTGGACATCCAAATGTACAACATCTGAGCTTGAACAAAAAGAGGAAATACCTCATTTGCCCCTCTCAGTGAGGTGAGTGTTGATGTCCTTTAAAAAGTGGTTCTTTCATGCTAAACCTGCCCTTTTTCTTCTGAATCAACTTCACTTAACTGTTTCTAGTCATGTACTGAGTTTCCCAAATGGGAAAAAAAATACATCTGAAAAGATAGATCTCTGTTTGCTTTGGCTCTCTATCCTTAACATATCTTCATTTAGTAGTTTCCCTTGAATTCGGAAGAAGAGAAGGTTTAGTAGGAGATGTGTTCACTCTCTCCAAATATTTGAAAGACTTATGTCAAGGAAACATACAACTTTTGTGTTCTCTCCAAAGAGCAGCACTAGGTCCAAATGGGTAGAAGTAAGAGGGAAAGAATTTTTTTGTTTGTTTATGAGGAAGAGTTTTCTAATGAATAGAGCTGTAGCTGTAGGGCAGTGGAAGATGCAGCCACTACAAGGAAATGAGATCATCATAATTAAGCAAAGGCCAGATGACTCTTTTAAGGGTGCTGTAGGTTTCTAATCTGATGGGTTAAGGATTTAGATTGGGTGATATATGACTGGCTGTGTGATTTGGAGCAAAATGTTTTGTATCTCAGGCTATTTTCTCATCTGTAAAATATGGGAAATAAGTGATGCTTGCAATGCCTAACTCACAGGATTGTCATGGAGGCCAAATGAGATAATTAATGCAAAGTTCTTTGTCAGTCAACCAAGCACTATGCTAAATGATGGAAATACAAAAAAAAGGCAAAACAAATAAAATTGTCCCTATTCTGGAGGAGCTCACAGTCTAATGTAAGCCATCAAACATAATGTTACTAATGCTGAGGATGATGGTTATGATACCAATGGTTATAAAAAAAAAGATGATGATTCTCTTATTCATCTAAGCTGAAACAAGAAGCATTTATTAAACTCCTAATAAGTACCCTGAATTGGTTTGGACATCACTTTCCCATGTCATTTAAGTGGTTCTTAAAGCTGTATTGTCCATTCCAACCAGAAAGTTCATTTTGATGAATTATTTTTCTTAAGGCTTTATTGGCTAATGTGGGAGGAGCATTACCCTAAAGCCCTGCTCCATCTCAGTCAGTCAGTCAATAAACATTTTTAAGTACCCACTATGTGTCAGGCACTGTACATGTAGGCTAGGCTAGTTTTTTTTTTTCCTTAAAGGTCTGAAACTGTCCTTGGGATTTACTTTTTTCAGGTGATTAATATTTGAGTCACTGACTTACTTTCCTGGTTCCCTGAAAGCAAAAACAGCCAGGATAGGAGGACAAGGAACCTACTCCTCAGTTTTATGACTACAGACTTGTAGTATGACCAACACCAGCACCGAAAAGCTTTGCTCCACTGAATCAAGGATACATGTTTAATGAGCATCTCTTCCCTGTTCTTAATGCCCCTATTTTTTTAAGGTTAGGTAAATTTCTTTTTGCTAATTTTTAGATTAATTATATGTCTCATTTTATTCCAATCTCAAACCTAAAGTGGCAATAATAATAATAATAACTAGCATTTGTGTAATGCTTTAAAGTTTGCAAAACACTTAACACATATCTCATTTGATACTTACAACAACCCTGGGATGTAGGTATCATCATTATTATTCATTTGAGGAAACTGACGGATCAAGTGACTTTCCCAAGATGACACAGTAAGTGTGTGAGGTTATATATGAACTCAGGTCTTCCTCCCTCCAGGTCCCATGCTCTATCAACTGTGCTACCTAACTTCCTATATACAGTCTGGCATGAGCCATTTAAAGTCTATAAAAAAACATGAGATGAGGCTGAGCAACCTAATTCATTTGAGTTCTTTCAGATGACAGTGTGAATTGGCACCTCATCTACAACCACTTATATGTAGCTATATTTCTCTTATTTCCTGTCTTAAAATTTAAAACATTGTGTAATTCAGTCGTTGTCCTTTGAAATCTAAGATAAATGTTTTTTGTGATCTGAAGGGCCAAAAGTCCTTTAAACTCTCAGTGTATATGCCTTATTGCCTCAAACTAGGTTCATTTCATGATTGTTTCCCAGAATGCCCAGCTCAATCAACATCTAGAAGACTGCTCTATGTCAAGCTGGATGACAGGCCAACAATCTTCTACCTTTTGCAGATTAACACTGACAAATCCAGGGGCAGTTGGGAAGGTGTCACTCATTCAGTTGAGGACAGCATCTTTTGGGAAGTTTGATCATATTTGAAGATCTATCAGAGGAGGAGCAGGAAGCTGAGTCAGAGTATTAACAGGGGACATACAGGGAAATTGGAGCCCCAGAATTTAATAGATAGTAATACTACACATGAAATCACTCACAATGGTGAGTCAATGCCAGTTGTCCAGAATTCTATATAAGTTGTAAACTATTCTTACATGCAAACATAAACCTTGCCTACTGGATCTTCCACCAATGTTCTATAACTATGCTGGCATTTGGGACCCAGACATTATCTGTGAGATGGCAATGAAATGAAAAAGAACTAAACCTCAAAACTAGAATATACCAAAAACAGCACTGATTTTGGAGTAAGAGAATCTGGATTTAATCTCAGCTTTACTATCTTTTTGACTTCAGGGAAATAATATTACCTCCCTGGGCCTTAGTTTCTTCATCTGTAAACTGAGGGGTTGGCCAAGATGACCCAGAATGTTTCCTATGAGTGGTGATGCCCTCCATTTCACAACTGGAGATGGGAACAAATGACCACTATTTTGATTATTAAAATGTGTTTTTCTCTTGTCCAGAGAAGAAGACAAGGACAGGATAACTGCATATGTGACTGATTTTCATCTCACTCTACTGACATGAAATGTGGACAGGGCACAATTGTTGAGCTAGGAAAAGAATAAGGTATGGGCAGCTAGAATTAAACTCATTCTAAGTCATGATTACCAGGGAATCACAGGATAGCCCAGGGAGGCAGGTAGGAGTGTGCTTCAAGCTTGCCTGAGTCAGAACACTATGAAAGTCTTGATAAAAGAAAAGGTGAAAGCAGAGTCCAAGCCAAATAGGTTGGAAAGCTAGAGATAGTTGGATTAAAATATACTAAAGCTAGGAACTGAGGTTTATTGATGAAAAAGTTATTATGAAGTTTTTTAGTTTAGGAGTAGTGGTAAATAAATTTTAAAAGCTAGGCATGGAGATAAGTGGCCCTTCTTTGATGAACTTTAAAGTTCATCAAATGAATGTCTCAAGGTCTGTCTTCAGCACGGAGCATACAAGGTACTGAATTTACAGCCAGGGGACATTGGACTAAATCCTGGCTTTTCTTCATACTATAGTATAACCTCAGGCTTAATCTCTCCAGGCCTCAATTTCCCCCCTCTGTAAGATTAGTGGTTTGGACTAGTTATTTTCTCAGATATAGGTACAACCAGTGAAAAGCAATGGATTTGGGAGATGAAGTGTGCAAGGAATAGTAGTTAAGAAGGTCAGTATTGCTGGGTGGTAGAATATATGAAAGGGAGTAAAGTATAAGAAGACTAAAATGTTGAAAGGGCCCATGCTATGAAGGACATTAAAAGCCAAAAAAGAGAATTTTATACCTGATCTTGGAGTTAATAGAGGGCCAGAGTAGTTTACTGAATTGGGAAGGGATGAGGGGAATGTGACATAGTCAGATTAACCCTTTAGGAAGATCACTTTGGAAGCTGAGTGGAGAGACTTGAGGCAGTCAGAAGGTGAGATCAATGATCTAGGCACAAAGTGGTAATGGCATGTACTAGCTTCCAAAACTGAGTTACCAGTAAAAGAATATTAGTCTATGGTTGCTATCGTGGTTATTTCCTTTTTTGAACCAACCTGGCCCTTCAATTCATTGCTTCTTTGTGTAGACATTCATTTACAATTTCTTAAACTAACCAGTCAGAATCCTTGTCACTGCCACCCACCTACCTTCACACTCTCCTAACTTTCATGAATTTGACATCTGTCACATAGAGAAGTTCAACCAAGAAGTTGAGCCAGCTGCCAAAGATGCTAAGGTTGAGATAGTGTGAACATACAAACAAGTTGGAGAAGAAAAACAATGAAATTAATTTAGCTGGACTATTCTTATTTGTTGACCTGACTTTTATGCCACTCCCCAAAACTGATCTTCCTAGCCTATAAGAAACAGTGGCACGGAAACTGGTTTGGAGATCTGATTTTGAACTGGAACATCCTATCTTGACTAAGAGAAGCTGTGTAATTTTATGGGCATAGATACAATCAAGGTGGTAGACCCTCAAGTTGTTTTGGAATTCTATCCATTATTACCCTGTATAAGTTTCTCTGGTTACCCTGGGTTTTGTGCCCCTTAGAACTAATTCCAGGAAGGCATGATTTGTCTAAATGTTACCTAGAAAAGTGATTTCCATTGTAAGGAGATGTAGATCCCATTAGTCTACGTATGTTTGTGGGAAGGAGGAGGGAAAAGGAAATCCACACTGAACTCATGATGTTAGGAAGCAGATAATGACAAACCCTAGCCTCAGAGTCAACTGTTTAAAGTTCTTATCTGAGTGCTTCTTTAAGAATTTCCTTACTTTAAATCTCAAGGAACAAAATCCAGGGAATAGCAAGCAATCTTTAAGAAAGAATCCTTGGGTGCAGAGATTGAAGGACTGTTTGTCATTTACTACACTGAAAGCCTCTGAGGCCATAAGGAGCTATCTACAACTCTATGAAACACAAGATAGAACAGTTTGTCATCTACACAATTCATTCTAAAAAACAGAGGCCATAATAGTACCTATTTATGTCAATACAACAGTCATATTTTAGTGAGCTTAGCAGAGCCTGACTGACTTGGGATATCAGAGTTTACTTCACTAGATTTATGAAGCTGTTAAAACCAAGTAAATAGCAGCAGTCTCTAACTTTCAAACAGAGCTATGCAATACTTTAGAAACATTTTAGAAAGTGATTTACATTTGTCTTTCTAAAACAGGTTGAATTGACAACAGTCAAGACAACAAATTTTTCTTGAAGTTCCTTGCAATTCTATGCCCAACACTATGCTAGGCGTGTAAGCAATTCCAAGAAGGAGAAGGAACAGTTCCTTACTACAAGTAACCCACAATTTTTGCCTGAGAGGCCTGTCAAGTTTGACAAGAAATGTATTTTTATGGTTCAACACAACAAACATTTAATAAATACCTACTATGTGCAAAGCACTGTGCTAGCTCCTTGGGGACATAAAAAGATTATTATTAATGATAGTGATTATGATGAGGATGATGATGATGATGATGATGATAACAAAAATAAAAATAAAAATGTGGTATCTGCCCTCATCTGTCAGTGCCAGTTAAAAGCTGTCAGACTTTTCTGGGAAAGACAAGCTTGAAAAAAATATATCTCTCAATAATCCAGTGCCAAATAAAGCATGTTTTGAAATTGCCACTATGCCATAGATTTGCCTTCAGCTCTAGTGTACCTCTGATACTTCTTTGACTTTAATTTGGTACATATCATGTTAATGTAGCCTCAACTTCTTAGCACATTCTCTCTCTCTCTCTTCACATATGCTTTATATGTATACACATATGCATACATGCACATATGTATGTATAGTATACACTACATTCATACATACACAATACATGGTTCTATGTGCATACATTTATGTACATATAAACATATAGAATCACAATTTATATGAATATAAATCTGGAATTGGAAGGGACCTCAGAGATATCTCCCCCCATTTTACAGATGCAGAAACAGAGGCCCAAAGACTTTGTGACCTGCCCAAGATGACATAGGTAAGAAGCAAAACTGAATCCTACCGAAGACTAGATTGAACTTACTAATGAACTACAGGGTTCCTCTCTTCTTGTTACCTTATACTTATGGTTCCCTTTACAATGCTCTTACAGATGAATGGCAGATGTATAATGTCATTTATTTATATTTATTTACTTGTCATTAAGGACTTGATATTTACCTTATACACTATTAAACTCTAGGGTTATTGAGATAGATATGACCAAGACTTTGCCCTCAAAGAACCTATATTTAATAGAAAGGATAAGATATAGATAGATAGACAGACAGGTAAACACACATACATACACACACACACACACACACAGATAAATATTCTTTTTCTCAACATCATGTAATATATATGTATATATATAAATATATATCAGTATGTGTATGTAGATATATCAGTATGTGTATATATATACACACATTATATACATACATACATACATACATACATATATATATTAGCTCTTTTTGTGGTGACAAAAAAACTGGAAACTAAGGGAATGCCCATCAATTGAGGGATGGCTAAATGAGTTGTGGGATATGAGTATGATGGAATATTATTGTGCTGAAAGAAAAAAAGTAAATAGATTATTTCAAAGAGACATAGAAAGACTTTTGTACATAAAAGACCTTTATCATTTTCTTAAAACTATTTTGGCTATAAAGCCTAGTAGTTGTGTAGTTCTGTCAAAGGCCATACATTGTTTAGCGACTTTTTTGGGTATGATTTCAAATTCCTTTCCAGAATCATTGTACCCATCCTTTCCTGATATTTTCTTCTGAGGGTTGTAATATACTTTTCATTTGAGTAAGGTGAGTTTGAGGGTAAACATTTTCATAAACACAGTCCTAATCCTATTAAAAAAATTACTGGCTCTTAAAATGTAGATGTGACTAAATAATTACATGAGATTTTATGCCTCATCAGGACACCATATTATATAACTGCCAGGGAACTTTTTCTTATTTCAAGAAGACTCTCTGGGGAGCTCAAAACATCCAGAGATTTGAGGCTTTTGTTATCATTTTGCATTAGAAATAGGCAAGTGGGGGCAATATTCTGCACATAACCTTGGATTGGGATTAGAGAAAACAATCTTTTCTGATATGTTCATTCATTCCATTAGCAAGGAGCTCAGTCTCCAATGTCACATAAAAGAGTACTAGACAAGAAGAGAGAAGACATAATTTCCATTCTGAATTAGCTATGTGGACTTGAGCTAATTATTTCATTCTTTAGGGTGGGGTTTACTATTCTTTTTTTGTGTTATGGAACCCTTTATCAGTGTAGTGAAACCTCTGGGTTCCTTCTCAAAATAATATTTTTAAATGCAAAAAATAAAATACATAGGATCATAAACCAATTATGTTGAAATACAATTGTTGAAATAAAAAAAAAAACTAGCTCACTGGCCTCAAGTTAAGAATATTAGATTATCACATATCAAACTTGAGCCATATGCTGCAGGAAGCCCACAAAGCTTCCTAGTACAGCAGAACCATATTAAAATACAATTGGGAAATGTTTAACAAAATAAATTTTAAAAAACACAATACAACATAGATAATGTTAATTTGGGGTTTTCTAAGTCAATATTCAGCCAGTAGAGACTCATTTCTATTTGATTTGACACCACTGGATTAGATAATCTTTAATTCGCCTCCTAGTATAGTGGGAAGAAGCAAAGTGCCACACATAGAATGCACTGAAATCTTCCCATGAGTTTATAATTATGCCAGGACTATGGTAAGTGTACAAAGGAGAATAATGTATAATAATCATGAAAAAGAAGTCTGGGTCCAGTTTACAAATATTTTAAATGTCAAGCTGGAGATGCTGGAACTTTTAAAGTGGAAAAGTGATATGGACAAACCTGTATCTTAAGAATATCACTTTTGCAGCTGTATGAAAGATGCCTTAGAGAGGGGAGGGAGGATCCTGCAGCCAGGGATACCAAGCCTGAGGCCAGTGCAATAGTCTAGACAAGAAATGTTGAGAACCTGAACTAGGGTGGTGACCATGTGAGTAGAGAAAAGAGAAGAGATTTGAGGGATATTGTGAATTTAGAATCAACCAGACTTGGTAAATGATAGACAGTGAGGTTACAAACCTAGATGAGCAGGATTGTGCCAGCCTTGGCAGAAATGAAAAAACTCTGGAATAGAATTGGGTTTGAAGTGGGGGGGGGAGAAATCATTTCAGTTTTGAACATGATGAGTTTGAGATATTTATAGGGCTTCTCACTGAGCGTGGCCAACAAGCAGTTGGTATGTGAGATGAGCTCATAAGAGTGAATAGGGCTCAATATACAGATCTGATAGTGACCTCATGGAGATGATAATTAAATCCATGAAAGTAATATGATCACCAAGAGAGGGACAAAATATAGGGACAAGAGAGAAGAGGGATCAGGAAAGAGCCTTAGAGTATGTATACCCACACTAATACATATGTATATAATTTATATCTATTCTATAGTCCATATTCTATTTATATAGTTTATATTATATTTATATATAATTCATGTTATATATATAATTGACACATTATATATTTATATTTTATTTACATTTTTATATATGTGCATGTATACATACGTATGTATATATGCATGCGTGTATATGTGTGTGTGTATATACATATGTATGTATGTATGTATATGTATTGCAGCTAGGCAGAAAAGTGAACAGAATTTTGGGCCTTAAGTCAGGAAGACAAATTCATATCCAGCCTCAGATGCTTATTAGCTGTGTGACTTTGGATAGGGCACTTACTTCTGTCTGCCTGAGTTTCTGTATATTGTAACCTATTGTAACCTATAAAATAGGAATAATAATAGTACCTCTCTCCCAGGGCTGTTGTAAGAATAATATGAGATGATATTTGTAGTGTTTTGTCCACCTTAAAGATCTATATAATTGTTAGCCAGTAGTAGTAGTAGTAGCAGCAGCAGCAGCAGCAGCAGCAGCAACAGAATGTAAGCTAGCTTCTCTTTCCTTTTTTAGTCTTTGTTTTGTCTTGCACGTGGTAGGTGCTTAACAATCTTTGGTCAAATTGAATTTGTTTATAAATGATAATTTTATAATCCTACATCATTGTATATTTCCTTTCTTATTTTGAACTGAAGCCAAGGAGAAGGCCGGGAAGCAAAGTATGGAATAAAGGGAGGCAGGATATGGGAAGGGAGGGAGAGAAGGAGGGAGAACACTTCCTTTTTTTAAAGGATATTTTAAATTCTCTGGCTCAAAGAAAAGATGCCTTTTCTTTTTTCAGCATTGCCAGTGTAGGAGACAGTAAGTGAGCTATTTTCCAAAAAGACAAGGAAAGCCCAAACCCACCTAATAGAATTCTATCATGGTCAAACCCTAGCCAAGGAGTTTCCTAGGCTCAAATTTCCAGATTTTCCATCCAAATAAGCCATGCTTTTCCAGCAGCAATTTTTTGCCAGTGAAGTCAGCGTGATTTCAAAAAGGAAATCATATCAGCCAATTTCTGAGGGCTTGAGGATCTTAACATTTCCTGTTCCACTTGGGAACTATTTTTTCATAGTTAGCGTTTCTTAAGAACTAAGATCCACATTTGTCAACCCAATAATAGTCATTCTGTACTCCCTTCCCCAATATCATTTGATTTTCAATGCATTTATTTTTCAGGATGAAATCACTAGCCTGAAGGGAAAAAAAAAGGCAGAAATGGAAAAATCAGTAAGATTTTAAAGGATGTCATGTCTTATATTTCTATGGCTCTGGAGAATAGTCTTTTCATGATCAGAAATGAAAGAAAACAAAACCCAGAAACACAGTCTCTTAGAAGAACAACAAAAACAAAAACAAAAAAGAAAGTATTTTATAAATACCTCTTTGGTCCTAATGGATTCATTTGATTGGGGAGAAAGAGAAAAACTCAAAGTGAATTACTTGCTAGTATTATAATTAGCCTAACAATGGTTAGCATTGAATTTATACATATGTGAATTGGCATACTGATTTTATAACAATATAACAATATTTATACATGTGGTTTTGCACATTGTACATAAGTTTTTGTCACAGAGATGCAGCATAGCTAATTGGATAGAGTTCTGGAATTGGATTCAGGGATACATTGGTCTAAAGCCTGGCTGCAATACTTATCAGTTATGCCTTCATATGTGAGGCACTTCAACTGTCTGAGACTCAGTTTTCTCACCTAAAATGTAGGGATAAGCATAACGGTTGTTCCTACTTCACGAAGTTATCAGGAGGATCAAATGAGATCATATATGCAAAGCATCAACTCACTGCCATTTTTCATTGTATTCATAGAGATGCTCTGACCTTCAAATGTTAATAAGATACTACAGCTTATGCTGTAATTTAGTAGAAATCCCCCACCTGCTAAAACTTGTATTTGACCATTGAAGGGGAGGAGGGTAGGCAGAGGAAACTTCCAGCTGGAGACAAGAGATTACCAAGTAGGGGAATACTCCCAAATGCCCCAGTTTTATCACAGCTCTGCATTTGTCATTACTTTGTATACCACTCATTTTGTATCAAGCATATGGTATTTTGCTTTGATATTTATCTGTCCTATCCTTTAAGACCATAAATACTTATAGATTTTTGTATCAATAGTAACTAGTATGATACCCTAAACATAGAAGATGCTCTCTTTTTGATGAAACTGATGATGATAATGATGGGGATGACAGTGATGAAGATAATGAGGATGAAAAAGATGATGAGAGTAACAATAAAGGTGATGATAACAGTACTTCCATATCTATCTTGCATGTTCCTGGGTCTCATTCCATTCTTGACTATGCTTTTCTGCCTCTATGGACTTTGTCATCATGCTTCTGCTGTCTTCTCATCCTGAATACTCCCTCAGGATCTGGGGGCTTCTTGCCCTGGAACATCTCTCTGCCATGTTGGCCTCCTTCTCCCATTAGTGTTTCCTTTCAGAGTCTCTAGGAAAGCCAGGCTTCATTCCCCTCCCAAATGTGCTTCTAACTGTCTCTCCAGATTTTGTCAACATTCCTCCCCTCCTCCAGGTATCTACTCCCTCAACTCCTTTTTGAGACTCCCTTTTACGTATTGACTTCTCTCATTAGGATGTAAGGTCCTTGGGGACATGAGACTTACCTTTTGTTATGCAATCACTACTTGTCAAAGGTAGAACTTGTACCTAATTGTCCTGTCTTAGAGGCTTGTTCACTGTTCACCAGGTCTCTGTCTCTCTCTCTGTCTCTCTCTCTCTCTCACATACACACACTCACACTCACACACACATGCACACACATACCAATTGATTAAAAGTATTATATGTATTTCAGCTACTATTATGCTTTAACTGGCTTATTTTGTTTTTCTTTTTTATGGGCATTTCCATCTTCAGTGAGAAACAGCAAAAGAGAATTATAAATGAAAGCATAGATCTCCATTACATAGAACCACAGGAACACACACACACACACACACACACACACACAACTAAAGTATGTTAATTCCAATGCTGTCCAATTTTCTTTTCCTTTTCCTTTACCCTCATCAATGTACTCCATGATCCAGTGACACTGGCCTCCTTGATCTTCTTTGTACATGATACTCCATTTCCAGACCCCCTGCCTTTTCGTTGGCTGTCCCCCATACCTGGAAGTTTCTCTTCCCTCACATCCTCTTGGCTTTTCTGGCTTCTTTCAAGACTCAACTCAAATCTCATCTTATGCAAGAGGTGCATCTTCCACCTTCTCAGGGCTAGCACTTCCCTCTGAGATTATGTCCCATTCACACTGAATATAGGTAGGTAGATAGAGAGACATCTAGATAAATGATAGAGATATAGAGGTAGATATAGAGAAATAGATATTTAGATAGACAGATAGATACAGAAATATCTAGATAGATGAGAGAAATATATATGTAGATATAGAGAAATAGATGTTTAGATAGACAGACAGATAGATAGATAGATAGATAGGTATTTGAATGTTGTCTCCTCCATTAGAGTGTAAGCTCTTAAGGGCAGGGATCATGCTTATTGGCCTTTTAATGTATTTTTTTTTACATTCCTAATGCTAATCATAGTGTTTAGCATATGGTAGGTGCTTAATAAATGCTTGTCAACTGACATTTGTGTTTCCCTCTGAACCTCATCCTTATTATTGTCCTTGGCCTTACTTATTTTAATAAAAAGATGATGTTAGGTTTGTAGATGTTAGTGTAAGATGGACTTTCTGTGATCTCCTCTTCATACCATTGACAGAATAATCTTTCTTAGAAATAGAGTTTATCATGGTACTTCTCTACTCAATGAATTTCAAAGTCTTTTGACAGATGGTCAAGGCCTTCCACAATCTGGTCCTATTCTAGCTTTCTACAATTATCTCATGTGATTCCCCAATGTGAAATCTGCATCATAATGTAAATGAACTACTCTCTGTCCTTGGATATATCCTAGTTTTGCCCCCTGTGCAATATTTATTTTCAACTTCTATCCTATAATATGATATATCAATATAATACAGAATCATCCAAAAATCTGTGTCTGGGGTCCAGAACAGCCTTCATCCCTGAAAAATATAAAGCAGACTGTCCCACAGTCCCTCCCTTTGGGTCTTTATGACCCTACAAGGCCTGTGTTTCTGGAGGTCTCTGTGTTATACTCATTCATGTAATACATTAAAATTTTCAAAGGTATTTACATACTTTATTTCATATGACCCTTTAAGGTTCACAAAACACTTTCCACATAACAATCCACTCCATCTCCAATAAATTTCCATTTTTCAGACATGGTCCCTAGCGAAGGTTAAATGATTGACTCAAGTAGCCAGTAACTTTCACCTTTAAGGTTTTGAACCCTGACTCCATATTCATCTGTTTGTTTATCCTCTAATAAATTATCATATGTATATTTTTAATCTATAACAAAGATTAGTATTTCATATACTTTGAATAACTGATAAATGTTGCCAGAAGGCTACTCACCATGGTACTTTTTGTTTAAGCTATTCTAGTCTCCCCTAGGATGATGGCCAAACTTATGAATAAGTGGAGTAGGTGACAACTTATTGATATTTTGGAGAAGGTTCCTAGGCTTCCCCTACATCCCAACCATTCGCTCTGCCTGGGATTCTAGCATTAGAGACAAGATTCTTCCTTTGAGGTACTTCTCTATTCCCTTTTGAAATCCCCAGGTGAAAGCCCCAAGAAGAGGTAATATTTTAGTACCCGTCAGCATGTTGGTTGAGTTAATACTAGCAAGGACTTGTATTTCTATAGTTCTTTAAGATTGACAAGTTGTTCTCCAGCTAACAATGCTGTGAGATAGAGAGTGAGAGAATTATGAGCTTCTTTGTTCAGATGAGATCACTGAGAGTCAGAGAGAAGTGATTTATTCAGCATCACATAGCTTGGAAGTGCTAAAGCCTGGATTCAAACCTAAGTTTTCTGATTGTAAGAGCAATATACTTTTCTTTAATATGAAGAGGTTTATCAATATTTTCCCAAATATCAGTTTTGATAGAGAATAATAGAAATAATACCTTCAAAGTATATAAAAGGGGAAGAACAGAGAGATAAGTCCACAGAAGACACCGTTCGATGGAATATCCTTTTTTTTCTTTAGGCAATTACTATATGAAAAGAGGGAAAATAGTCAGCTTCATTAAAGGTTGTATCCAAATAACCATAAATGCTCATGATTCCACTCAAATCAGTCTCCTTATCTATAAAATGAAGGGATTGGTCTAGAGGACCTCAAAAATCTCTTTCAATTTAAGATATCTTGTATGAAAGATAAGTTGAATGATAACGGTAATCTCCTTAGAGTAACAAGATCCCCAAAGTTTAGTTTAAGGAGTACTCAAGACCCTTTTAGGAGGTCTATGAGGTCAAAATATTACAATAATACCAAGAGGTTTCTAATAGAGTAAATGTCAATATAACCCATACAAACAAGTTTTTGAGATGGGGTCCTCAATAATTTTTAAGAGTGTAAAGGGATCTTGAGACCAAAATGTTTAAGAACTACTGGTTTAGACGGTTGATTTGATATTTGTATTTCTTCTAAAGTCAAGTAATTGCCATCAGGATTCAATGGGAAGAATGATAGTATTTCATAAAAATAAGGAAAAGGGTTTCAAAGAAGGCTTGTCCATTTTCCAGGTTATTAGGCACAATGAAGTGTTCCATAATAGTGTTGATGATGATGGTGATGATGATGACAATGGTGGTGGTTATGATGATGATAACAATAATAAAAGGCTTCAATATTTGTGTATGGGGGGATCTATAGAAGGAGAAGAGGAATATGACCTAATTCAATAAATCAGAAGATTGAAAATGTGACACAAAGGAAAAAAAAAGATAAAACATAAAAGAATATTAGAATAAAATATGATTTTCTTGATAGAGAGCATTAATATCAGAGTTGAAAAAGCCTGGATTTAAGCCCTGCCTCTGATATATGCTAACTGTATAATACTGACTAAAGCACTTAACTTCTCAGATATCTAGGCAACTATGTAAGATTTTAAGTAGCAGTTAAATTTGAAGTCTTCATTTATAGAGCAAGTGCTCTGATGAGGACTTCCCTAAATGGATGAAATCAGAAATCCATTCTAAAAATTATCTACTGAAATTTTCAAAAGGCCTAGAGATTTGGTGAGATAAGACCCTTAAATGGAACATGGCTTCAGGTAGGTAATATATTTAAAAGAAACAATATAGGTAAAGTGATAGAAGGAGGTAGGGAAGGCATTGTGTATTAATTAAGAAGATATACTCATGTGGTAAAATCCAATATTGGAGGAGGAGTATGGTAGAGAATATTTGTTTGATAATGAAGAAATAGAGATGAATAAGTGCTATTTTTCTCTGTAGTATACTACAGACAACCTGGAAAGAAAGAGAAAATAGAAGATTTTAGAAAAGAGATAACACATCTACCTTGGAAACATAATAGAAGACTTCAATTATCCAGATAGCTACGAGATTTCTCTCTGTCTCTTCCTGTGTGTGTCTCTATCTCTATCTCTTTGTCTCTGTCTCTGTCTCTCTGTTTATCTCTGTCTCTCTCTCTCTGTTTCTATGTGTGTGTGTGTCTGTCTTTTTCTTTCTCAACTAGGCAGGGAAGGTAATAATTTCTTCATTTGGTTTGCTTTAATTTTGCTTTCATCCTTCAGAAGCCAAAGAAATCAAAATGTAGAACTACTTGTCTGGATCTCATTCTCCCCAACAAAGAGGAGCTAGTTGCTAGACATAAATAATCAAATATTTGATAGTGTCACATGTAAGAGGGATTATACTTGTTTTACTTGTCCCCAGAGTAGGTAACTAGTAGGAATGAGTAGACACTGCAGAGGTAAATTTAGGTTCACTATTAGGAATAAGTTCTTTGGACATCTGGGTCAGAGCCAAGATGGAAGAGTAGAGGAAGCACTATAGCCAACCCCTTCCAATATTGCCCTCCAAATAACTTTAAAATAGTGTTTCAAATAGAATTCTGAAGTGGCAGAGCCAAGAAGAAGTTAGTGTAAGATATTCTTCCAGCCCAAGACAACTTAGGAGGTCAGAAGGAAAACCTGTGACACAGGAGTGGACGTTGGCCCAGAACCCATATGGATGCAACATCACTGATGGAACTAAGTGGTAGCAATGAAAACAGCGCAGTTTCTATAGCTGTTTAGTCAGAGGTAAGAGGTGATAAGGCAATCATACAACTGGTCAGAAAAAGATTACAGGGGACCTATGTGCTAGCACTGGACATAGGACTAGAATGCTATTTGGCAACTCCATTGCCTATACCCACTTTTCAGTCACAATCCAATGTTAGAGAAAAGTGCTTCTAGTCCTAAGGAAGCAGGGTCCCTGAGGAGCAGTATTAACTTAAATCCTAAGGGGTTAGGAGTCCTTAATAGGTAAGAAACAGAGCACAGACAAGGAAAATAGTGACAATACCTCTCCCTACATCACACCACTTTGGAAGAACTGAAAAATTTCAAAGTCTCATAACTATCTCTGAAAACAGCAGTGAAAAAAAATCCTGAAGCTTAGGACAGGACCCATCCCTATCCTCACCCTGAGAATGAAGTCCAAATTTAACAGATAGTTCAAAGTGAAGAAATAAGCTGGAAAAAATGATCAAACACACGCACACACACAAATCTGATCACAAAAATTACAATGGTGACAGGGAAGATCAAGACACAAACCCAGAGAAGACCATGATGTCAAAATAGCTACAAGTAAAAAGAAAGAAAAAAAAGTGAATTGAACACAAGCCCAAAAAGAATTCCTGGAAGAGCTAAAAAATGATTTCCAAAATCAAGTAAGAGTGGTAGGGGAGAAAATGGGAAAATAATTCAAAACAATTCAAAGAAAATTATGAAAAAGTTGTTAACAGCTTGGTAAATATTGTGCAATGATCAGCTATGATAGACTTAGCTCTTCTGAGCAATACAATGATCCAAGACAATTCCAAAAGACTCATGATGGAAAATGTTATCCACTTCCAGAAAAAGAACTATGGAGTCTGACTGCAGATCAAAGCATAGCATTTTCACTTTTTTTTGTTTTGTTTTTTCATGATTTTTACCTTTTGTTCTGTTTCTTCATTCACAACATGACTCATGTAGAAATACATTTAATATGATTGCACATGTATAACCTATATCAAATTGCTTGCCATCTTGGGAAGGGGAGGGAAGGAGAGAGAAAAATTTGGAACTCAAATTCTTATAAAAAATGAATGTGAAAACTCTCTTTATATGTAATTGGAAAAATGCTATTTACATAAATCAATTTACTTATTCAATATTATACTGATCAAATTATCAAAAAAATATAGAACATGATAATAATAATAAAAACAAAATTCATCTGAAAAAACAAAAGATGAAGTATATCAAATGAATCAATGAAAAAATGTGAAGGAAGCATGGGATTTCAGACTATATTATAAGTGGGAATTGCAAAGTAGGGACTACATACAAGTTGGAATCATCAAAACAATCTGATATTGGCTAAGAAATAGAGTGGCGAATCAGTGGAATAGATTGAACATAATATATAGTAGCAAATGAATATAGTAATCTAGTGTTTGATAAACCCAAAGAAAAGAAAAATTAACTGTTAGGTCTATGGATAAGGGAAGAGTTTATAAACAAACTAGAGATAGAAAGGAACACAAGAAATAAAATGGATAATTTTAATTATATGAAATTAAAAAGGTTTTGCCCAAAGAAAACCAATGTAACCAAATTGGAAAGAAAGCAGGAAACAAGGAGGTTGGCAATTTACAGCAAATTTGTCTGATAAAGTCCTTATTTCTCAAATATAGGGTACTGAATCAAATTTATAAAAAAAAAAAATAAGAGCCATTCCCCAACTGATAAATGGACAAAGCACATGAATAGGGTTTTTTTTTTCAGAAGAAGAAATCAAAACTGTCATTAATCAAATGAAAAAATGCTCTAAATCATTATTGATTAGAAAAATACAAATTAAAACAACTCTGAAGGACCACCTCACACCAATCAGAATGGCTAAAATGACAGAAAAGAAATAGGAGTAATGTTAGAGGAGATGTAGAAAAATTTAGGACACTAATGAGCTATTGTTATAGTTATGAACTGGTCCAATCATTATGGAGAACAATTTAAAATGAAGTCCAAAGGGCTATAAAACTGTGTATAACTTTTTGTTTAATACTACTGCTACTACTATATCCCAAAGAAATCAAAGAGAAGGGAAAAGCACCAATATAGACCCAAAATATATACAGCAACTCTTTTTTGTGGTGACAAAGAATTAAAAATTGAGGAACTGCCCATCAATTGGGGGATAACTGAACAAGGTGAAACATGTGATTATGATGGAATATGATTGTGCTATAAGAAACGATGAGGAAGATGGTTTCAGAAAAACCTGGGAAGACTTATGAGAACTGATGCAAAGTGAAGTGAGCAGAAGCAAGAGAACATTGCATACAATAACAGCAATATCACAAAGATGTTCAACTGTGAAAGACTTAGCTGCTCTGATCAAGACAATCATCCAAGACAATTCCAAAGGATCAGTGATGACATATGTATCTACCTCCAGAGAAAGAAACTGATGAACTCTGAGTGCATATTGAAGCATTCTTTTTTCCACTTTATTTTTCTTGCTTTTTCTGTGATTTTTCAAGTATGGATCATATGGAATTTTGTTTTGCATAACTTTACATTTATAATTGATATATTACTTGCTTTCTCAAAGAATAGGGGAAAGGCCAAAGGAAGGGAAAGAATTTAGAAATAAATTTTAAATGAATATTTAAAAAAACCTTTAAATGTATTTGGGAAATAGTTAATGAAATAGACAAAAATATAATTTTTAAAAAAGAATAAGTTCCTAACAACTAGAACACTTACAAATGGAACCTACTACTTTAAAAGGTAGTAGGTTTCTCCTCACTGGAGGGTTTCAAAAAGAGGTTAGGTATTGTGAAAAGGGGATCTTTTTTTCAATTATGGATTGGATTAGATTGTCTCTGAGGTCCCTTCCAACCCTAAAATTCTGTGATCACCCCGACCAGATAAGCATCTCTGCTGTTTTAAAAGGTCTACAAAGGAGATTTGCAAGTTCCCTTGGAAACCTACTCTGCTGTCAATCAGTTCTCACAGTCAAGATGTTCTCTTTGATGTGCAAAATAAAGCTTTCCTCTCTTTAGGATAACAAAACTCATTTTCCCCATTGGTTTTGTTCTATAGCAATGTAAGTGCATGGGTAACAAATAATATGCAGAAAAACATATTTTCAATATGTGCCTTAAGAATATTGATGTCTAGAGAAGTAACAAGATAAAACACCCAGAATAGCAACCTTAGACCTTGAGTCAAACATTTTGAAAACACTTTTTATATCTTCTTTCATCTGCAAATTTAATATTTCTATCCAAACAATACAAAGGGAATTGAGCTTGTCAAGGATGATTGGCTTTCTATAACCCAATCCTGTTATTTCCCGTGGTTCCATTAGCCTTGAAAAGTTGATGGATTTTGTTTCTTCTCCTCCAGATAGTTTTCTAGGCTTTCTTTTATCTGGCTACTAAAATTAGATTTAGTGCATCATAATTGCACCATAATTACCAGGATCACATTTTTCTGCCACTGAGAATCAGCACCAATTTTGATTTTCCTTCAATACTTTGACAGATGCCTGGCTTTCTATAACTCTGTAAATAAGCACCAGTGTTTCTTGAAATGTACAGTGACTCCACTGCTGTGCTTAATTCCTTATTTCATTTAAGTTAAGTGTTTGTAAGACATCTTCTATCTGTTTCCTATTAATGGTTTTATTGGAAAGGATTTAGATATTTTCTAACTACCCATTGTTTTTTTTCTTTCATTTTCATGGGGAGTCATCAGCTAGCACTTCAATAATAATGAATGTCAAGAATATTTTTTGCCCCAGATTCCTTTTCTCTTTCATTCTTTTTTTTTTCCTTTTGAATTTGGTAAAGGCTTTTCTGAGTCAATCAATCAAAAAAGCATCAAGGGGAGAGACCATATACAATTACAAGCAGGTAGAAAATGTAGACATAATAAATGCAAAATAATCATAAAGCAATTTAGGGTGGAGAAGGGAGAAGTACTAGCTGCTTGGTGAACCAGAAAAGCCTTATGTTGGCAGGAGCATTTGTGCTCAATTTTAAAGGTAACTAAGGAGGTTTTGACACAAAGGTGAGGAAGAAGAGTATTCTAGGAATGGAGGACAGCCTGTGCAAAAAAAAATGGAGCCAATAATGTTATATACAAGGAGTATCACATAGCCCACTTTGTCAATGTGTATTAAGTCTAGAAAGGTAAGCCAGAGCCAGAGTGGGAAGAGCTTTGAATGCCAAATAAGGGAGTTTGTATTTGTTTTGTAGAGTCGACTGGTAGCGTCTGGAGTTTTGTTTGTCTACAAGGTGGCACAGTGGATACACATCTAGACTCAGAGTCAGCAAAACCTGGGTTCAATCCTTGCCTTAGGCACTCACTAGCGGAATCATCCTTGCTAAGTCACAACCTCTCAGCCTCAGTTTCTTCATCTGTAAAATTGGAAAAATAATAGTACCTATCTCATTGCATTATAGATAACACCTATATTGTTGTTCAGTCATTTCCAACTCTTTGTGAGCCCATTTGGGGTTTTTTTTTGGCAAAGATACTGGAGTGGTTTGACATTTCCTTCTCCAGTTCATTTTATAGATAAAGAAACTAAGACAAATAGGGCTCAGTGACTTGCCAAGGGTCACACAGCTAGTGTCTGAGGCCAAATTTGGACTCAGATATTCCTGACTCTATGCCAGATGCTCTATCCACTGCACCATCTTGCTGCCAAATACCTATAAAGTACTTTGCAAGCCTTAAAGGCCTATATAAATGCTAACTATTACAATCATTGTTTTTTTTCTGTAGGGAAATGACCCGATTGGACCATACTTTAGGAATTTCCCTACAGAAAATATATAGGAGAGAGGAGAGACTAGATGTAGAGAGACTAGTTAGGAGGCTGATATGAGGTAATAAAAGCCTGGACAAGGGTAACAAGTAGCCTGTAAGTAAAGGTAAGGGAATATGTAATATGCTAAGAAATAGAATCAACAAAACCTGGTGATTATTTGTATATGGGGGATGAAAGAGTAAGAATATTCCTAGGGTAATTCTGGAATTTTGAACCTGAGTGATGGGAAGGATTTTTGCCCTCAAACAGAAATAGGAAAATTAAGAAGAGGGAAAGGTTTTGAGAAAGAAGTTAATGAATTCTGCTTTGGATGTGTTGTTTGAATTCCAATAGGAAATGTCCATAGGCAGTTGACTTTAGGGGAACTAGAGTTCAGGAGAGAGATTAGAGCTGGGTAAATAGATATGGTAGTCCTCTGCCTAGAAAAGATAATTGAACACTTGGGAGTTGATGAGATCACCAAAAGAGAGAAGGTGTAGGGACACTAAGCTTCATTGTATTCAGTGGCCTCCATGTGGCTTTAAAAAGTTAATGATCTCTCCTAGCTGGGATTTCTGGAGGCTGCTGGCTTGGGGAGAAAAGGATGTAGGGATCAGAGGTACCAAAACTGGATTGAGGGAGGGGTGAGTTAGGACATTAAGAACAGACACAAAGACATTATTCAGGTCAAAATGAGATGAATGGAGCTGCCTATCCCAACAAGATGGCTTAGAGGAATCATGCTGGTAGCCAGAAGCCAAGAAAACAAGAGTTAGTCAGAAATGCAGAATGCCTTTGGAACATTATTAGGAATAAGACCAGGAATGTTTCCTTTCTTTTGTCTTTGGATCACTAGGACCTTGTCAGAGGTTGGTGAATAATAAATCTTTGTTGAATTAGAGTGCATTGTCTGACTACTCAAAAGCATGGTCCTCTGAATCTTTTCAAGTAGACTCAAGGAATAGTGGAAGGTTTTGCCCTTCCATACCTTTGTACCACCCCTGTCTTTGAGTGTTAAAGGAGGAGAGCCCTAAGATCTGAGGATCAAATTACCTGGCTATCAAAATTTCCCTATTTTTTAGATTGTGTAATAAATTATTATTATTATTATTAAAACAATGTATATAACATACCATATTATGATAATAATGATAAGGCCTCACATTTCAATAAATGATTTCATATTTACAAAGTACTTTGCTCACAATTACTCTTTATGATAAGTATTATTTTATCATTATTATTCTCTTTTTTTTTTCAGATAAGGGAGCAGAGACTAAAAGAATTTGAGTGACTGGTCCATAGTCAGACAACTAACAAGTGACAAATTAGAACAAAAGAGCAAGGCTTATTAACTCCAAGGTTAGTATTTATCCATTGTAACATGGGTGCCACTCACTCAGTCAACAAGCAATTACTAGGCGCTTGCCACCCAGATCATTGTTCTAAACTTGCTTGAGTATATATACCTCCAAGGCATTTTCTAGGTAATTTTAATCTAGGGAGTACTTCATGAACTAGGAGAAACCGGGTTGGTTTGTTTGTTTGTTTGTTGTTTTGGTTTGGTTTGGTTTTGGGGGTTCTTTTCTTCTTAGTAGGATCACCTAAAGCCAATATGTTATAAAGGCATTGCAGTAAAATAGATAAAGGCCTGAATTTAAAGTGGGGAAGACCTGGGTTCAAATTCTCTCTCAGATCTGTCTCAGACCAGCTGTGTGACCTTGGGCAAGTAATTCATCTCTCTGGGCTTCATTTTCTTATAAATGTGAGGGTGGAGCCACATTGCTTCTACAAGGACATATTCTGCTCTAAATCTGTAATCCTGTGATCCTACGAACCATATAGGGCAGGTTGGCTCTGGAAGGAGGTACATCCAATCATACATTGTAATCAGGCAGATGCTCATCACAGGAGAGATTCTAGTGGTACCGAACATGAGGGATTGATTTCCTGGTCCATTGATATAAACTTTCATATTTCTAGACTGTTATTGGCTGGTTAACTAGATGTCAAGATTTCTGGTAAACAGAACCATATGGAAGCAGTGGGGAGTACCACATGCCCCCTCAAAACAGCATATGCACTGTCAGCATAGGAAACAAGAATGCAAAGGCAAGGGAAACCAGCTGGCATCCTGGGGTCAGCTGCCTTGATCATGCCTATAGGGTGGTGATTGGGAACATATAGAAAAGGCAATAAGAGTTTCACTGGTACTTATGATTTTTCTGATCAATCATAGCATTCTGAGAGGGCCAGAGCACATTGGAGTATCATAAAGGTGCATTTCAGATGCTACAACAAATTGGAAATTTTACTGAAAACTCAGAGCCTCTTCCAAACCCACAGAGCCATTGACTTTGGAGCCTACTGTTACTCACACAAAAGTCGATGTGACTCACTATGGGCTCTTGGTGTTCAAACTACAGGAAATTCTGTAGGCTTATACTACGAGAGAGTGGACACCTTTGGGAGATGCCAATGTTCTATTCTGTCTGTGAACACTTAAACTAAGCTGAGCCTCCAAAACTAGGTGGAGGTGAGGGGTAGGAAGGAAAGTTAAGAAGAGACACAAAGACATTATTTAGGCCCAAGGGAAGTAAATTGAACAGCAAATCCCAATAAGATGACTTAGCGAAACCATGCTGGTAACTGAGAAAGGGAACTAAAAACATGAGACCATAACCAGAATTGGTTAGCATTAATACAAGAACTACCTGTGATAATATGTGGTCTCAGGTTTTTCATGACTAGTATGTAGCTGAAAGGGCCCTTCTGAGTGGTGTCCTTCATTGTAGGTTGAGGATATTTGCATAGTAGTTGCTCTTTTTTTCAGCCATAATAGCTGACATTTGAAGAACAATTAAAGTTCTTCCAAGTACATCATCTTATTTGAGCCTCAAAACAACCCTGTGAAATTAATCTCATTTTATAGTTGAAGAAGCAGAGGCCCAAGGAGATTAAGGAACTTATTCTTGGGCACACAACTAATAGGTTTATGATGCCACACTGATCATCAACTGGTTTGACCATGATGCAAAAAGATAAATAAATAAAAAATCAGGTTTCAGTGTTCAAGTAAGTTGCTTCATGTGGACCCTTAATAACAAATTCATATTGTTTTATTCTTGATTTTATGTGAGAATCATAAAATGTATCCCTAAATCAGGCAAACTACTTTTGCAAATGGATGTTTTGACTTTTTGAAAGCTTGCCACCTGCCAATCCAAGTCATTCACAAAAATATTAAAGTAGCACAGTGCCAACCACAGATCACTGAGATAGACTACTGGTGCCCTCCTTCCAGGCTGCTGACAAACTATGAATGACTTTCAGTCCAGTTTTTCAGAGATCCCAATCCACCCAGCTGTGTAATTGTGTAATCCACATATTGAGTTTGTCCACAAGAATAGTTTGAAAGCTTCACGGTGAATGGAAAATGCAAGATTTATAGTCAGTGAACCTAAGATTGAATCCCAGCTCTTCCACTTACTTTCTGTGTGATGTTGGGCAAGTCACTTAACCTCATAAGACCTTGATTTTCTTACTTGTAAAATGAGGGTGCTAGATTAGAGGGTTTTTTTTCAGCTATAAATCTAGGATTCTATGAACTGGGTAGGTTATGTATCAGCACTTCTTTCATCTACTACGCTAATAAGGTTGTTTTTTGTTTATTTGTTTATTTGGATTTTTTTATGAGATTATTCTGGCACGACATATACTTGACGAAGCCATGCTGGCTTTTTTTAATCACTGTTTCCATTTATAAATATTTATTAACCTTCCCTTTAATAAAATGTTCTAGAATTTTACTAAGAATCAAAATCAAAGTTATTACTTATAGTTTTCAGACTCCATTTTCTTTCTTTTTGTTTTTTATTTTTCTCCCAAGCTAGGAAATCTGTCTTTTTCAAATCCTGTAGTACTTCTTCCATTCTCCATAATCTTTTGAAGATCACTGACAGTGACTCAATGATAAGTTTCTTTGATTACTCTGGAGTGTAGCTCACCTAGGCCAGGTGATTTGAATTTAGTAAGGACCGTTAGATGTTTTGTTTTATTTTGTTTTTTGCCACCTTTCTACTTATTATGGTTTTTAACTTCTTATTTGTCATTTTTCTTCTGTACTTTCCCATACAAAGATAAGAACTGAACAACTTTGTCTTCTCTGACATCAATCAATCAACAAACATTTATTGAATAACTACTGATATGCCAGGTTATATGATAGTTGGTGGAGATACAGAAATGAAATGAGACT
Source organism: Vombatus ursinus (assembly GCF_900497805.2). NCBI lineage: Eukaryota > Metazoa > Chordata > Mammalia > Diprotodontia > Vombatidae > Vombatus > Vombatus ursinus. The sequence goes on along the minus strand of NW_020954751.1, from coordinate 6,011,320 downwards.
ATCCTTACCCTGGATGAGCTTATATTTTACTGTGGGGATACGACACATCATGGAGAATGGTGGTGGTCATAGGGATTTTGAGTAGAGTCATAGGGTGGTAGAATACATCACCACCACCACTGCTACTAGTAGCTAGCTAGCATTTATATTGTAATTTACATGTAGTTTACATCAAATTAAATCCTCACAACAACTATGGTAAATAGATGCTATTGTTATTCCCAATTTACAAATGAGGAATTTGAGGCTAAGAGAGTTTGAGTGACTTGTGCAGGGCAACACAGCTAGAAAGGTTTGGAGGCAGGACTTGAACTCATGTCTTCTTGACTGTATCCAGAGCTCTATCCATTGTACAACCTGGCTCCCCCTTTCCAGTATCAATTGCAATATTAATTTGTATATTGTTCACTGAGTAACAATGGAAAAGTGGGAATGAAGGGATGGTATTTATGTATTGCAGGAGGGCATGTGGAAAGATGGCCATGTCTGCTTAGCCCTGAAGACCAGGCAGATGGGTGGAGGAAATAAATGGGCTCTGAAGCCAGTTAGAAATTGAGGACTGAGGCAAATATTGACTCACCTCATTGCTATGTATTATCGTCATCCCATAAACCCCAAACTAATCTCTTCTATTTGTGAAATATTGATCTGAACCCCCTCCTTTTTTAATGTTGTTGGCTTTTCCTAACAGGCTCAGATCATTATAAATTTAGTGCTCCTTTCACTATTCTTACAGGACTAAACCACACTTTGATGTTAGTTTCCATTACTTGTCTTTGATGACAACTAAATCAATTGGATAAGTTCCTTGGTTATTTACAACAGCCTCCCTTTCCTTTGTATTGGAAACTGTTCTACTCTAAGTTTTCAGAACATTCTTCTTGAGAACCTCTCATTTCTCCCACGTTGATTTCTTGCATGAATTTTTAGGCATTGGATCTCACCTCTTCTTTCTCATAATCCATTTTAATGTACTCACCTGAAATTTAAGGTACTTATCAAACTATAGCTAGAATTCTTTCCTTTCCAAATTACACATTTTATGATGATCCCTTTATTGAAGGATTCCCATAATTTTCATCTCAATGATTTCTGTTTAGTGGATTTTTGGTTATGGGTTGTTCTATATGATTCCAATTCTGAGATTCTATGATTCTTTCATGCATTTGAATCCATACCTTGGATTTTGTTTCCACCATCACTAATGCAATTCTTCATTTCCACCAATTTGGATTATTAGGATAGCTTCCCACTGGAGTATCCTGCCTTAAATCTCTCTTTTTTCCCATACCTTCACACATAGGATAATAGATTTGGAGAAGAAATGGAACATAAAAGTCATCTAGTTCAATTACCTCATTTTACAGATGGAGAAATGTAAATCTACAGTGGATGTGACTTGCCCAAGGTAAAATAGGCAGCAAGTAAAAAGAATATGAGCATAGGTCACCTAACTCTAAATCCAGCATTTTTCCTGTTGGATTAGTTTTCCACCCACACATACATATCCAATCATTACTAATTTATTCAAAACTTCCTGGGCTCACTCTTTGATGAGGAGTTACAATCTTCACCTCCTATAACCTCTCCCTTTGCTGTGAGCTACAGAGTTCTTTTCAACTAGAGTGGTATAGTATTCTTTTCATCAAGAGCAACGGATGTTTGCTAGAATTGGCAGAAGCTTTTATTCCTGAATTTATCTCTGAAATTGGTCATCTTCAGGAAGGAGGTAGGAAAGGTTTAACCCCTTTTTGTTTGATAAACTTTCTAGTGTTGTGCATAGGTTCCCTCTATGTATGACCTCACCTTAATGAGCCAGATACATTTCCTGGATTCCTGTTGAGGTCTCATGCAGAAGTGTGGTTGGTGACGGAGGTATAGAGGCAATCTATGTCTTAGGGGGTTCATTGTCTCAGTTGACCTTTTCACATGCAACTGAGTTATTTAAACCTCTGACACTTTCTGATGTCTGCAATATTTCCTTGACAACAGAAAGGGCTCACCCTTTAAAGAGGAAAGGAGAAGGTAATAAGCATTTATATAGAATAGAGCCAGGCACTATTCTAAGTGCTTTACAAATATTATCTCACTTGATACTCAAAATAACTTTGTGAGGTGACTACTATTATTATCCACATTTTACAGGTGAGGAAAATGAGGCAAATCTCTGAGTTTCATGGCTAGTAAATGTTGTGGGCCAGAAAATTCCAATCCATAACAAAAGTCACTGAGAGCTCTAAGCATGATTAGTCAATTTATTTGGGAGACCAAGGTTCCTAATTAATTGGGTCCAAGATCTTCCTCATGATCAAGGATCCCTACTGCTTGAGGGTGGCCAGTATTTATACAGATTGAGAGCACACTAAAAATAGAATAAGGCATTCCAATTTCATGACTGGTTAATTCCAGAATTGGGGAAAACTATGATTGGTTGAAGGGCATGTCCATCAATCATAACCACTTTATCAACAGGCCTTCCACAGGTCATGAGACCTTCTAGAGGTTGTCTCAGTTGGAGCTTTCCAAAAGTCCTAAGATCCTCTTGATAACATCTCAGGGCCTTCCAAAAGTCATAAGACCCTAGTGGAGTGTAGGATGTACTCATGGAAGACTACTACCTCTGGTATGAGGGTTGCCAAGCCCTTTTCAGAGCTGCTTTCTACCTTCGGTGTCCTCCTTAGCCAACCAGCTCTCATCTGTGGCTCCAAGGAGGGAATGCACAGTGGCCACATCCCAGTAAACCATTTTGGCAGACCAGGTTAAGGGTAACTGAGGGGTCTTGAACTCATCAGTGAGTTAGGGGATGTCTACCCCAAGCGTGTGAAGATTTCCCCTGGTGGAATGGACAGAACAATTTGTTCCAACGGCCCTGAAGGCAGCTGAAGCATTGTTGAGGGCTTAGAGCTTGTTTAGACATCAAAGACGTCAAGGTCATCCACTGTATCTCCAGCCATTACCAGTCATCTTGACTATGTCTTGTTACTGGGTGATGACTCTGGAAGAGAGAGTGAGGCTGATGCCTTCGTGCAATTCTACCTCAGTTAAATCCAATTTATGCACAAATCACAAAACATTTACCCATACCATTTTACCATTTTTACTTATCTCAAAGTCCTGTGGAAACAGGCAAGTGATGAGCCAGCAGGTGCAGACACACTGGGAATTGTAGTCACAACCCTGTACACAGGCAGCACAGGTCATAGGGTCTTCTTCCCACTGGAAGCTGCAGTGGGATTTGGCAGCCCCTGGGGGTCTGAGCAGCCTTGTAAGGATCACACTGCTCATCTCCTGGTGTGAGGAACGGGCTAGAGAAGGTGCCATTAGGCTCCTTTTGTGTGGCAAAGCACCTGTTGTTGATTCTATTCCAGCTGGGATTTAGGAGGTGAGAGGTTCATTGCTCATATAAAACTTGACTAAAATTTTCCAGATTATATAGCAAAAGGAGATTATCCACCAGGAGTTCAAGGACACCTCCATTTTCTGTCTCTATAAAGGTAAAGGAAATAGATTATCCTGTGACAATCACGGGGGAGTGGTCCTCTCTCTTAGTCATTGCTGGCAAGTTTCTTGCCAGAGTCCTCTTTAATAGGCTAATCCTTCACCTGGAGGATGGTCATCTATCTGAGAGCCAGTGTGGCTTCAGAAAGGGCCAAGGAATGGTGATATGTGTTTGATGCCTGACAACTCCAGGAGAAATGCCAAGAGCAGAACTGAGGTCTATACACAACATTTGCAAATCTGACCAAAGCCTTTGATACTGTCAGTTTTGAGGGCTTATGGAAAATTATGTCAAAATTTGGTTGCCTAGAGAAGTTCGTTAGTATTATACATCAGTTTCACGATGGCATGCTTGTCCAGGTTCTGGATAATGGATGATGCTCTTGCACTTTCCCACGGAGTAACCAAAGGAGTGAAACAAGGCTGTGTGCTTGCTCCCATGCTTATTAGCATGATGTTTTCAGCCATGTTGTCAAATATTTTCAATGAGGATGAACATGGCATCAAGGTCAGCTACCGCACCGATGGTAAATTCTTCAACTTGAAAAGGCTACGACCAATGACCAAAGTAGAGGGAAAGTTGGTGCATGATGTTCTGTTTGTAGATGATTGTATATTCAATGCAGCCTCTGAAACTGAGATTCAGCTCTCAACAATCCATATGAATTGATTCTCTGAAGCTTGTGCTAATTTTGGCCTAACAATTAACACCGTATCATCTATATGTAGAACCATTTGGCAAAGCAAATGGAAAAGTTTTGAATGCCTTTTATAGGTTCACTTATCTTGGCAGTATACTATCTAGGGATGTACACATTGTTAATGAAGTTGATACATGCATTTCCAGAGCTAGCTCAACGTTTGGGAGACTCCGAAGGAAAGTGTGGTAGAGAAGAGGTATTAGACTGACTACCAAACTTAAGGTCTACAGAGCTGTTGTGCTGAGAGAATACCAGTGTCATGCTAGGAAACTGACTTGCTTCCATTTGAATTGTCTTAGGAAGATTCTGAAGATCACCTGGCAGGATAAGACATCAGACACTGAAGTATTTTCTCAAAATAAACTGTATTCAAGGACACCTCCATTTTCTGTCTCTATAAAGGTAAAGGAAATAGATTATCCTGTGACAATCACAGGGGAGTGGTCCTCTCTCTTAGTCATTGCTGGCAAGTTTCTTGCCAGAGTCCTCTTTAATAGGCTGATCCTTCACCTGGAGTATGGTCATCTATCTGAGAGCCAGTGTGTATTCAAACTCTATTGCAAAGAGAACAACTGCAATGTACTGTCCACATTGTTCAACTGCCAAATGCAAGCTTCCCAAAAAGACTTTTATGGAGAATTCACACAAGGTGTGAATTCACGTGATGGTCAGAAAAAGTGATACAACGACACTCTCAAGATCCCTCTGAAGAACTTTGGAATTAATTGTGTGACATGGGAGACACTGGCACAGGACCGCCTAGGATGGTGTATCCTCATCAGAGAAGGTGTTGTGCTCTATGAGCAAAGAAGAATTGAAGCTAAAAAGAAACCTGAGATGCACAAATTTAGAGAATCCACCCCAAATGTTCACACAGACCATTTGTGCCTAACCTTTGGTAGAACATTCCATGCTCATATTGTTCTGATCAGCCACAGTTGGATGAACTGTAACTTGATTGTAACATAGTGGTGTCATTTTTGGTCCTCTTCAAGAATGAAGGACAACAACCAAAAGACCCTAATGTTTCATAAACAGTATTCTAGGGTCCAAGGAAATTGTGGTTTTGAAACAAAGGTCACTGAGGAGTATATAGCACTTATTCATAGAGGTAGGAGGGTATTGCACCAGCAAATGAATCTTATTACAGCACATTACAAAGTGGGGGAAGGGAGTAGTACAGCAATTGCACTTTTATTACATTTCTAACTAACAATATGTATCTAGCTGATAAATATAAGCAATATAATAATCAATACATGGTGGATTAATCATTCATAACTCTTTATCTTAAGAGTATTAACAAATATAATTAACTTAATCCTATTCTATTTCACTAATACAATCGCTGATACCCATCAAATCACAATGAACTGAATAAATGCTAGTTATTTTGAATAGGGGGTATCAATATTATCATCCCAGTGTCTGAGGTCAGATATGAATTCAGGGTTATCCACTGTACTACTTCTGTATATTTCAAGGTCTTTTTGACCCTTCCAAACTTTAACTCAGTTTGTCTGAATTTCAAAAAGGCATCCCCAAAATTTCATCTTAGTACTGTTAGCACAGCTCTTTGCCCACAGTAGATGCTTAATGATTAATAGTTGTTGAATGGAAGAATGATTGAACACGACATTGGGACACCCTGAATCTTTTTTTTTTTCAGACATCTAGGCTTGGACATTGTAAAACAAGCTGAATCAATGTGAAATGGAATGGCATAAGTGATAATGGAGAACTTAATAGTGAGAAATGTTAGTACAAACAAGGGGACTAAGTTAATGTGTCTTTATGCTGTTTATTAAGATGCTCTAAACCAGTACTTCTCATAGCACGGGATCATAGACTCTTACACAGGGAATCTACAAAGTCAAAACTATCATCATAACAATATGGAGAAATTATTTGCCTTAAAACTCATTCCTTTTCCAACTACTTGTCTAATGTTGAATTTTCTTCATATACTTCAACCATAACAACATATCTTAGTAAAATAAATTTGGAAGGAGACGTGAGAATCTAGCTGTCTTCTATCAAACTAGGCATTAAAAAGATTTGAGGGAAAAAATAAAGTAATGCAATTATTCTCACTAATGTTTTTATTTTGGAAAATATAGCTATTCTTCATAAAAATATGTAATTTACATTAACATGTAATTTATTATTATTTAGTTGAGTTAATTTTTTTAATTTATCAGTTTTAATCTCTAATATGATAAATATTGATAAAGCCCACATAAACTAAAGTTTTTGAAAGGGACTTCAATAATGTTTAAAAGTGTGAAAGGGTCTTAAGATCAAAAAAGTTTGAGAACCACTTGGGTACTTAACCACAAATATCAACAATAATAGAATAATCTGATGAAAGTCTTCTATTACAAATTCTGAGATGATAGCAAGAAGAAGAAATATGGAGCTGTGAAAAGAGTCCTAGATTTGGAGTCAGAGAATCTAACCTCAAATATCTGTTCTATAATCCGGGCTACTTCATGACTTCTGACTTATGACTTAAATTAGGACCTCTGAGGCAACGAGTGTAATGGAGACAGTGTTGGACCTGGTGTGAGGAAGACCTGGGTTTAAATCCTACTTCTGATACTTATGAGTTGTGTGACCATGGTCAAAGAATGTAATCTCTCTCAGCTTCAGTTTTTTTTTAATCTGTAAAATGGGAATAATACTAACATCTAAATCATAAGGTATATGTGAAGAGAAAGTGAGTTAATGTATATTACATAACATATATAAGGAACTTTACAAGATTTAAGTAGCTATATAATTTTGAGCTACTTTTCTCAGTTTCCTCATCAATAAAAAGGAGTTGAACTATATAACCTTGAAGGTCCCTTCCAACTCTAAATCTATGATACTGCAATACAATTCTGCATGCGGACTTTGTTATTTCAGTCATGCCTGACTCCTCATGATTCCACTTGGGGTTTTCTTGGCAGAGATATGGAATGGTTTGCCATTTCCTTCTCCAGCTCATTTTGCAGATGAGGAACCAAGGAAAACAAGGTTAAGTCACTTGTCCAGGGTCACACAGCAAGTAAGTGTCTAAGGTCAGATTTGAACTCATGAAGAGGAATCTTCCTGACTTTAGGTCTAGAGCTTTATCCACTGTGCCACCTACATGTGGAATGGTTATTAGCAAAACTCTGGAGATAGCTTCCCTGGTCTTTGCTTCCCCTGATAAAATTGAACTTAACTTCTTGCGTGGCTTGGATGTATATTATTCCTCTGCATCTCTCCTGTTTAGCTTTCCGGTCCACCTTATAACCATTCCTATGACACTGAGTTGGTCCTCATTTGGCCAGCAATATAGCACCATAAATGAACTCATCAAATGGTTCTTTTTCATGTCTACCTCAAAATTACAGAGTAGGGGGGAACCATAGAAGTCACTGAAGTGACTCAGAAAGACCTGAATTTGAATTCCAACTCAGATACTTACTAGCAGTGTATCCCTGGGAGAGTCACTTAACTTTTTTCAGCCTCAGTTTCTTCATCTACAAAATGGGCAAAATCATAACACCTTCCTCATAGAGTCACTTTGGTTCAATGAGCTTGGAGTTACTAGGACAGAGTTTGAATCCTGGCTCTGCTACTTTTTACCTGTCTGATATTAGAGAAATTATTTAACCTTTTTGGTGCCTCAATGTCTTTATTTGTAAAAGGAGGGCATTAGAAAAAGTGATCTACTGAAAGGAAGTCCCTTCTAGCTTTTAATATATATGATCCTATGCCTTTCAAAGTCTCAGTAAGGATAAAATGAGATAATGTGTGCAAACTGCTTTGTAAACCTTAAAGAACAATAGAAATGACAGCTGTTAACCTCTTCCTTCTCCTTACCTAAAGGTGCCTGATTCATCATCCTTGACAAAGGAACATACAGCCTTCACTCAAAGGCCTCCAGGGAACGGAGATTCACCGCTTTGTTTATTTTATTTTATGCTTTTTTTGGTGAGGCAATCAGGATTAAGTGATTTGCCCAAGGTCACACATCTAGTAGGTGTCAAGTGTCTGAGGCTGTATTTGAACTCAGATCCTCCTAACTCCAAGGCCAGAACTCTATCCACTTGCACCACCTAGCTGCAATTCACCACTTTCTGATGTAACCCATCCTACTTTGGGATAGCTCAAGGTTTTCCTTACATCTAGCCAAAATCTATCTCTCTTTAACTTTCCATTGATTGCTTCTAATTCTGATCTGTGGGCCTAAGCATAGCTATTTAATCCTTCTTCTACTTGGTTTGCACACAGAAAAATAGTTAATAAAGATTTCTTTTTTATTCATTCCTTCTTTCATCCATTTATTCTACGTGAACAACCTTCAAAATCTCCTCTCAGTCTTTATCTCAAGTCTTCTCTAAGTAAAATATTCCCAGTTTCTTCAACTGATCATCTGCATCCCATTCAATGTCAGAAAAGTAAAGATGTATTAAGATCCTATACTTACTCAGGACAGAGAGGAACCATAACTGGGTTTTCAGCAGATATGGATTCAGTCAAGAATAGTTGCTTGTACCTCTATCATTTCTCTACAACTGCCCACAAATTCTCCAAGTAAATCAGCAGAAATGCTTAGAGAAGGTATACTGGGAGTTCACTCTGGGGGTCTACAGCATGACTAATTCTCTTGTGATATAATTCAAATTGCTAAAAGGTACTTCAAAGCCTCAAAAATAAAACATTAGAAAAACTTTGAAGTACTGTTATTAGTACTCATTTCTAAGGAGACCTTTTAAAGTCAAATTAGAGCTGGGGAGGGAAGAGGTATGAAGAGTATGGTATGTGTTGATCTGCATGGTGGTGACTCACTCCTGGAGTTTCTAAGGCAATGGGAGAGTACCTTGGCAGCCTCTGGGCAAATGACTTTGCTTCACCTCCCACTGTCTCTGACAAATTGGCCTGGAAACCTTATTTCTGAGAAAGGAATGGAAAATGCCATCTTACACTTAAAAACAAATATTGATCCAAACCCTAATTAGAGAAAAGGTTTCATCTCTAGTTTCAAATACTTGCAGCTAATGCTTTCTTACAGCATTCTATTTATAGTATCTAGTTGGAAGGTACTACAAAAGTCATTTAGTCCAATTTTTCATACCATGGAGCAGGGCTGTGTAACCTGTGGCCTTAAGGCCATATGTGATTCTCTAGGTCCTCAAGTGCAGCCCTTTGACTGAATCCAAACTTCACAGAACAAATCCCCTTAATAAAAGGATTTGTTCTGCAAAACTTGAACACGGTCAAAAGGCCACACTCAAAAACCTAGAAGGCCACATGTGGCCTCAAGGCCACAGGTTCCCCACCCCTTCCATGCAGGAATGCACCCTCCCTCCGACATCCCCAAGATGTGGTCCTTCAGTCTTCACTTGAACAACTCCAGTGATGAAAATCTCACTACATCATGGAGCAATGCATCTCATTACTAAGCTCACCTAAGGTATAAGTAATTCTTTGGCACATGGACTGAGTCTTGCAGTTATGGAATAGGTAGTGGCCAGGAGAGGGGATTTGGGCAGGAACCTCCTCCTCCTCCAACCTCCTCAGCCTGTTATTACTATCATTTCAATCTTTTGGCTCTAGAAGGCTTAGCAGGGAAACTTTCATCTCTTATAAAGCTGTTTATCTAGCTTATCCAAACTATTCAGATCTCTTGCTTTCTTCTTCTCCATTCTGCTCAGCATTTTCATGCCCCATTGTTCACTAGTAACTTCCGCTTATCCTCCCCTAAAAAAAATGAACAAAAAATTTAAAAAGGGGAAATAAAGTGTAACACCACTTTTCCTTAATTCAGTGCTTCAATGGATTTGTCTTCTTATCAGCATGTGTATTCTCTCCAACTTCTCAACCACTGTGATGCTTCACAGTGTCTTTCCGTAGTAATCAACCCAAAAGGCTGGGGACCTTCTAGTCCTTTTAACATCCTATGCATAAAAGTACTGAACTTGAGCTGTCTATCAGCTGCCCTTCAGTCTTTTCATATTACTGATCCACCTCCTTTAGCAGTCATATGTGTATATCTTCATTCTGAGCAGAGCGCCACAATGGAAATAGCCAGAGGTCTACAAAACAACCAAAAAACACCAGAAAAAAACAAAAAAAACAACTGCCATGAGAGGCCCAGAGGTAGACACAGCTGATCCTTGAGGAAAGAGAAATAGAAAATATTAGTTTTATATTTTTATGAATTTCAAGCCAACATCTTATCATTGTCCCACAGACACCAAGAGCTAGCTGTGCTTTAATTTGTATTTCCTAATCATTTGCCTGAGTGCACTCTTTTCTCAAAATGACCTTATGTCCATCTTGTATATATTATCTATATGTTTACATATGTATATGTCAGCTTCCCTATCAGAATTTAAATTTCAGAGAGATGGCTCAATTTTACCTTTGCATTCCCAACATTTAGCACAAGAGCTTGGCACACAGCGAGTGCTTAATTAATCTTTCCTTGCTTATTTGATTTCATTGGAATAACCAGCATTTATGTAGCACTTTAAGGCTGTCAAAGAGCTTTGCCTATGCTATTTCATTATATACTTACAACAACCTTGTGAGATAGGTACTATTATTAGTTCCATTTTAAAAATGAAAAAATTGAGGCTAAAAGATTAAATTTACTTGCCCATTGTCCCACAGCTTAGGAAGTGCCTGAGGCAGGATTGAAATTTAGGTCTTCCTGACTCCAAGTTTAATACCCTACCCAATGTACTATATAGTATTCTGTCTTGCTTTCTATCTACCCTAGTACATGTCAATTCCTTTCTAAGCTACTCAAAAATGGGAATGCAAGAAGGGAAGGCATTGGAATATAGCGACTGGACCACGTGCCTGAGAAGTGAAACACCTAACTCCTAGTGTCAATTCTAATAGTTAAAACATTCTGGGTCTCAAATTCCTCATGTGTTAAGTGAGAGGAAGTAGGCTAGGTAATCTCCAAATTCCTGTATAAAGCCCTTCATAGCCTGGCCTCCTCCTACTTTTCCCATATTCTTAAACCTTATTTTGCCACCTTATCCCATTTACTCCACAATTCAATGACACTAACCTCTGACCTCCTTGCTGTTCCTTCAACAAGATATTTCATCCACCAATTCTAGGCATTTTCACTGTCTGTCCCTTATTCGTGGAATGCTCTTCCTCATCTCTGCCTCCTGGCTTCCCTGGTTTCCTTCACCTTCCAGCAAATCTAACCTTCTATAAAAAGCCTTTCCTGCTAACCCTTAATGCCCATGTCATCCCTTTATTGATTATCCCCAATTTATCCTCTATATGGCTTATTTGCACATAGTTGTTTGTATGATGTCTCCCCCATTAGACTGTGAGCTCCTTGAGAACAATGACAGTTTTTTGTCTTTCTTGGTAACCCTAGCACTTAGTTTGGTGGATAGCACATAGTACTTGTTGACTGTTGACTGAATGTCTAGCTTTCACATTCTAACATCTCTTCAAACTCTAGCATTCTATGCCTTTTGCATCTGTTCTTTTGTGTAGACAGAGCTAGGGATCATCTGGTGCAACTTCCCTAGATGAGGACAAGTGACCTACCAAAGGTTACATAGCTAGTGTGTGAACTGAGACTCTAACACTTGTAAAAGCAATGAATACATCTAGTGATGCCTAGACAGAGCCTTTGCTCCTCATGCATATGCATAAAATGATACCGGATATGTTTTTATGTTGTATGAGTAACATCCACATGAACTCATCTTGTGAGACAGGTGTCCTAGATGCTCAGGTACTAAGCCAGCAGAACATTATATCTCTCAGCTTCTACTAAGCCAGTAAGGCTTTGATTATATGGTCTCAGGGATGGAGCGATTTCATATTCATTGTTGAAAATATATTTTAATAAGGTTGTAGGGCTTCACCACCAGATTCATCACAGGATGATTCATCTTTTGACCATAGCAAGAGTTTCCTAAATTGCATAGAATCTGTCATCTTCATAGCTGGAGGGAGTACCCACACCCAAGTAAGTGACAGGTCCTGGAAGTACAGAAATGTAAATGACTTTTGGTTATGATAATGAGTTCTCTAGAGGGAAATCTCTATTCATATCTGTGGTGCTTGGGGAATAGGGCACTTAGCAATCCCATGGGGTATCCTCTTTCTTCCACCTGTGAGTCACAGGGCTTGTTTCCCTGGCCCTTTTCCTGGTTGCTATCTTTCTGTAACTACTGTCTTTTCCAGATATGGTTTCTTATGTCCTGGATTAGGACTCAGGAGAGAACACAGTTATTTTCTTTTGTCCTGATTGGCTCATTTTAAAGAAGGAGGAGGAAGAGGATTGTTACTATTATTGTTATTATTTTAGATTAGACTTCTGATTTCATTGGTATGAAAAACTATTAGTGCCAGTGCTGGTCAGCACCTTGTCTGCAACTTTTGATCATATAATAATGACTTCAAGCTAGAAGGGGTCTTGAGGTTATCCTGTCTAAGCCCCTCATTTTACAGATGAGAAAACTGAGGACAAGGAATTTAAGTGACTTGCCCAGGGTCACACAGAGAATAAGTATCTGAGGCATGATTGAAACTCACTTCTCTCTGACTCCAAGCCTAACACTCTGACCACAACATCACATTACTTCACAAAGGGGATACAACAACAAATTACAAAAGAAATTTACAATCTTCAATGAATGGTCTTCAAAACTAAGCCTACATATCACCATCACCTTATCCTGCTTAACTTTTTTCTTGGATGTTTTCTCATGTTCTCCATTGGAGGATATAATTTGACAAAGTCATACTTAGGGATGAATGCTTCAGCCTCATGGAATTTGTTTCTACTATTCCTCAGGTCTAAATGTGGGAACTTAGTGCCTTGGTTTGGGCATCTCTCCCAGAGACTCTACAATTCAATATTTTCTCCTGGGCTTCAGACTTCTACTCTCTTCAAACTAGATCAATTAGGGTTAGACTTGGAAAGATGCCTCTTTCTTTCTTCCTTGGCTTCCAGATGAGAAAGGCCTTCCTCATTTTCTCTCATTCAATATGTCCTATCTATGACTAAGGACTGTCAATTTTACCTTCATACCATTTCTCATATATACTCCTATTTCTCTTCATCTTGGCTTCCTCTGGCTTCCTTCAATCCCAGCTACAATCTCACTTTCTGCAGGAAGCCTTCTCTGATGCCAGTTAATGCTAATGGCTTCCATTTGTTGATTATCTCTAATTTAGCCTGTTCATATCTTGTTTGTATATATGAACATCCTGTTCATATCTTGTTTGTTTTCATGTTGTTTCCTCCCATTAAACTGAGCTTCTTGACAGCAAGGCCTGCTTTTTGCCTTCCTTTATATCCCTAGCATTCAGCATACTACCTGGAATACAGTAGGTGTTTAATAAATGCTCAGTAACTACCTGCTGACTGATTCAAAATTATTGATCCAATAGACCAGAGCAAACAAGATAGCAGGAGTCACTATTAGAGGCTAATCCTCAATTATAATAAGCAGTAAAACAATTTGTCTACTACAGACAACTAGTAGTATCTCAATCCTCAAACAATGAACTCCCTTTAGTCCTGGAATAGCCCATAACCCTGATTCTATAGATAAATAAGATGATATCCATCGAGTGACTTATATAGCAGTTCTAGGGCCTGTATGATATCAGAATTTTCAACTCAAAAGAGTTACAGTTCCTCTCCATGAGGATATACACAGGGCTTACAGGATTTATAGTTTCTAGAAACCTTAAGTATCATCTGGTTCAACATTTAATTTTAGAAATGAGAAAACCAAAGTTCACAGTCCTCAGTTACTTACTCAAGGCTACACACAGATTTTGTGACAGAGATTAGATTCAAACTTCAGAGTTCTGACTGCAAAATCCTTACTCTTTCCACCACACCTCCACTGTTGTATGCAAGATGATTGGTTGGAAGTGATATTGATGCATAGTTCCTCATCTTTTCTCTACCACCACCATTACCTCCCCCCCAAAAAAAACAAACAAACTTGGACCAATACATGACTAATATAACCTTTTAGCAGGTGACATATCAGGAAGGGCCACCACTTCCTAAATGAAAAAAAAAAACCTCTGTGGCTACTGAAAACACCGCCCAATTCATAGAAATGCAGTTGTTTTCTATAGTATGGTGTGGTGATCTGAATAAAGGCTCTTAATGCTAATCTTAGCTTTCCCACCACTCTATTTAGGGTTGGATGGGATGGGGGGGTGAAGTGATTGAGTACCATACTCTATGTCATTTTACTTTTTCCTCCATTTGTCAAATATTAAAATATTTATAAAGGTATTTTATGTCTTAGAAACATATTAACTTCCTTGACTTGCCTTAATTCTCTTCTATTCTATTAAAATCATATTTTAAGGATGTATTATATACAAAACTAGGGACTGAGGGAACAAAGATAAGATAGAAACTGCCGACTAAAGGAGCATTTGATTCTCAAACAGGAAAATGGAATAGGGATAATTATACCTATTTTACAGATGAAGAAACTGAGACTCAAAGAATTAAAAAATTACTTGTTCAAGAGTGTCAAACTTTAGTGGGCAGAGCTGGGGCCCCTCAGTAAGATCCCTGAAGACAGAGGCTATTTTGATATTTGTTGTTGTGTTGTTATTTTGCTGTTGGCTTTGTATCATTTCATCCTTGGCACCTAATACAATGTAATACAGTGATCAATAAGTACTTATTGAATAAATCCAAGAAACTAAGTCCCGATACTCAGTTCAATACTCTTTCCACCATATCATACAACAGAAAGGTTAGGATGCAGGTTCTAGTGGTATAAAGCCAGGGAGTGAATAATAATAGTTAATAACAGGTAATATTTATACAACACTTATTAGGTTCTAAGCACTGTGCTAAGTGCTTTACCATTATTATCTTATTTTATCCTTGCAACAACTGTGAGAAGTAGGTGCTATTGTTTTCTGCATTTGACAGATGAGAAAACTGAGGCAAACAGTGACTTGCCCAGAGTCACATTGCTAGTAAATGTCTTAGACTCAGGTATCCCTGACCTCAGACCTAGTGTTCCATTCACTGCACCAGGCACCTAGATACCTCTCTCTTACTAACAGAATCATAGAAGCTCAGAGTTGGAAAAGGAACCTCAGAAGGCACCTACCTAGCACATGTTCAATTTTTTCACATCCTATGTTGTCTTTCCCTTGTAAAAGCAGAAGTCAAAAACAGTCAGTTCAGTTTATTTTGCATAATCTATCTAGCTGCCCACCCATTGGAGAAATGAGCAAGGAATAAGAGACATAGTCAGAATATATGCCTGGCACAAGTGTGGAATCTAATGCTGAATATCAGTGGAAGAAAAGGATCTCTTTGTAAAGACTTGTTGTAGAAGTAAAAAAAAAAAAGAAGAAGAATTTGAATTAGGATAAAATGTAAAGTCTAACACATCTAAAAATTCAACTGTACATTTGGATCAAAATGGATAGACAGAATACATATGTAAAAGGCCTAGAGTATGTCATGAAATTCAAGCTTAATATGAGTCAACAATGTGATATTTCAGCCACAAAAGCTATTATTATCTTAGGTTGAATAAACAGAGCTGTAGTTGACTGGAATAAGATGGTGAGAGTCCAATGGAAGTCTGTTCTGATCAAAACAAATTCAGAGTATTGTGTTCAGTTCTGGGTACTGCAGTTTAGAAAGAGTGTTACTGATAAGTTTGAACTCATCCAGACAATACAGTCTGAGATTGAGGAAGGTTAGAAACCATGCCACATGAGAATTTTTTGAAAGACCTGGTATTACTTAGCCAGAAAAAGAGAAGACTTATAGTAGGTATGATAGCTACCTTCAAATATCTCAAGGTGAATGGGGTTTATTTTTGTTTCAACACAGAGGACAGAACTAAAAGTGATGGAAGGACAATTTCAGTCCAACAGAGCTATCAAAAAGTACAATTATCTTCAGTGGAAAAGTGGGAAATTCTCCATCATTAGAATTCTTCAACTGTGGAGTTGGATAACTGCATCTTTAGTATCACAGAATCACTGAACTACATCTAGAAGGGAACTGAGAAGTCACCTAGTTCAACAACCTTATTTTATAGATGAAGAAACTGGGAGGATGTAAAGGTTAGAGCAGTTGTCCAAGGTTACACAGATAGTAAGCACCCAAAAGTCAATACAATATTTCCAGATGTGGCCTTTGCAGAGTACATAGTTAACTTCCTTGATGCTCTTCATCAAGAGTTAATCTCTAGGTCCAAGACCAAGTCCCAGGTGAATTTTGTATACACACACACACACACACACACACACATACACACACACACACACACACTGCCCCCTCCCCCCAAAACAAAACAAAACTCATCCACTGGCTTCCTCAAATGATAGCTTCTGGAGAAAAGATTTGGATGAAGTATAAAACCTAACATAAAAGATGTGAAGGGTGTCTTATTGATGAACATATGTTTTCTCTGCTTCTTGAAGGCTGAACTAGGATCAAAGGGTGAAAGTGACATGAAGGCAGATTTTGAGTCTGTATAAGAAAGATTTTTTTACAACTAAATTTAATTAAGAACCAGTAATGTAAAGGGCTGCCTTGAACAATTGTGAACTCTCTATCACTTATTTTATTCAATCATGGGGCTGACTGATCAATATTCAAGGATCTTTTAGAAGAAATTCCTCCATTAAGGAGGGGTTGGGACCAGAAAGACCTGAAAAGTTCCATCTACGTTCAAGGTGCTGTAAGTCATTAACCCATCTCTGGTATTCATTCTGGAACATCTATCTGCCAACAATGTTCACTGAAGAATCTCAGTGTTCAAAGAACTATACTATGAACTATGAACTGTGGGAAATCATAACAGGAGTAGAAAACATGCTTGCTGAGTTCAGAGACCTTGAAGAATGATGCAAGGATAAAGAATGAACACATATCTCTAGCCACAAACAACTCTAACAGAAAAACATACCCATGCAAGGTTGTCCATTTATAAAACCACCATTTGTTAAGTGAGTCCCTTCATGTAAAAGGCATTCTAGGGAACCCAAAGAAGAAGAAAAAGACGTTTTCCTTGTCTTTGGTAAGCTTACTGAAATGCAGTATAGAAAAATAAATAATGTATTAGAGGTTAATTATGTAATTAAGAAGGTGGGTAAGAGAAAAAAATAGAGAAGGTACATAATCAATCCGAAATATCTCTTCCATAATAACTCCACAATTGCCCTGAATTTTTTTCTTTTTTTTCCTTTTTTTTTCAATGATGCTGTTCTGTCTGTCAAAAAGTAACCATCTGTGGGCGTAATAACATGTACTTGGGGAGGATGGCAGAGCCAAGATGGTGGAGTAAAGGCAGTGACTTGCTTGAGATCTCCCCCAAATCCCTCCAAATACCTGTAAAGCATGACTCTAAACAAATTCTGGAGCAGCAGAACCCACAAAAAGACAGAGTGAAACAAATTTTCCAGCCCAAGATAATCTGGACAGTTGATAGGGATGGTCTGTTACTGCCTACTGGGAGAGGAGCACAGTTCAGTGTGGACCTCGCAGGCAAAGACTGGGCCAGAGGAAACTCGCAATAGGCCTCAGCAGACTAAAACACAAGAAGTTGTGGTGTTTTCCAGACTTCTCAATCCACAAATACCAAAAACAATTTAGTAGGTCAGTGGGAAAGTTCTGTTGGACCTGAGTGGGAGAAGAGCACAGTCCAGCCTTGGCCCTAGTGCATACCAGGGTGGTGGCCGCAGCAGCTGCAGTTGCTTCTGTAGTTCTTGGCCCGCCGATGGTGGGGGGGATTGAGTGGTTGATCAGAGGGGCATTGCAGGGATCTCTTTGCTGGCTCTCAGGCAGGATTCTATTGCTTTGCCCTTGCTTGTATCTATTTTGAAGTTGTGGGTGGCAGTCCTGGGGCAAGGAGGAGCACTGGTATGGTGGAGCTTGTAGTGGTAGAGAGGGAATCCTTTTCATAGTTCCATGGCAGAAAGGAGTGCTTGGGGTCACTCACAGACCATAGTACAGGCCAGGAAAGGAGGAAACACCTTTCTTTTGATCATACCTCCTTGGAGGAACTGAAAATTTACAGGTTCCTAGAAGTATCTCTGAAAACAGTTGCATGAAACCCCTGAAGTTTGGGACTGTACACCCTCCACACTGGAAGCAGAGACCTACTTTAACAAAGAGTTAAAAGGTTAAGTGACTGGCTGAGAACATGAGCAAACAGAGGCAAAATCTCAGACTATAGAATTTTACTTTGGTGACAAAGAAGATCAAAACATATAACCAGAAGACAATAAAGCCAAAGCTCGTACATCCAAAGCCTCCAAGAGAAATATGACTTGGTCTCAGGCTATGAAAGAGCTCAAAAAGGATTTTGAAAATCAAATAAGAGAAGTAGAGGAAGAATTGGGAAGAAAAATGAGAGTGATACAAAGAAATCATGAAAAATGAGTCAATAGCTTGCTAAAGGAGATCCAAAAAAATGCTGAAGAAAATAACACCTTAAAAATAGACTCATCCAAATGGTAAAAGAGGTCCAAAAAGCCAATGAAGAGAAGAATGCCTTAAAAAGCAGAATTGGTCAAATGGAAAAGGAGGTCCAAAAGCTCACTGAAGAAAATAATTTCTTAAAAATTAGAATCGAGCAAGTGGAAGCTGATGACTTTATGAGAAAACAAGAAATTACAAAACAAAAGAATGAAAAAAATAGAAGAAAATGCGAAATATTTCATTGGAAAAACAATTGACCTGGACAATAGATATAGGAGAGATAATTTAAAATTATTGGACTACCTGAAAACTATGATCAAAGGAAAAGCCTAGACATCATCTTTCAAGAAATTATCAAGGAAAACTGCTCTGATATTCTAGAACCAGAGGGTAAAATAGAAATTGAATGAATCCACCAATCACTTCCTGAAAGAGATACCGAAAGGAAAACTCCTAGGAATATTATAGCCAGATTCCAGAGTTCCCAGGTCAAGGAGAAAATATTACAAGCGGCCAGAAAAAAATATTGTGGAAACACAATCAGGATAATGCAAGATTTAGCAGCTTTTACATTAAGGGATTGGAGGGCTCAGAATATGATATTCCAGAGGTCAAAGGAGCAAGAATTAAAACCAAGAATCACCTACCCAGCAAAATTGAGTATAATCCTTCAGGATAAAAAAATGGAAATTCAGTGAAATAAAGGACTTTCAAACATTCTTGATGAAAAGACCAGAGCTGAATGGAAATTTTTACTTTCAAATACAAGACTCAAGAGAAGAATGAAAAGGTAAACTGGAAAGAGAAATCATAAGGGACTTATTGAAGTTGAACTGTTTGTAGTCCTACATGGAAAGATGATATTTGTTACTCATGAGACCTTTCTCAGTATTAGGGTAGTTGGAGGGAATCTACATCTATATCTATATCTATATCTTATATCCATATCTATATCTATATCTATATTTATATCTATATCTATATCTATGTCTATATCTATCTATCTATCTATCTATCTATCTCTCTACCTATCTATCTATCTATATGTATAGACAGAGGGCACAGGGTGAGCAGAATATGAAGGGGAGATATCTAAACAATAAAATTAAGGGGTAAGAGAAGATTGCACTGGGAGAAGGAGAAAGGGAGAGATAGAACGGGGAAAATTATCTCACATAAAAGAGGTGAGAAAAAGTTTTTACAATGGAAGGAAAGAAAGTGGGGGAAGAGGAAATGAGTGAACCTTATTCTCATCAGATTTGGCTTAAGGAAGGAATAACATACACACTCAATTGGTTATGATAAACTATCTTACCCTACAGGAAAATGGGGGGGGGGAGGGATAAGGAGAAGGGATAATAGAAGGGAGGACAGATTAGGGGAGGGGGTGATCAGAAGCAAACACTTTTGAGGAGAGACAGGGTCAAAGTAAAGAATAGAATAGATGGGGGGGCAGGATAGAATAGAGAGAAATGTAGGTAGTCTTTCATAACATGATATTATGGAAATGTTTTGCACAACTATACATGTATAACCTATATCCAATTGCTTGCCTTCTCAATGAGAGTGAGTGGGGAAAGAGGAAGGAAGAGAATTTGGAACTCAAAGTTTTGAAAACAAATGTTAAAAATTGTTTTCACATGCAACTGGGAAATAAGATGTGCAGGCAATGAGGTATAGAAATCTATCCTGCCCTACAAGGAAATAGCAGGGGAAGAGGATAAGAGAAGGGGGAGGGGGAACATAGAAAGGAGGGCACATTGGGGGAAGGGATATTTAGAATGCACACCATCTTAGTTTGGGAGGGAGGGGAGAGATGGGGAGAAAATTTAGAACTCAAAATCTTGTGTAAATGAATGTTGAAAACAGAAAATTAATTAATTAATTAATTAATATGTACTTAGTGCTTCAAGGTTTACAAAGCACTTTGTATACACTATCTTATTTGATCCTCTAACTAACCCTTTGATAGTTGATGCTGGAACTGTTAAAGGGCAGCTAGGTGGCATAGTGGATAGAGTGATGGAGTCAGGAAGACTTATCTTTCTGCATTCAAATCTGGCCTCAGACACTTACTAGCTGCGTGATCCTGGTCAAGTCATTTGATTCTGTTTGCCTTAGTTTTCTCTTCTATAAAATGAGCTAGAGAAGGAAATGGCAGCATCTCTTCCAAGGAAACCCTAAATGAGGTCATGGAGTATGAAACAGAACTAAAAAAAAAAAAAATTCAAACAACAACAAGCTGTTATTATCCTGATTTTACAGATAACAAAACTAAGGCTTAATAATGTCAAAAGCATATTGGAGAAATACGCAGCAGATGAATGTCAGCTGAGATTCAAACTCAGGTCTTTTTGATTCAAAGTCCACTCTATCCATTAAACCATGGTGCCTCTAATGTGAACAAGTAGACAGACAGCCACAGAAAACTTCATGGTTTTCTTTCTTTATATCTTACCTACTTTCAAAAGTAATGAAGATAATTTACAAAAAAAAAATTAAAATGTCAGAACAGATAAAGATAAGAGAACATAGGTCTTCAGTCATTTCCTAGAAAGGTACACACACACATATACACACACGCACGCTTATGTGGGGGTGTCAGGAAATACTCCAGATGTTCTGAGGTTTATTTGGCCTTGCATTCTTCCGCAAACACTCACCACTGCCCATGATATAAAGGGAAGTTGTGGAAGGCATATTTATTATAAGCTGGGGATGACAAAGTGAAAGAAAGTCCAAACCTTGACTCCTCAGATAAATGTTGTCACACTGAAGAAAATGTACTGAGTACAATTAGAGGACAATCTCACCAATCCTACTATATTTAAATCATATACTATTACCATATCATGTTCCTTGGCAGAGAGGGAATAGTGTTGCTGACACATGTAAGAGAGACTAGGGAATGAAGCTTTTGGAGGTCTCCTGAGATGTGACTTTTAACAGCTTCTATGTCACAAGGAAGGAATTCCTGCCCAGCTCCATCTTTGACTAGATGTCTTCTGGCTTCTTTTCCAACAAGGACATCTTTTTGTTCTGTCTGGCAGAATCTAAAGAGTCTTTGCTCTGGTTATCAGGAACGTCTAAGTGCACATCTGTGTTGCTGTATTACATAAGTAAGCAGCAGAGGGTAGTAGCAGAGAGAGAGGTGATGAGACTTCCCAAGTGGGTAACAGTTGAATTAATGGCATAGTAGACAGATACTAAATACCAAATATATCAGAAAATTAGAAACAGAAGCATTACACTAACAAGATAGAGTAGAAGCTACTGCCTAGAGAAGGCAAGCTAGGTCAGTCCACTGGAGTAGGAGTCAGAAACTGAAGTCAAGCCGAGGAACCTCCAGTCAATCAGGATTGTACTAAGGATACATTGGTTGTTGTCCTTCCTTATGGAACAAGACCAAAATGACATCACTAAGAGTCAAGTGACAATGTGTCCAACTGTAGCTGATCAGACCAATATGAGCTCAGAACGCTCTACTGTAGATCAGGCACAAATAGTCCATGTGAACATTTGGAGCGGATTCTCTAAATTTGCACACCTCACTTTTCTTTTGAACTACTTCAATTCTACTTTGCTCATAAAGCACAGCACCTTCTCTGATGTGGGCACTACATGTAGCACGGTCCTGTGCTAGTGTCTCCCATGTCACACAACCAATTCTAAAGCTCTTCAGAGAAACCTTGAGAATGTCCTTGCATCACTTTTTCTGACCACCATATGAGTGCTTGCCCTGTGTGAAATATTTCCATAAAAAATAGTCTTTTAGTCAAGCATATTTTTGGCATTCAAATTATGTGGCCAGCCCATTTTAGCTCTCTGCTTTAGAGTTTGAATGCTTGGCTGTTTAGGTCAAGAAAGGACCTCAGTGTCTGGTATACAAAGAAAGACAAAAACTCACTCCTTCCCCTTGAGGAACTAACATTCTAATGAGAAAATCAATATGCAAATAACTAAGTACTTCGAAGATATAAAGAGTGTTTGTGGAAGGTAATCTCAGAAGGAAAACACAGAGTGAAAGGAAGTAAGAAAAAAAAAAGTCACAGAAGGAAAGAATTGAGGCCTATCTTCTATCCTGTGCCTTTACTTATGCTGCCCCCCCGCTTGGAATACAACCCCTTCTCAATCACTGCTTCTTAGAATCCTTATTGTTGTTCAGTCATTTTCAGTATGTCTGACTCTTTATGACCCCATTTTGGAGTTTTCTTGGCAAAAATAATGGAGTGGTTTGTCATTTCCTTCTCCAGCTCATTTTACAGATGAGGAAACTATGGCAAACAGAATTAAGTGGCTTGCCCAGGATCACACACCAATAAATGTCTGAGGTCACATTTGAACTCAGATTTTCCTGACTGGGCTCTCTATCTACTTTGCCACCTATCTGCCTCTTTTTAGAGTCCTTTGCTTTTTTCATGGCTCAACTGAGGGTGCCACAACCTGTTGGAGGCCCTTCTGATTCCCCCTAGTTGGTTGTTTATACCTGAACTCAAACAAGTTCCTTTGCATTCATTTTGCGTACATTTTATCTGACCTTATCAGTGTTCTAGTTTCCCCCTTGAGTGTGTAAGCTCCTTGAAGCATTAGCAGTTTTATTTTTTTTTTCTATTTATGTTTCAGGGTCTAGCTCAGTACTTAGCACATGGCAGGTGTTGAATAAATGTTTCTTGAATTAATTAACTTTTGTGTGGATGTGTGGATATGTGGATGGATGAATGGTTGGATGAATAGATAGATGGATGGATGGATGGATGAATGGATGTATTGCTGAAGACTTGTCCAGTATAGCTAAGCAATTAGGGGTTTGGGGAAGACATTTATTTGCCAGGGCACCTAATGACATTTTATTCCCACCTTTCATAGTTGATAGTGGATGCTCAAAATGCAGAATATTTATGTAGGTGATCCACAGGGTAAAAAGAACCTATGCTGTGATGTTAAGTGAAACATTAGCTGATAAAACTCCTGCTATTTATCATCAAAATTCATTTAACGTGATTAATTTAGAAAGTACAGTTACCCAACTGCCATGAGCCCTGCTTGCTGCTGTTAACTGTTGGTAGCAGAATGATTTCTTGTCACACTTGCAGAATGACCAAGAGGCTCAAATGAAATTATCATTAGTGCTATGTCTCACCAGGAAAGGCACTGAAACCAGGCTAAGTAAATATGAAAGTGCTCTGGTTCTTTAGTTTTGAAAAATCTATTATCTTTATCACTTATCAATACCTTTCTGGTTACTGATTTTCAGACCTGAGGTTAGAGAAGTATGAGAATTATGGCAGGCGCTGATTATCTAGTAATATTAGGTTTTGGGTGGGTTCTCAGAATCCACAGAGAAACAGTTTGGCCTAGTATAGCAAACACTACACTGAAAAGTTGAATAAGTAACTAATCAAATAAATGAATGGATAATGAACAAATGAACAAATAGATAAAGAAGTAAATAGGTAAACAAATGGATGGAGGGATGGACAAACAAATAAATAGATAAGTAAATAAGTAAGCATACAAATAAAGTGATTTATGAATAGGTTAATGTATAAATTAACAAAAGAACACATTCGTGTGCATGAATGAATGAATGAAAACAAACCTCAATATTGGAGGGTTGTCTACAGGACTCAGAGGTATACAAATGCACTAACATAGTTACAATGTTCAGTAAAAGAAGCTGCAATCAAATCAATTAATATCAATCAATTAACATTTATTAGGCAAGTACTATGTGCCAGGTATTATGCTTATGCAGTAGAAAGAACAATAACCCTCCAGTGAAAACTCTGTGTTCATGTCCCAGCTCCATCCCTTACCAATTTCACAACCTTGGACTTATTTGTTATTTTCCCTGGGTCTTGGTTTCTTAATAATTAAAATGGAAATTATGTTGGCACTATGTAATGTACAGGTCAGTTGTGACTCTCAAAGGCGATATTTGTGAAGGAATTTGATAACCCTAAAGAATTTTAGATAGATGATAGATAGATATAGATATACAGATATATAGAATATAGATATATAGATATGTACACATGTGTATATGCTATTATTTCACTATTATTTATTCATTTTAATAATAAACAGAGTTATGGGGGAACATAAAGACAGTGCTTGCCCTCATCAATCCTTCAAATGAGTAGGAGATTTAAGGTGTATATACAAATAACCAGCAATAGAAGCAAGATGTTGTATGTCATGAGAATGTTATGCACCAGTAAGGGTCTGAGTCATTCAGAGGAAGGGAAGATCATTTCTGCTCAGAATGATTTAGGAAAACTTCTTGGCATTAGCATATAAGTTGTAGGCCTTCATTTGAATCTTTTTAGGGCACAAAGGTTGACAGACACAGAAGTACTGGAACCAACTCTTCTTCCTCAGTTTTGCTGACTGCCACAACTCCTTTTCCAACCATGACTCTCTTAGATGACATCTTTTCAAGTAGATGACAGGCTCCTTCTTCAAGTAAATTAGCATTTATTAAGTGCTTGATATATACTAAATGCTATTCTAGTTAGTGGGAATTCAAAAACAGAAACTAAAAATTCCTTGCCCTCAAAAAGTCTATATTTTAACTTATGCAAAAGTCATTGTCAGTAACATACTTTCCCCAGCTTGCACCCATTCTTACATCTCTCCATTGATATTTGGGCCACTCTTAATTTTGATTCTCCCCAGATTATACAGTAGATAAACTTCAAAGGGAAGAATGGCAATTTATGCCTATGTGATGTCGATGTTCCATTTATTGATATTTTTGTTTTGTTTTTGTTTTTGTTTTGCATTGATAGGGTTCTTTTTGTTTGTATTTATCTAGTTCAGGTAAAAGACATTATTTTAAATTGGTGTTATTTGATCTTTTTTTTTTTAATAGGAAAATGACCGGAATACGCACAGACAACTGATTCAAAAAGACTCCCCATCACCACCTAATCATTCCTTGTCTATTAAGAAATAATTAATTTTATTTTTGTGGGATGTTGTTTAGAATTCACTATATGCCACACTTTCTATCACTTAACAACAACAGTATCTTACCTTAATATAGCCATGTAAGATACACAAAACACTTTCTTCACAACAACCCTATAAGGCAAGTATTGCAAAGATTATTAGCCTCATTTTTGAGATGAGGAAACTAAAGCTCTGAGAAGCCAAATCGTTTGAGAGCAGCCACAGCTCCCTGAACTCAGATTCAATTCAAGTTCCCAGTCCAGAATTTATATGGATATGTGACTGTATAATCAAAAAGCCTTTTTCATTTCTTAATCTTGAACCATGTTTTCTGACCAATTTTCCGCTGTCCTCCTCTATACTAAAGTCACCAGGTATTAAAAGGTAAGTTGATTTTCTTCAGAAGATCCATAGTTTCTTTACCTCTTTAACAAACTGAGTTGGCACCTAAGCACGATGAGCAGTTCAAGGCAATAAGAATACCTACGTCCTGAAGTGATGTTTCTCATTGTGTGTGAGCACACAATGTAACCCATTCTGTCAACTATTCACCTCTTTAGGAATCACTCTTCCACTTAGCTAGCTCTTCCTTACGTCTTCTGACTTCATTTATAAAAAGAATGTGAATATTCATATCATTCAGATCCCTCCCCTCCCTCTATTCATTCAGTGATCACTGGACAAAGATATTATGTTTAGGATGCTATTTATCAGATTCATATTTATAGAGAATCTAAAAACTGTTTTTTTTTTCATCTTCTGTCTATTTTTTAAACCACTTCACTACTATTATTATAGAAGGGAGATTTGTGGGACTGAGGATAATTTTTTTCCTTTGTTCCTTTGGTTACCATGGCCAAAAGAATGCATTACCTAAGGGCCAGTCTGCTGCTACTGACTCTCTGGATAGTTACCTAGCCTGGTATTTCACAACAGACTGTTGCCAGAACTGTACCTGAAACCTTGAGATTCCTTCATTTAAAAAATGAAGGAAAAATAATATTCTGATCTTAAAATAATATGATTTAGGTTACCATGGTGGCAGAAAGAAAGGATTAGTAAAAATAATCTGATTCACAATACTTGGTAAAATGCCAAGTGGAACAAAAATGCAAATGTACAGGGGAGAATGAATCTTCACTTGACTGAAGTGACTACTGTTTATTATCCCAGATTATTGATGAAGCAAATTGGTTTTGGTTGGAACAGAAGCATCAGAGAGGCACTTTGTAGCAAGGTCAAGGATCAATTACTAAACTTACTGAGGCATGCATTCCTCCTTGCTTCCAGTTTGCTTTCCACCTCGAGGTGAAAATGTATGCAGTACATTGCTGTGTGTGTGAATTAAGTTTTCTGGACTTCATTGTTGGCTAACACTGGCTGAAAAAAAAGTATGTGCTTATATACACGTCAGGGATAACGTGCTATAGTCAGAAGACTGGACTAAATGACCTGTATTTTTCAACTCTATTATTATCTTATTCTATGAAGTAGAAATAAATACATGAACATGTATATGTCAGTACATATATAAAACTATGAGAAGAATCTGTATTTTCCTCAACATAGAGGACTTCCAGTGTAAGAATTCCCTCCAGCAACAGATATGCCAACTTCTGAATCAACAAATAAATCCTAAGCAGTATCCTTCAGCAGACACCTTTGCTGGTTCACTTTTTGTGAGTCATTGCCTTCCCTCTGAGATCATCTCTAGTTTATTCTTTATGTAGCTTGTTGGTACAAAATTATTTACATGTTATATCCCCCATTAGACTGTGAGTTCCTTGAGAACAGGGACTATCTTTTGACTCCTTTCTTATCCCCAGCATTTAGAATAGTGCCTAGAACATAATAGGCACTTAATAAATGTTGATTGACTGATTGACCCATAAATATTTGTTGATTGACTTGTTATTGACTGACACAGCTAGTGATGGAAAAGAGGGAATTTGAATCCGTGGCTTCTGACTCTAAGTCACACACCTTATAGACTAAGCTATGTTATAATGAAAAATGTGCATTTGTGTGCACACATGTGTGTGCATGTTCATGAATGTGTATGCATGTGCGTGAGTGTGTATATGTGTGTGTCTGTGCCTCTGTATATTTTTTCTTCACTAAAATCTTACTCTGATGACTTATTATTATATGGAGGCGATACTACTTCCTGGAAACCTAAGCTCCAAGTTCAAGATTCGATATTAGAGAGTTTGAGTATGGAACCAGTAGCATACTGTCATTCAAAAACCAAATACTTCGGAGGGGTTCATTACCAGAAAATTGACCATCAAGTAATAAAGAACAACATCCAGTTTAAAACAACAACAACATAATTCAGAAAGTCCACGTGAACATTTGGGGTGGATTCTCTAAATCTGTGCATCTCCCATTTCTTTTGAGCTACCTCAATTCTTCTTTGCTCCAAGAGCAGAGCACCTACTCTGATAAGGGCACACCATCCCAGGTGGCCCTGTGCTAGTGTCTTTCACATCACACAATCAATTCCAAAGTTCTCCAGAGAGACCTTGGAAGTAGCCTCTTATCTCTTCTTCTTACCTCCTTGTGAGCACTTGCCTTGTGTAAGGTCTCTGTAGAATAGTCTTTTAGGCAAAGGTATGTTTGACGTTTGAACAACATGGCTAGCCCATAATAGTTGCACTCACAGCAGTAGAGTTTGAATGCTTGGCAGTTTATTTCCAGAAAGGACCTGAGTGTCCAGTACCTTGTCTTGCCAGGTGATCTTTAGAATCCTCCTAACACAATTCAAATGGAAATGATTCAGTTTCCCGGCCTAGCACTGGTAGACTGTCCAGGTTTCACAGACATACAACAGTGAGGTCAGTACAATGGCACTGTAGACCTTTAGTTTAGTAGGCAGTTTAATACCTCTTCTCCCTGAACACTTTCCTTCAGAGGCTCTCAAACACTGAGCTAGCTCTGGCAATGTGTGTGTCAACCTCATCATTCATGTAAACATCCCTGGAAAGCATACAGCCAAGGTAAATGAACTTATCTACAGCATTCAAAATCTGTCCATTTGCTGTAAGCAATGGTTCCACATATGGATGATGTAGTGCTGGCTGAAGAGAACCTGTGTTTTTTTGGTGGTAATTGTTAGGCCAAACTTAGTAAAGTGCCTGGTAACATTAAACATTATAATAAATGTTGGCTATATAAGATACAAGTTGTAAAAGAAATGACAGAGGCTAGAGGCTAAGTTTAAGGTCTGGTATACTTTCCTCTGCATTATGCAGAATGCCTAAGTATTCTAGTTTTAATAAAAGCTTTATGCTCTAGTGGATACTGTGTCATATACTTTCATTTTTTTTCCAGCAACAATTTAAGAGTGTGGCTCTAATTAATTTAGATCCTATCTATGTACAGTGATCTCCCTAGGGCAGAACTTGGATCATTGGATGGAAGTTACTAGGAGGCAGATTTATTCTCAACATAAACAGTAGCTTTGTTAACAAATAAGGATGCAGAAAGATAGAATGAGCTGACTCACGAGGGAGTGAGTTTCCTGCTAGTGGAGATCTTCAAGCCTAGGCTAGATGACCACTTGCCTGACATGTTGTAGAGTGGATTCATAATTCAAACATCAGCTTGGATATTTTGTGTCTTTTTGATATTTATCTTTCATCTCTTCCAGCAATGAAAGCAGCATTCACATTGCAGGGTAGAAAAAAAATCTTAAAAAAAGAAAAAATTGAAACCCCAGATAGGATATAAAATGGTAAAAATACTCCTAGTTATTAAAATAATGCAAAGTCATAAAGTCCAGACAAATTACCTTGCAGAGTGTTCAAAGAATTGCTGTATGATCTCATTTTGATTATCAGAAGTCTTGGAGAAATCGTGACTAATAGTAGAGTTGACAGATGACTGACCACAAGCAAATGCTTTCCTAATTTTCAAAAAAAAGAGGTGAGGACAGCAGACTCAGAAACATTTTGTTATTAGTTTGAGTTATATCCTTGAAAAAAATTTAGAATGTATACTAAATATGTGGTTCATCAGAATTTGGAGGAAAATGAAGGTATCACTAAATGTGATTGCTAAATCCTTGATAGTTATGTTTGAAATATTATGGAAAACAGGAAGGAAACCATAGATCTGGAGAAGGGCAAAAGAAATGATTTCTCAAAGAAGGGAATGGGTAGAGACAGCTTTAGATTATGAACTCCTTGAGATTAGGGACTCATTTTTGCCTTTTTTTGTATACCTAGTACTTATCACAGTGCCTGACACATGATAAGCCTTTCATAAATGATTGTTTTCTTGTCTTAGATTTAT
The DNA here is from genome assembly GCF_900497805.2 of Vombatus ursinus. NCBI lineage: Eukaryota > Metazoa > Chordata > Mammalia > Diprotodontia > Vombatidae > Vombatus > Vombatus ursinus. Next base: position 5,981,410 of record NW_020954751.1, on the reverse strand, counting down.
GACAATATTCTATAACCAGTTATTAAAGTGAAGGTTGGTGATCATTTAGAAAAGGATGAAGGGCCAACCTGAATTCATCAAGAGAAGGTGATGCTAGAGGTAGCTAGGTGGTGCAGTGGATAGAGCACTGGCCTTAGAGTCAGGAGGACTTGAGTTCAAATCTGGCCTCAGACACATAACACTTACTAGCTGTGTGATTCTGGTCAAGTCACTTAACCTGGATGGCCTCACCAAAAAAAAAAAAAAAAAAAATAGGTCATGTTCATTTCCTTTTTGAATAAGTTTAGTAGACCCGGATATCAGGAGAATATTGTCAATACAATCTATCTACAATTCAGTGAATCATCTATCCAAGGTATTCATGTCTTTCCTGTGTACATAATGGAATGATACTATATGATCTATATGTGGAAAGAACACTGACTCTGGAGTCAGAATGACCAAGTTCAAATATTTTCCCTCTTACTGTTTATGTGACCTGTGTGACCTAAGAAGTTGTTGAGTGATAGAGTGAATAGATTATTGGGCCTGAAGTAAGGAAGAGCTGAGTTCGAATCTGGCATCAGACATTTACTAGCTTGGTAAGTCTGGGAAAGTTGCTTAATTTCTATCTGTCTCAGTTTCTTCAACTGTAAAATGGGGGTAATAATAGCACCTATCTCAAAGGATTGTTGTGAGGATTAAATGAAATGGTATTTGTAAAACCTTTAACATACTGTCTGGCACATAGTAGGCATTATATAAATGCTTATTCTTTTCCCATTCTCAATTTATTTAATCTCATTTGGCCTTAGTTTCCTTATCTGTAAAATAATTGGCTTGGGTTAAATGGCATCTGAGATCCTTTCTAACTCTGGATCTATGTTCTTATGAATGTAATACAGGTACAGTCAGATCTGACTAAAATACTCGATCAAAAGTGTAGCTATTAATGGAGTAACACCAACTTGCAGAGAAATTGCTAATTGAGTTTTCCAAAGATTAGTCTGGCATGAACTAGTTATTATTATTATTATTATTATTATTATTATTATTATTTTGTAAATGACGTAGATAAAGTCTGGGGAATAAGATTTTTTGACTGTTAATTTGTGAAACAGTTTCTGTGATCTCATTAAAAAAAAAAAACACCCTACCACCTTACCAGCATATATAAATGTAGATATGCAGGCATATGCATATATACAAATATAGCATGTTAATTTACAGAAAAGAAGTGAGAATGTGGGTGTGGGTAAGTCAGGAAAGTCTTATTCTAGTGATAGAGGCCCCTTTTGTGACTAACATAGAAAGAACTATAAGGGTAGCTTGAAAAACTAGTTGGACCTGTTGCCTTCTGAATCATTGCCCATGAATGACAGTTCTAGGGGGCCCCCTGGTTAAGTGAGTGGCCTCCCAGCTAAGAGTTCATGGACCTTTTCAGAGAAAGCAGGAAGCTGTGTTTTACTCTAGAAATCAACTTGAAAGTACAGTCTATATTTAGTGTCCCAGTTCAATAAAAACGAAATCTAAAAGAAAAAAAGAAGAAGCCTTAAACATTCCCATTGACTCTCTCAGAAGCATCTGTTGTTTGCTCTGGACACAGAATATTTATTTGCTCAAATTTCACTCACCTATCTGCATTATTATAAAATGTGGCTGATCACTGTGTTCAGTGTAGAAATCGCAGAGAAGACCCATCTATGGACCTGACTGGAGAGATTGGAACACAGCTAGATGAAGCTGGAGAGCTTTGTCAATGTTTGCCAGAAACAAAGACATAGCCTAATGTCATTTCTTAAGTGCCTGCGGTGTGACAGTCACTATGCTAGGCACTGAGGATCCAAACACAAAACACAAGACAGTTCCTGTTCTCAAGGAGTTTCATTCAACCAGAGAACAAACCCTATTTTCATAAATGACTAAATATAAAATAAATGCAATATAATATTATGAGTAAGGCAGGGAGAGCATTTTTTTCCCTAGTCCAGTACCTCTCTGGTGCTAATTCACCTGAATGGCTATTTCCCAAAGCAGTCATCTTCACATAGGGTTTCCAGGTCCAGTGACTGCTTGGTTGGGAAACTTCAGGGGCACAGTGAAGGGGCTTCCTCCAATAGAGGAATCAATGAGAGAGATTCAAAGATAGAAAAGACAGAGAAGACAAAGGATGAAGAGTCAATCAGAATAAAGAGTAGCAGTCTTTCCTCCATCACTGATGCTTTATCCTCCACCTCTCAGCTCCACCCCTCCCCATCCCTGTGGGTGTTACAACTCAGGAAGCCAATTACCAAGCTAACTGAGTGATCTTAGATATTCTTGTTACTCTCTCCACACACCTCAGGGTCTTCCTGATCCCTTTCGATCTCCATTTTCCCTTAAAAACCAGTGCTTAAATGTAGTACCTTTCCCTGTCCATCCCTAATACTCTATAAGGTATCTCCTCCCTGCTGTGGATTTACCCAACCTCTCCCTATTTTCCATAAAAATCTATTGGTTTTGTGTATCTGTCAAAGGACAGCCAGAATGTTGCCCTGGGGTAAAAGGCACCAGATTGGGAAGTAGAAAACATGGGTTTGACAAAGAATCACTGAGATTTGCAGGATTTTTAAAGAGAGTTGCTGAATGACAGCTCAGTGCTCATTCAGAAATCTTCTCTATAGTATCTCTGAGAACTGATTACCCACACTTGGTTTGAATACGTCTGTTAGTGGAGAACCCACTATACAGCAAGGTGTCCCATTCTACTTTTGAATATCTCTGATGGTTAGAATGTTCTTCCTTGGAATTATAGATGCAATGAAAAGAGCACAAATTTGAGGTCAAAGGACCTGAGTTCAAATCCCACTCAGTCATTTACCAACTACATGACATTTCCTGAGGCCAGAGGTATAAATAAATCAGAGTCACTAGGACTTTTCCCCAGGGCAAGAACACTGAGGAGGGAAGAATATACTTCCTCTTCATTGTGGTCCAGAAACAACTATGTTCACATCTGGTAGTACCATTCAAAGGTACTATTCAAAGGAAATGATGGTCTATGCCAAAGAACAGAAGTAGAAGTAAGGTTTAGAGATAGACTATGGAAGACTTTAGCTGACGAATGCTATTTGCATTTTATCCTGTCTATTGTGGTCTCCAAACTTTGTTCATGTACACCTATCAGTTAAAATTTTAAAATCATCCCCATACCTCTTTATTTATATATAAATTATGTGCATATACTCCTTTGTAACTAGCTCTGTCTAGCTCAAAACAGAAGAGGAGCAGGGATCTTATTCAATGATCGTTGGTACCTAGTTATGGAGAGGTGGCTGCTTCAGCTATGAAGTGATGAGGAAGAAGGAGATGGATAATCTGGAAGGAATGGGGAAAGTGCTGGTTAGTGGTGATTATCAGTTAGTGAATCAATAAACATTTATTAAGTAGTCTGTTATGTAACAGGCACTATGCTGAGCACTAGGAATACATAGAAAGGCAAAAGATGGAGTCTACCCTCAAGGAATTCATAATCTAAAGGAGGGAAACAGCACATGAAAAGAAGCTGAGAAGTGACAGAGTTGGGGTAGGGGAGACAAGGGAGGGGTACCTGCCTCAGGGACATGTTGAAGTCCAGAGGAGAGCAGTGTGGAGAATCATGAGATGGTTGCCCTGGGAGTCCTCCTTAAAGGAAGGTTAGAGGAGGAGCTTTCCACTGTCTACCCTCTGCCCTCTCCAGTTAGAAGGAGGGAGGAGCCTCAAAGCCAGAGGGTACTTGAAGAATGATTGGGGGGGAGGGAAGAAGAGGATGGAGGTAAGAATTGGAGAAAAGGGGTAGTGTGTGTGTGAGTGTGTGTGTGATAGGGGTAGGGTTTGTAGTAATCACGTGGAAGGAAGACATGATTATGTTATAGACAACTGGCTGTTGTAGAGAGGGTGGGATTTAGCTTATCTTATAGCCTTCTCATTGGTTGATGATATCCTCTGGTGATCATCCATATGCTCATGAAGAGGACCCAGCCTCCACTTTGAAGCTGACTGCTATAGGTAATAGGTAATATTAAAGGTTTCTGACAGTGGACAGAGACATGATGAGCACTATACACTGGGCTTATGATTCTGCTAGCTGCTATATCTGAAGTGGGGTCTGGAGACAGAAGATACCACATGTAGGAATTGCAATTTGGAGGCTGTAACAGTAGTTCAGGTAAATGGTAATGGGACTAAACTAAGATGGCAGCAGTGGGCATGGAGATGAAAGGACAAAAATCAATCATTACCTGGTGGTAGAATTGACACGACTTGAAAGTGAAGGAGAGAGAAGAGATAAAAGCGATTGTGATTTCAAGTCTGTCTGACTAGGAAGATGGTAGTTATCAATAAAAAAAAAGAGGAAAGTTGAGGAAAAAAACAGGTTTGGAAGAAAGATGATGATTCTTGTTTTGGACAAGTTGGGTTTGAGATATTAGAAAGACACTCAGGAGATGTCCTCTATGCATCTGGATATGAAAACTGAAGCTAAGAGGCAAGATGAGGTCTGGATGTATAGATTTAGGAGCTATTTTCATAGAAATTGCTATGGAAGTCATGACAGTGTCTATAATCACTAAAGGAGAGGACAGAAAGAGTGAAAAGAACAAAACTGAATGCAGAGGCCTGGGAATACACATTTGAAGGAGAAAGAGGATAAAGATGAGCCAGGCAGGATAATGAGAAGGGAACAGTGTCATGGAAACCAAATGAGGAGGGAAGAAAGTTAAATTTTCTAATACTAAGAGGGCTTTATAAAAGTCAAGGAAGAATGGCAAAACAAATCATGATACATGAATGTAATCAAATATTATTGCATTATTAAAAGGATAAATATGAGGAATTTATAGAAACATAGGGAGACATAAGCAAATGCTCACTTCATTGAGTGACATCAGGAAAACAATATGCACAATGATTTCAATAATGTAAAAGGAAAGAACAGTAAAACTAGCCCTAACAATAATAGTAATACCATTTATTTAGCTCTTTAGAGTTTGCAAAGCACTTTACATGTGTTGTATCATCACATTCTCAGAACAACCCTGGGATAGAGGTGCTATTATTATCCCATTTATACAGAAGAGGTAACTGAGGCACAGAGAGGAAAAGTAACTTGCCCAGAGTCATATAGCTAGTACATATCTAAAGCTCTAATTGAACTCAGGTCTTTCCTAACTTAAAGACTAGCACTCCATCCTCTTCACCACCTAGCTGCCCAAATCTCAATGCTGTATAATTTTAATAACCAACCTTGGCCCTGGAGAAGAGAAGAAAAAAGAATTGTATCTCCCTTCTTTCATTGGAGAGCTGAGGGACTATGTATAAGGAAAGCTGCAGATGTCATCACACGTGGTTGATATGTCTGCTGGTTTTACTTAGCTAATTTTTAAAATGTTTGTTATAAGGCAAGATAAACTAGGTAGTGCTGTGAACATGGTATATTCAGAAAGAACATATTATATAAAACAAAAGTCATCAATAAAGCTTTTTTTAAAAAAAAAGTTGAGACTTTCTAAATGTGAGGGAGGGGTCCACAGGTATACAACACTGCACATAAGGTCGGACTTATTTTTGGATGTATTGATCATTTTTGTTGAACTTTTTTTCTATTTTTTTCTTTTTCTTTTTAAAAATCTTGGTTATAAAGAATGGCTCTCTGAGAGGGAGAGGAGGAGGAATGGAGGGGGAGAATCTAGATATTTTAAAAGAGAAAATAGCAATAAAAATCTTTTTAAGTAAAGCAGTTTTAAGATTGAGAAAAGGTCATTCTGATGTATTGAATTTGGAAATTAAGAGGTCATTTGTGACCTTGGAATTCCCTGTCTGCCTATCTCTGCCCCTTCTCAGCTAAAATAGAAGTTTACTCCTAAAAATTCAGAAATAAAAGGAAGACAAAGGATAGAACATTTGTGTGAATCACTGCCAATGCCCTTCCCCCAGCCTCCCCACTCCTTTTCGTGGAGTATTGGAATAGTTTATATAATCAATGTTAATTTGTATCCTTCAATCATCAAATTTTTACTGCACAAACATCCAATATTCTGTTGCACGCTGAGGAAAACTGGGAGAGAGATAGGAAATAGAGGTTGACCCTAAGAACTGTCCTGGTGAAGAAATGTCTGTTACAAATGAGGTTCAGTCCCTGCTCTGAAACTCATGGTCTTAGAGTTTCCCAGAACACAGAGTATAAGAGGCTTGCTCAGGGTCGTGCAGGTTATTTCAAAGGCAGGCCTTGAAGCTAGGTCCTCCTGGTTTTGAGGCCCATTCTATCCATTATAGAACATGGCTTCTTACCAGGGAAGATATAATGATAAACAAGACAAATCCCACCTCTCAAAGAAATAGCTTACAGTTTTCTAGGGGTAGCTATGACTTCAATTTTATATTTCAGCAGATTTAAGATTTCACCAGCTTGACAAATCTTTCCAGCAAGGCAGTTTAAAATTTAGTTTGATTTGTAGTATAATGTGGAAGCACAAAAGATTCATATAATAAACAGAAATGGAATAAGCATTAATTAAGCATCAACTATGTGACATGCACTGTGAAAAGTGCTTCACAAATATTTACAAATATTATCTCTAATAAAAATGTTAGACATTGATAATGAATGTACAGCTTTCTCTTCTTGCAACTGTCACCTAGAATGCCTTCTCTTCCCTTTTTCCCAGTGATTTTCACCTACACAGTATTAGGAACAATCTAATTTCATTCAGCAAGCATATGCAAGGCATAAAGGTCATCCTGTACTAACTTCCCTCATATTACAGAAGATGAACTTGAGAGTCAGAGACAACAGTTGTTTGCTGCAGATTTCATAGCTACCCAGTGGTAACAGGAAGACCGGAGCTGAATTCGAATTTTTGGCACTTAGTAGATGCGTGATGCTGGGCAAGACACTTAACTTCTGTCTGCTTCATTTTCCTAAACTGCAAAACTGGGGATAATAGTAGTGCCTACCTCACAGAGTTGTTGTGAGAATGAAATGACATAATATTTTCAAAGTGCTTACCATAGTTCCTGGCAAATAGCAGATATGTAGTAAATGCTTGTTCCTTTTTTTCCTTGAAGGTTTGCAAAGGACATTATTTATTTTATCTCATTTGACAAGTCTAATCCCACTTCAACATGATATCCCTTCAAATACTTGAAGGCAGATGACATCCCCTCCCCCAAACCCAACACCAGTCCTTACATCTTTTAACATCCCCTATTACTTTAGCCAGTCTTCATACAGCATAAACACAAGGTCCTTGAAAAAATATGTTGTTATCTTGTGATGTGTTGTCTCAATTGACCTGGTCCTAGAAAGCCAATTAATCATAAAAGTTTAGCTGCCAATTTTACAAAATAGCCAGAGTTCTTAAAGTAGGGAAAATTAGAAAGACAGAAGTAGGGAGGGGGGAATACTGGTCATGGAGTCAGCAGACCTAACTTTGAATCTTGGCTCCCACTCTTAGCTCATACTTTTATTGGACAAGTCACTTAATTGTCTGGCCCTCAGTGGTTTTATCTGCTCAAGTTGGGGAAACAGCAGGGGCATGTTGGAACCAGATCTAAGCAGTTTGCTTGGGATATTGGGAAATTTTCAATGTGAGTACCAACATATCAGAAATCAACAAAATTGCTACAAATCAAGGCTTTGTTTATGTTTTGCTGATTATTAATGCATATCAAGCTTGAAAGTGTGTATGCATACTGGTGTTCTTGTTTGTTTTTTCTGGGTTTGAGTCTTTAAGAAAAATTTCAGATGATTTATTAGCACATATCTGGATAATAGTACCCACTGTACAAGATTTTAAAAAGGAAAGTTCTTTGCAAACTATAAAGGGTTATGAAAATGTAAATTATTAGTAACCCCAATAAATTTCTCCTTCAAAGTCTGTGGGGCCAAGCTGACCTTGGATTCTAGAAGGCTCCATCAAGGATGACCAAGTTCTGACTTTTTTGACAAAGTTAGTTTGAGTACAAATCAGGGTAACAATCTATTTATCCCTAGATAGTCTAATCAGCAGAACTTTATGAATGATTTTTTTTGGGGGGGAGGGGATTGGCCACAGCAGTTATTGAAACCATCCAATAACATGTGGAGAGGTAAGAATCTGTCTCTGTGCAAAGAACTCCCACACTGGTGAAAGGATCAATTCTTAAGTAATAATTACAAAAGTTAAATTAATTCTGCAGGTAAGAAAGAAATTAATGGGTCTGTGAAAATTACTCAGCAGAACATTGTGTTTTGTAACACTGATTTAATTACCTAGAATGCTTGGGAGGCTATGGCTGATTGGATTTTCTGGTTAAGTGAATGAGAATAATAGCTCATATTGTTATAATATTACAAGTTTTACAGAGAACTTCTACAACAAACTTGAGAAGCATATAATCCATGTATTATTATCCTCTTTTAAGAGATGGGGAAACTGAGTTTCCAAAAAGTGAGGTGATGTCTTGGAGTCCATAGTCAAATAGATGCCAGCAGTATCTGCACCAGAAATCAAACATAAACGTTCTACTTAAAAGTTCAATGTTCTTTTCCCATTAGTTGAAAACCTCTGCAGGGCAAATAGTAAGTTTGCCCTCAACAAATTTTTGTTGATTGGGTAATAAAACCTCAAATAAAAAAAAAATTACCTTTTCTTACCGAAGGTGTTTCAGCATCCTTTGCTGAAAACTATCTAGAATGTATGAGTCCCTTTTCCTGCCTTTGTAAGTAGAGTCCAGTGAATGCCATTATATCTCTGACGACTGTGAGTACATTAGGGCCTCAGGGACCATCATTAAACAAGTTAGTGATGAATATCCAATGGATGTGGAATATTAGGCAGACTGTGTCCAAGGATATGGTTGGAAAATGTGTGTTTGATAATTAAATCTTTGACTTGAGTTTGTTTCCAAAGTGGAATATCATGCCTTAGCCACTCAAGAATCCTGGTTAATGGAGCTCATACTATATATTATGAGGTATAAATGCTCTTGATGATTTTTTTTTTCATGGTTTCATGAGCTGTCTAACTCAGGTGCCAGAAAGTTTCATCTGAAAACAGAAGTTGAAATGGATGAGCCTTATAAAGATACCTCCTCAAGGCAAGGGAGCACCTGCCTACTTAATATAAAAATCCCCTTGCTCAGCTTCTCCCACTTGGCGTGGGGGTGGGGATGAATAAAGCCAGATTTGGAGAGGAAAATACCATAGTCTTTTTTCTTTGATTTTTAGATACTTGGGGCTAAAGTCCTTCTCTCTTCCACCTTTCTTCCCTTTATTACATTTCACTTTAGTATGATTCATTTTATGCAACCAGTAAGTTCCTAAAAATTCCAAAGAAAACACAGATGCTTGAATGCACTAAAGAATCCTCATTTATTCATTCATTCAATTAATATTTATTAAATGCTTATTAGTGGAAGCAGAAAAGGACTGTGCTATAGCAGTGGGATATACAAGTACATACGTTACATAGTTCCTTCCCTCAAGAAGCTTACTATCTATTACAGGAGAGGAGATGAATATTTTAATACAAGGAATTCTTCATTCCAATATTTTTTAAATTATATTACAAACAATCTCCCTACTTTATCTATCATGACAATAACGATAGACATTTACATATTTTTCTCATTATTTCAAATGCTTTTCTCTATAAATGAAAAAACAAACAAACAAACAAACAAACAAACAACTGAGGCTCCCAGAGAGCAAATGATTAACCCAAGATCTACCAGCTAACAAATGGTGTTCAAGGAACTTAAATTCAGGTTATCTGGCATGAAGATTACTTAAACTTGGCCCTATGCCACACTGCTTTGTCAATGCGGATTTTTGTATGGCGATTTTAAAACTAAAGTCAAGTGAAAATTTATTAATTGCCTCTAACATCACAGGCATTATGCTAAGTGCTGAGGCAAAAGGGGCAAAAATAGCTCCTCCCTCAAGGAGCTTATAATTCATTGGGGAAACACCATGTAAATGACTAAGTATGAATGAAATATAGACAGGAGAAGTTGGAGATAATCTCAGAGGATAGACATTAGCATTAATGGCAGCCCGAGAATGCTTCTTGCAAAAGGTGGGATTTTAACAAGGACCTGAAAGAAGTCCAGAAAGCTAGGAATGGAGGTGAGGAGTGAAAGAATTCCAGACACGTTAAAAGGCTAGGCATCTGAAGATCAAGTGTCTCATACAAGGAAAAGCAAGAAGACTGGGTTCACCAGATTACATAGCAGATGAAAGGGAGTAGAAAGTAAAAAAAACTGGAAAAGTGGGAAGAGACCAGGTTAGGAAGGGCTCTGAATGTCAGAGAATTTTATATCTGATGTCGGAGGTGATGGGGACCATTAAATGGGGTAAGAGAGAAGAGATATAACATGGTCAAACAAATACTTTAGAAAAAATCACTTTGATAGTTGAGTGGAGGATGTATTGGAGCGGGGAGAGATTTGAGGTCAAGAGACCAATCAAAAGGCTGTTGATGAGTTCTCCTATGTGTAAGGCCTTGTGGCGGTCACTTCCAGCTCTGCCCATGTGATTCTTGTTGCAGGAAACCTAAGGGAACAAAACCAAGAATGTGAGGCAATAAAGTACGGCAACTGGAGGGGAAAATGGCTTTATTTAAATTATACTTCTTCCAAAGCATTATTGTAAGGATCAAATGAAAGAACATAAAACCCTTTGCACCCTTAAAGCTCTGTAGAAATGTCAGCTGTTATTTAAAGTGGTAAAGGAGATGGCTTTTTTTTTACCTTGATGGGCTCAGTTGACCTGGTGTGGAGCTTTTCCTCTGACTCTACTCTTTCTACTCAGTCTGCTTTTACCCCACAGCCCTCATCTCCTTGGTGGGTTTTTCCCAGGCTTCTGTTCTGCTGAATTGTATCTTTGCGTTTGAGAAAAAAAAAAAAAAAAGCAAGATGAGCAAGATCTTTCCTATCTCTGCTGCTAACAGCATCTTTTCAACCTGTGAACTTTTCTATTGAACTTTTTTTTTTTTAAGGCAGAATCAGATTTTTGCATCACATGCAAAGGAGATGATTCCAAGAGCACACGATCAGTGAGGAAGCGTGGCCTGCTAGAAGGAAAGTTAGGGCTGGAACACAGAAACTTTGCTTCCCATTCAAATCCTGTTAGCTCGCTCGGTAGGCTGGAGTGATTTGTCTAACTTTTTTGAGGAAGTTAGATAGCATAGCAGGTAGGGTGCTAGGCCTGAAGTTACTAAGTTGTTGTTACTCAGTTGTTTTAGTCCTGTTCAATTCTTCATGATCCTGCTTGAGGTTTTCTTGGCAAGGAGTCTAGAGTGGATTGCCATTTCCTTCTCCAGCTCATTTTACAGAGGAGGAAACTGAGGCAAACAGGGTGAAGTGACTTGTCCAGAGTCACACAGCTAGCAAGTGTTTGAGGCCAGATTTGAACTCAGGAAGAAAAGTCTTCCTAATTCCAGGCCTGGCTCGCTCTCCACCATGCCACCAAACTGCCCATCTCTAAACAGATACCACCCCAATCTACATATCTATCTCTTATCTTTCTCCTGAACTTCAGTCCCACATCTCTAATTTCCTGCTGGATATCTCCACCTTGTGTCCCATAAGCACATCAGACCCAACATGACCAAAACAGAACTCATTGTTTTGTTTTGTTTTTTCCCCCTTAAAAGCCAAGCCTGCTGCTAATTTCTCCATTTCTATCGATAGTACAACCATTACTTTTAGTCACTTAGGTTTGTAACCTAGGAGTCATCCCTGACTCTTTGCTCTCACTTACTCTCCTCTCATATCCAATCAGTTACCAAGTCTCAGTGATTCCAACTTCTAAATATCTCATGTATCTGTTCTTTCTCTCTGCTGGAATTTGAACCCAAGTCAGCTTGGTTCTGAGGCTAGCTAGCTATCCACTACTCATACTAATACTGCTCTAATTCAGGTCTTCACTACTTCTCACTTGGGCTACTGCAATAGCCTCATAATTGGTCTCCCTCCCATCTCTTCTCTATCCAATCCATCTTCCATTAAGCTGCCAGAACGATATTACTAACGTGCAGGTCTGACCATGTCATGCCTCCCTTCAAGAAGCTTTATTAGTTCCCCATTGCCCTTAAGTTGAAATACAAATTATTCTATCATTTAAAATCCTTTACAATTTGTATCCAATATATCTTATCAGAATGATTATATATTGTTCTGCATGTTTTATTCTGTGGTATATAGCATTGTTCACATTATATAGCTAAACTGACTAGCTTGTCATTCCCCATAAACGATATTCTATCCTCTACCCATGTGCTTGATTACAGGCTGGCTCCACGTGTCTGGGATAATACTCTCTCTTTTCATCCCTGACTCATAGACCCCCTTATTTCCTTCAAAACTCAGCTCAAGTTCCACTTCTTTCAAGAAACCATTCTTTTCCCAATTCCCCTCCTTGTTACTGCCCTCTCCCAACAATATCAAGGTGTGGTGCTTTTATTGTGTGTGGGGGGGGTGAGGGGGTTGTAGATATTCTGTATTAATCTGAAAACATGCTGTCTCCCCTTAAGTAAACACCTAGGGTCAGGGACTGGCTCGGTTTTTGTATTTGTTCCCCAATGCCTAGCAAAGTTCGTGGCACATAATAAGGGATTAATAAATACTTGTTCATTGATCACTCGATTGAATCTTAGTTCCCTCATCTCTAAAAAGAGACTAATAGTATTTGTATGACCTCCCAGGCAGGGTAATTATGAGGAAAGTGTTTTGTAAGCCTCAACATGCTATAATGCGAGTTGTGTCTATTGTTGAAGCAGTGGGACACAGTAGAAAAAATCATGAGAAACCTGACTTGGAATCTTACTTCTGACTCTCACGAGCTTTGTATGACCTTAGACAAATCTCTAAATCACTTTGAACCTCAGTCTCCTCATCTATAAAATGGGGATAGTGATACCTGTGCTACCCATCTCACAGGGTTGTTGAGAGGGTAACAGGTGACGGTATGTCTGCAATGCTTTATAAACATTAAATGTGCTGTCATTTGTTGTTGTTGCTGTTGTTGTTGTCATTCAGTCATTCTGGTCATATCCAACTCTTCGTGACCCCATTTGGAATTTTCTTGGCAAAGATACTAGAATGATTTGTCATTTCCTTCTCCAGTTCATTTTACAGATGAGGAAACTGAGGCAAACAAGGTTAAGTGACTTGCCCAGGGTCACACAGCTAGTCTGTGATCAGATTTGAACTCAGTGAAATGAGTCTTCAATAAAACAACTCCAGGTCCAACACTCTATCCACTTCAACACCTACCTGCTTATTATCATTTACCCTCATTCAATTCAATAACTTACGCTACCACACCACAAGGCATCATAGTAGGCACTGTAGGAAAAAACAGAGATGAATAAGGCACAGTCTCTCATGAAGTTTTCAATCTAATTAAGGAGACAAGATGCAGAGAGGTACAATACAAAACTATGCATAGTAAGAGGTAGAAAATCCTATCAAAGATCTGACTGGAAAGAATTAAGAAAGGTTTGTAGGGGAAGGTAATTTGGGAGTTATGTCTTGAGGGATATATACTATGTCAACATGTGATGTGAGGCATTCCAGGCACAGAGGATAGAATGATTAAAAGTGCAATGTCAAGAGAGGTCAGGGGTTTGAACAACATCATCTTTAAGGTTCATTACAGTGTAAATTTTTTAAGGCAAGGATGTTTCTGACTAATTTTTTTGTGTGTCATATAATGCCTTATACATGGAGGGCTTTTAACTACTCATTGATAAATGACTGCTAAAGCAATGAGCGAAGAAGAGAGCTAAAGAAGATAATTTGAAATAAAAACTCAATTAAATAAACACTGAGTAAGCACCAATGAGCTACGTACTATGCTAGGCAAGATGAAAATGACAGTTCCCACACTCAAGAAGGATTTGGCAAATGAAGCAGAGTAGTAAGAAATAGAAAAAAGGGAGTAATCTGTAAATGTATGAAATATAAAAACAAATGCATCAGTAAAACTTAATGAGTAAATAGATAAATGGAGGATAGATAAATGAATAATGAAACATCAATTAATAAATCAACGTACTGTATATATTTACATTCTTCAGTAACATGTAAGCTCCTTGAAGGCAGGGTCTGCAGGGTCCATTTTTCTTTTTCATTATTATCTCCAACCTCAAACATAATAGGTAATTAATGCATGTTTGGGGAATTGAACTCAACCACAGTGTGGTGAGCTCTCCAACTTACTAGAGCCAAGGGTGAAGCCAAGATAAGATCAAAATTAGGTCTCATTCAATGCATAAAGCAAATTATCCAATACCAGTAAATAAACTGAGAGCTACCATCACTTAATCAATCAAAAAGCATTTTAAGCACTTATTAAATACCCACTATGTGCCAGGAAGGTACTTTGCCAGACACCATGAGTATAATGGGAGACCAAATTAGAGTGGTGGTTTTAAATCAGATTATAGAAAGTCTGACTAACAGGCAAAGAAGTGCTACCTATCCTGGAACTAATGAGTAACCATGGAATGATTGTAAGAAGTTTAAATAATCCATTAACAAGCATTTGTATAACCCTGGGCAAGTCACTTAAACTTGATTTGCCTCAATTTCCTCAACTACAAAATATGATAATAATAGCACCTTCCTTGCAGGGTTATTGTGAAGTTCAAATTAGATAATAATTGCAAAATGATTAGCAGAATATCTGGCACATAGTAAGTGCTATATGGTGGCTATAATGATAATGATGATGATATGCTAGTAACTAGGCAAGGTACTTGAGAAGCAATAACAAAAAAAATGAAACAATACCTGTCCTCATGGAACTTGCATTATATCAAGGGAGACAACAAATAGAATAAATAAATAAAAGAAATAAAAATGAAATAAAAATAATAAAATAAAATAAAAACACACTGTACAACATAAATACAAGCTAGTTAGGGCAAATAGAAGGGATATGTTGGATTCAGTTCAAAGTGGCTCCTAAAAGCAGATTATTAAATTTTCAGTGTGAGCATTTAATCTTAAAAATAGACAAATGTTACAAAGTAGGTCTCAATGTGTTGATTTGTTGGTTATCTAGACATAAGAAAGTAATGCAGAAAATGCTAATCATGCAAATTAAAGTTATAAATGTGTCATACATTAAACAATGACCAGTACACTCCTGGAGAGAAGGCACTGGTTATTGGCGGGAACCAATAACTTTTTATAGAAGATGACACTTGAGCTGAGTCTTGAAGAAAGTAAGAGATTCTGAGAGATAGAGATAAAGAAAGCATATATTCTAGGCATGGGAGACAGAAGTCATTTAGCTTTCTGTGTTTTATTCCTCATCTCTAAAATGGTCAATGGGTCTAAAATGAGAATAGTCAGAATGACAGGCAACATGACCAAGGGGGTAAACTTAGAAAAAGAAAGTGTGTCATATGCAGAAAAAAGATATGATGAAAATAATACTACCAAAATTAGTATGACACTGTTGTGCATAATGGATTGGGAAGGGCTGGCTCATGACTGAAATCAAGAAAGTCAATTGGTGAACTACAATAATAATTAGATATATGGTAATGAGAGACTGGACTAGAGGTCAGTAGAAATGAAAATATATGAAAAAACATTGTAAGATCACAATAGTTGACAGCACTTGGTAACTGATTGTGTTAGTGAGGAAAGGAAAGAATTAAAGATGATCCCCAAAGTCAATATCCTAGGGGCAGCTAGGTGGCACAGTGGATAAAGTCCTCCTGGATTCAGGAGGACCTGAGTTCAAATCCGGCCTCAGACACATAACACGTAGTAGCTGTGTGACCCTGGGCAAGTCACTTAACCCCATTGCTTAGCCCCCCCCAAAAAAGTCAATATCTTAGATGCCATACACATAATAGATGCTTGATAAATATTTTAAATGAATGTTTACTATAATGCTTACTTCAGAAATTCATGATTTCTTCCATGTGGTTATTACCTCCTCCAGTGAAAAGTATTACCCACGCATACTTTTAGCAGACAATCTTTGTGAGTTATGGAGGCCAAAAACAAACAAAACCATAAAAATATATCAACTTGTGTCCAACATCCTAGTGATAAGCCTCTCCACCCTTAGGTAGGCCCATACAAAAAGCCTTTTCATCTTAATGGTAATGACTAAATTTTGTACTCTGATGGCATGATCTTAAGTCACAGTCACACTGAAGTATCAGAGTAATAAAAAGTAGGAAAATGGTGAAAAAAATTGGGAAATTGAGAAAGGGAAAAGATGCAACCTACCTTCAGACAGATGGTTAGCTTTAAAGAAGAGGAATAGTTTGCCCTTTCAGACTGATATTAAAAATGAGAGATTAGATATAGATACAGAAATATGTAAGGTGAGATTAGCTAAATACATTCTAAATTCCTTTGCTTGGTATTCAAGGATCTCCATAATCTGGTTCCTGTGTGTAGATACAGAGATATGTGAAGTGAAGGAACCAGACAAAAATATTCTAGTTTCCTTTGTCTGGTATTCAAGGTCCTTCCTGATCTGCTATATTTGCTGCCTTTCACTTATTCTATGTTCCATTCAGATTTCATTACTCATCACTTCCTCCACATACACAGCCTGCATTTTCCAACTTTTATCCCTGTGTTCATGTCATTACCTATAATAATTAAAACTCGAAATCACAGAGCAGTTAATGAATGCCTTAATCGTGGTAGTTAATATGGTATCTTCTCTCTTTTTTGTTTTACCTACTTTCATTTCAAGATGTATTTTGCCCCATCAGTATACTCAAAGGATGCTTTGGCACAAAGATTTTAAGTGAATAATGGCAACATTGTAAAAATGCATGATTTTGGGAGACTTAAGAAGTCTCTTGACCAATGCAATGATCAATCATGATTCTGAAGGACCAGTGATGAAGAATGCTACATAGCTCCTTTCATACAGGTGATGAACTAATATGCAGAATGAAATATTTAAGGGGCTAGGGGTTTGTTTTTCCTTGACTGTACTTACTTATTAAGAAAGTTTTCTTTTCTTTTTTTTTCTTTTTTCTAGTGCTAGGGAGGTTGTGGGATGGGAGGGAGAAAAAGGGAAGGGGAATATGCATTTATATAGTGCCTGCTATGTGCCAGGCTTTGTGCTAAGTGCTTTACAAATATCTCATTTGATCCACAAGACAACTCTGCAAGATAGGTGCTGTCATTATCCCTTTTACAATTGAAGGAACTAAGGAAAACAGAGAATGTGGATTGCCCAGAGGTACCCTGCTTGTAGGTATATCAAGCTGGATTTGAATTTAGGTCTTCCTAACTCCAAGCCCAGCTCTGAGGGCTGATTCATTGTGCCTGATAATTGAAATACATATTTTATATATATATGTACACATACATATATATGTATGTGTACATATATACATATATATATATAGTTGAAAAATTAAAAAGACAAGAAAAGTTTAGCAAAATTAAGCAAAATATTGATAGTGAGACAATACATGACTTATTCATAGGCTTACAGATATAGAACTCAAAGGAAGCTTGTAAGCCATTAGGTCCAACCTCCTCATTTTACAAATAAGGAAATTAATTCTGACCCAGGTAAAGTGATAAACTTAGAATGTCCTAAGGGGTTTAGTTTTGTGGATTTATTTGTTTCACTAATTTTATCGACATTGTGGAAGTCCTTTAAGTATATTGTTTTCGTGGTTCATTTCACTTTATATCACTTCAGATAAGTTTTTTTTTCTTCCAAATTTCTTCTTAGGAAATATTATCCCCAAATTCCTTATATTCTTAATTTCTTATCATGTAGTGATATTCTATCATATTCATGTATCAAAATTTGCTTATATACTCTTTGGATAATGAGCATCTACTTGGTTTCCAGCCTTCTGACGCCACAAAAAGGGCTTCTGTGAATCTTTAGATGTTTATTGTCCCTTTCTTTTTACTGTTTACCTTCTTGGAGTTGGTGACTAACCAGGGTATCTCTGGGTTGGACATTTTTTGACTAGATGGTTTTTAAGGGTCTATCTAGTTCTAAATAATATGATTCTATTCTGTTCTATATTTTTATTAATGATATGAACAATAATACAAGAATTGCCTAGTTTTGAGTCCTCACTTGACCATTTACCAAATTAACTTCTCTTTAGGTCTTCAATTTTACCTATTAGACATATAAAATTGTAAGTCTCCTAGTATTTTAAACTCAACATGTCCAAAACAGAACTAATTCTTTCCCCTAAAACCATCCCTTCTTCCAAATGTCCTTATTCCTGTTAAAGGTACCACCATCTTCCCAATCACAACCTCACATCCTCAAATTTTCACTCTTTAACACACTCCCATATCCAATTAGCTGCTAAGTCCTGTCATTTCTACCTTCATAATATCTGTCATATATGTGCTCTTCTCTCCTCTGACACTGCTACCGCTTTGGTAACTGCCCTCAACATCTCACCCCTGGACTATTGCAATACCAATATTGGTCTCCCTGTCTCATCTCTCCCTTCTCCAAACCATCCGCTACTTGGATGTCAAATTGATCCTTGCAGGTCTGAGATGATGTCACACCCCCCTTCCCTCCATTCAGTATGCTCCAGTGAAATCCTTCTTATTTCTAAAATAATATACAATACCCTCAATTTGGATTTAAAACCCTTCATAATCTGGTCCCTTCCTACCTTTCTAATATTTTTGCATGTTCTCCCCTTCATGTACTCTGTGATTCAGTGACCCTAAAATAAGCAAAGTTGCACAGTAGATACAGTGCCAGGCCTGGAGTCAGGAAAATTCATCTTCCTGAATTCAAATGTGGCCTCAGACTCTTACTAACTATATGACCCTGGGAAGTTCAATTAACTCTATTTGCCTCAGCTGGAGAAGGAAATGGCAAACTACTCTAGAGCCAGACATCCTGAAGAATGAAATCATTGAGCCTTAGGAAACATTACTAACGATAAGGCTAGTTGAGGTGATAGAATTCTAGCTGAACTATTTAAAACCCTAGAAGATGATGCTGTTAAAGTGCTACACTCAATATGCCAGCAGATTTGGAAAACTCAACGGTGGCCACTGGACTGGAAAAGATCAGTTTATGTGCCAATTCTAAAGATGTGCAATGCCAAGGAATGTTGAAATTACTGAACAATTGCACTCATTTCACATGCCAGCAAGGTTATGCTTAAGATTCTGCAAGCTAGGCTTTAGCAATATGTGAACCTGGAATTACCTGAAGAGTAGGCAGGTTTTCAAAGAGACAGAGGACCTACAAGACAAATTACTAACATTCACTAGATTATGAAGAAAGCAAGGTAGTTACTGAAAAAATATCTAGTTCTACTTTATTGACTACACTAAAGTCTCTGACTGAGTAGATCACAACAAAATAAGACAAGTCTTCAAAGAGATGGGAGTACCAGATCATCTTATTTGTCTCCTAAGGAACCTATATACAGGTCAGGAAGCCAAAGTTAGTACTGAACATGGAACAACTGATTGGTTTAAGATTGGAAAAGGAGTACAGCAAGACTGTATGTTGTCACCTTGGTTATTTAACTTATATGCAAAGTACATCATGTGAAATACCAGACTGGATGAATCGAAAGTTGGAATTAAGGTCGTTGGGAGAAATATCAACATATGGTAGCAGAATTAAGAAGCCTCTTGATGAGGATGAATTAGGAGACTGTAAAAGCTGTCTTGAAGCTTAATATGAAAAAAAAAAACAAAGATCTTGGCAACTGGTCCTATCACTTCCTGGCACATAGAGGGAAAAAATGGAAGTAGTGTCAGATTTTATATTCTTGGGTTCATAGGTCACTGCAGGCAGGAACCGCAGACATGAAATGAAAAGATGTTAGCTCCTGGGAAGGAAATCTATGGCAAATCTGGACAGCATACTAAAAAGCAGAGGTATCATCTTGACAACAAAGGTCAATATGGTAAAAGCTATGGTTTTTCCCCTAGCAAAATACGGCGATAAGAGTTAAGACTATAAGGAAAGAGGAGCCTCTCAGAATTGATGCTTTTGAATTGTGGTGCTGGAGAAGACTTTTGAGAGTCCCTTTGGTATCAAGGAGACAAAATCAGTCGATACTTAAAGAAATTAATTCAGGCCATTCATTGGAAGGTCAAATACTGAAGTTGAAGCTTAAATAATTTGGCTACATAATGAGAAGATAGAGCTCATTGGAAAAGATCTTGATGTTGGGAAAGATTGAAGGCAAAAGGAAAGGGAGAGAGCAGAGGATGAGTTGGATAGATATGGAACATGTGTGGATAGATATAGACATAGAAACAATGAACATGACCTTGAACAGTCTTCAAGAGATTGTGGAGGATAGAAGGGCCTGGAGTGGTATGGTCCACGAGGTCATGAAGAGTTGGGCACAAATGAATGACTGAGCAACAACAAACAACAAAATAAGATACTTCTCTTGATTCTGGGAATTTTCACTGACTGTCCGCCATGCCTGGAATGTGTTCCCTCCTCTTCTCCATGTCTTGGATTCTTTCAAGTCCCAGTTCAAAAAGCCTTTCCTGGTTTTTCTTAATTCTAGTGTTTTCTCTCTATTAATTATCTCCTATTCATCTTGTGTATTATTTGAACAAAGTTGCTACCATGATGTCTCCCGAATTAGACTGTGAGCTTGTTAAAGGCAGGGACTATATTTTGCCTTTTTTTGCATCCCCAGTTCATAGCACCGTATCTGGCACATAGTAGAAGTTTAATAAATGTTTGTTTAGATCTTGACTTGGACATGTCACAACTTCTTGAAAATGAAATTGAACCTTGGTTTCACTATCTATAAAATGAGGCTAACAATATTTTACCCATCTACCTTAAAGGTGAGGAAAGTGCTTTACAGTCTTTAGAATCCTGTATTAGTATCATCATGTAAAGGTATAGCACAAATCTAGCTGCCTTAGCAATTACAGAAGTGCATGATTAGGGAAGAGTTGGTTTGGCTCCAATTCCAACAAATGAGATCTTGAGATTTTACCTGCTCATAAACTTTTTTATGGAGCAGTTGGGTGGCACAGTGGATAGAGTACTGGGCCTGAAGTCAGGAAGATTCACCTTCTTGAGTTCAAATTTGGCTTCAGACACTGACTAGTTGTGTAACCCTGGGCAAATTACTGAACCTTGTCGGCCTCAGTTTCCTCATCTGTAAAATGAGATGGAGAAGAAAATGACAAACTACTCAAGTATCTTTGCCAAGAAAACCCCAAATGGGGTCATAAAGAGTTGGACACAACTAAACAAGAAAGTTATTATAGCCCAACAGTTTGCTGCCAAATAATCTAACATAATCTTAGGCTGTAGTTTCAGAAGTGTATTGTCCAGACCAAAGAAAGTACTAGTCCAACTGAATTCTGTCAAAATCTAGAATATTGGTTTAAAAAAAAGAAAGAAAAAGAAGAAAGTTATATGATGACTTTATTATATATTTAAAAAAGGAATACTAAGTTATATGTACATATTAGACTTGCAGTTTCATAAGCAATCATCTTTCTTTTAATCTACTATGTTATAGAAATACTTATTTTATTTCATAAATTATTTTTTTTAAAAAAGAAGATGGGCAAACTGTGGTAGGTTTGTAGAAGAGTAACTAGGATTGTGATAGGTCTGGAGACCATGTGGTATAAGGAACAGTTACAAGTAGGCACCTAGGAATATTCAATTTGGAGAAGACTGGAGGATAGGGAGTAGGAGACATGATAACTATCTCCAAATAGGTTTCTCTTGTCAAAAGGAGATCATACTTATTCTGTTTATACTTATTCAGGTGACTCTTCACTTTCCAACAACAGCTCTGCTTGGTTCAGACTCCATGGAACATCATATCTCTTAATGTTTCTGAGCCCCACCCTGATTTTCAGCTTCCTTTATTGTCCTGTCTTCCGCATTTGGTTGTAAATTCCTTTAAAATAGGGATTGTCTTTCTTTTTATTAACGTTGCAGAGCCCATTTTCTCATTTGTAAAATGGAAAAGGTAGGATGGCATAGTGGATAGAGACTCAGACTCAGCATTAGGAAGACCTAAATCAAATACTACAACTGACATCCTGGCTATGTATCCCTGGGCAAATAACCTAGTTTCTCAGTGACTGAGAAGCTCTCAAAGAATATATATTCAATAATAATTGCCAACCTGCCTTCATGGAAGGAGTTCCCAATACCAACAAAATTATAGGGAGAAGAGAAGAGGAAAAAAGAGGAGGAAAGAGGAACATTTACTTCAAAGTATTGTTATAAAGATAAATTAAGATGATATATGAAAATGCTTTATAAAACTTAAGTGATATTTAAGGTAATGTGGGATAGTGACCTTTACAATGGGCTTGAAGCACAAAAGATGGGTTCAAAATCAGGAAGTGATGCTTACTACCTGTGAGTCAAGGAACAAATACTTGATTTCTTTTATGCCTCAGTGTCCTCATCTACAAAATGGGGACCTAATACCTGTGTAGCTTACCAAACAGAGTTTTTGCAATGAGTTCTACGGAAATATGGGTTATTATTTTCTTCTCTCTAGATATTCATGCCCCTTCCCAAAACAAAATCACCTTCATTTTATTTATTTAAAATAGACTTCTATGTTTTCATGTTGTGGTAGCCTAGACCAATGGGCCTAAAGTCAGGAAACCAGGATTCAAACTGGACCTCAGACACTTACTAGTTGTATGACTTAACCTCCATGTGTAAAATGGGGATAATTAAGGTATCTATCTCCCAGGGTTTTTGTGAGAAGAAAGTGAGGTAACATTTGTAAAGCACTTTGCAAACCTTAAAGCTACATGAAGGTTACCTTAGTATGATTATGATTATGATTACGATTACATTGCTGTTATCTCTACAGATAGAATGTAAGTCCCATGATGATAGAGAATATTTTGTTTTTGCCTTTGTAATCCTAGGCCTAGCATAGTGCTTGGCATATAGTAGGTGCTTAAGAAATACTTGTTTGATATTATTATGCACATGATTACTAACAACCTCTCTGGAAAAATAATAGCAGTTGATTATGGATTTATGGAAAACTTTGCATTGGATTAGAATCCAGTTGTATGTGCAGTCTGATTAAGGCATCCATTGGACTACATTTAGTGCCTCTCAGCAATCACTTTTGCCTTGTTTTGTTTTCTTTTTGTAATCACTCGATTGGAATTGTTGTCAAGATGTTGTTCAACCCGAGAAACATCAGTAATTGGATAAATTTGCCAAATTCCTAACCCAGGGCTTTCTAAACATTTGCTCCTGAAGCCCAAGTTGGGCTAATGAAGGCCAGCCATGGCTGTCATTTCTCTCATGCCCCATCTCCTATGCAATATCTTACTTAATCCTGATAATATCTCATGCCAAACATTTGAGAATTTACATCCCTCTCTCCCCCAATACTTCCCTAGTTGTCTTAGAATTTGGGGTAAATGTAAGGTATATGTGTCTGGTAAATGTTGCAGACCCTTGCTTCAACACAAACTAAATGCCTCGCTCTCTTGAAATAATAAAATACAAAACTTGAGCACCCACAATCTTAAAGTGACCTTTGCATTTTTCTCTCTAGACATTAAATTCATGGTTCGTGAAGTGTGTGATAAAGAAGAATATCACAGGGAGGATATGAATTTTTTTTTTATTCAAGGCCTTTGTGAGTTCATTGTCTAAGGATCTGATAAGGTAAAAAGAGATTTTTGTCTTTGTTAGATTATCAACATTAAGTTTTTGAGAGTGAAGGATCTTTGCTAAGTAGATTTTCTCTGAAGAGGAAATCAAAAAGAGAACAACAGTTTTTAAATATTTCAGTTCATCCCCAGGCATTGCCATCTGCCCTGACATACCCCTCTCTGGACCACCTGGCCTTACCATCTGCCCTGTCACTGAACCCTCCAGCCACCAGGATTTACCATCTGCCTTGCCACTGCACCCTAAGGACACCTGGGCCTTGGCATTCATTTGGCTTAAGCTTTGTAAGGACTATTGGGCCTTTCCATCAGCCCTGCAGCTGAACTCTTCTATAGGTTTTGACTACCCAATTAGAGCATGAGCCCTTTGAGAGCAAGGACTGTCTTGCATTTCTATTCATGTCCCTAGAAATTAACACAGTACTTGGCACCTAATGAGTTCTTGAAATTAGAAATGTTTTATCACTCATTCATTCATACTCAATGTTAGTTTGATGAGGTGTGTGTATTATAGTCACAGTCATACAATTGTCAATCCTCAGTTACTTCAGCCTTAATTAGTCAGGAATCAAAATATTTCTAATTTATTTTTTTGCCTCTCCTCTCCATTGTATCTACCTACTGCCTTTTTTATTGTCCTTTGTCCTTCAAAAGGCCATGAAGTTCATAAATGCCAGTATCATTCCTGATGAGTGTTACTATTAAACATTAAATGGGTAATAGGCTGGATTTTAATGAGAGAAAAAAAAATTTGTTTCTGGCTAAAATATGTATTTTAATTGTGCAAGCTATTCCTGTCAGATAAATGATGTGAGAGTTAATTTTAGCATCTTTGGGGGCAATTGAGTAGTGTAAATAACACTAGGTTTAGAGGCAACAGACTCGGTTTTGGGACCAGGACACCAAGGCTTGTCCTTGGACAAGTAATTTTAAGTCTCTGGATTCCAGTTTCATTATTTGTAAAAAGAAAAAAAAAAAGAAGTTGTGATAGGCATCCACAAAGGTCTTTTTAAACTGTATAAGCCGATATCTTCTGTCCTTTCTGTGGCCCAGTTTTATTCCCTTCCCCTTTATCTCATAGGCAACCTCTTCTTCCCTGATCCAATTCAATTCAGTAAACATTTATTAAGTGCCTACTATGTACCAGTGGGGATCCAAAAAGAGTCAAAAGATAGTTCCTGCTCTTGTAGAATTTACAATCTACCGGGGGAAGACAGCATGCAAAGAAATTTATACAAAGCAAGCTGTTGTTATTTGCCCTTCATTTAGAAAAGGACTAATGACATCATGGGGTGATGTCATACTTGTGTATGAATTGGATTTAAGTGAGGCAGACTCACTCTCTCTTCCAGAGGCATCAAAGTCCAGTGGCAAGACAAAAGTCAAGACAATGGACAATGGCTCCAGATGCAGTGGATGATCTTCTCAACATGCCCTTGCACCAGAGGTAATAGTCCTCCCTGAATACCCTAGACACCTAAAGCAAATTATACATAAGATACATAACAAATAACAGAGGGAAGGCACTGGAATTAAGACTGGTTGGTGAAGGCTTCTTGTGGGAGGTGGGATTTTAGTTCGGTCTTAAAGATCAGTATTCATAGCTGATTCTCTTCTCACCCTTCTCAAATATTCTCAAATTCTCTTCTTTCCCTCTATTACTATCCATTGTGTTGTATATTCATGTCAAATTTCTTCCTCCTTTCATCAGAATCTAAGTATGACAATATGGCAATTCTTCTCCAGAAGATTCAGTGTTTTTCATGGTCAAGGTCAATAAACAACACTATCATAGGGTAGCTCAAAAAAAAATAAAGTGATTCAATATTAAGCTGCATGAA
Organism: Vombatus ursinus; assembly: GCF_900497805.2. NCBI lineage: Eukaryota > Metazoa > Chordata > Mammalia > Diprotodontia > Vombatidae > Vombatus > Vombatus ursinus. Next base: position 5,955,923 of record NW_020954751.1, on the reverse strand, counting down.
GAGGGGGCCAGAATGAGGAGGGCATTTGACCTACTGCATTTTGCCCTAGTGAGAAGACATGCAGAGTATTTTATTAATTTTAGGGTAAACAACATTTTAGGAAGAATAAAAAAGTCAGAGAAAATCTAATGTAGAGAAGCCAGGATAATGAAGGGCATCAAAAGTTTACCATGCAAGACTCAGCTGAAGGAACTGAGGATGTTTTGCTTTCAGAAGGGAAGACTTACAGGAGGCATACCAGCTATCTTTTAATATTTGTGTCTATCACAAGAAGGTGGGATTAGTCTTGTTCTGCTTTGCCCCAGAAGGAAAAGCTAACAAAAGTGTCCAAGTGGTATAATGGCAAATTTTGTTCCACATTACAGAAAAACTGACCAATAATTACATCTGGAGTGGACATATTTGAGAATCTATGGATATATAATAATAACAACAACAATACTAACTAAAATGCATATAATTCTTTAAAGCTTACAAAGAACTTCACAGATATTGTTTAATTTGATCTTCACAACAATAATGTGAAGTAGGTGCCATTATTCATCTCATTTTTACAGATGAAGAAACGAAGATTGGTATAGGTTACATATGTTGCTCAGGGTCATGCAAGTTATAAGTATCTGAGGCAGGATTCAAATTCAGGTCTTCCTAATTTTAAGTCCAGCATTCTATCCATTATGCTCTCCTCCTACCTATTTACTTTGAAGTCTTCAAATGAAGTGAAGAAAATCAGTTGGAGGTGTTGCAAGGTGTTGTTCAGACATAGATTGTGCTAGATGACCTCTGAGATAATTTTTAATTCTTGAAGGCAAGGTTGATTTTATTTTTATCTTAGTCTTACTGAGGTCTCACATAGTGCCTTGTACATAATAGGTCTTTAGTTGATATTATTGAATTGCATTTGACTTATTACATGCCAGAGAATTTACACTATGCTGTAAACTTTGACAAATTACTGATGGAAAGTTAGTACCTCACTGTGATAGAATTGACCTAGGAGGTTATCTTGTAATTCTACAAAGTGCCTGAATTCTTCCCTGAGAGTAGTTTATACACTAGAAAAATATGGCTTTAATGTTAAGGTCACATGCAAATACTTTTTTGATTGATGTAAAGCATAATTCACCTAGAGCTCATCTCCCACTTGATATTCAAGGATCTACCACAAAGAGAAGCTGTGTTGGTGAAATGAGACCTGCAAAGCTTTCATGTATTGCACAATCATAGGGGCATCAGAAGATCAAAGAAACACATGGAGTCCTTAGAGAATGAGGTAGTAAAATATTACTCTTTTCTCCTCCACCTCTTAACCTCAGAAGCCTCCCCTGGGTCAGAATAAGAACAATCCTTAGTCTTTACCCTACTTTCCATTATCAAACTCTTGATATTCTCATCACCATTTCACCCAACTCTCAAAACCACTTTCCTCTCCTAATATCTGCAAAATAAAATGGGATGGAAATCCTTAAAAAGTATAGACACTCTGTTCTGTTTAAAAAAAATACTGCCTGTTTAATTACTTAATTTCTTGTGTTCAGTCTTCTCTTTATTTCAGCCATCAGGACATGTCTTTTAACACTAAATTCAAAGGTCCAACTGATACAAGATATTGGTGAGTGTTTTTCCAATCCTTCTTATCCAATACTTTGTTTTTCATGGTCTCTAAGGACCAAGTAATATGCATCATTATCAAGACTACTCTCATTACCAATGTCATCATCATCACTGACCTTCACACAGCCCTGAAAAAATGTCCAAAACACTTTATATACATTGTCTCATCCATGCCTAATAGCAGCCTTGTAATGGAGGTATCACACAAATTATTTTCCCTATTTTAGAGATGAAGAAACTAAGGTTCAGAGCAATGAACTGATTTGTCTGTGTTTGTATAAGCTAGTGACTTCCAATGGCAGGCATTGAAGATGCCAAGGTCATCCACTGCACCCTGGACCATTGCCAGTCATCTTAACTTTTGTCTTACCACTGGACTTAAATGACTCTGGAAAAGAGATTGAGGCCAATGACTTTATGCAACTCTGCCTTGCTCAAGTTCAATTTATGCACAAATCAAGATGTCACCCTGTGATGACATTGGTTCTCTTTGAAATGAAGAACAAACAACAAGTATTACATTGGTTTCTGGGTACCACATTTCAAAGATATATTGACAAGCAGGAGAATATGCAAAGGAGAGCAATTAGGGTGCCGAGGGGACTAAAAAAATCAATGAACTGCACAAAATAGGCATGTAACAAAAGTGTTATTTAATGAATGAAATGTTTAATGAATGAAAATTTCTAGAAACCATTTCTGTTAATATTAATATTGTGTTATTTCCCTGTATGCTAGTACAGAAAACTGTGTGACAATTTTCTTATGAGAACCAAACATGTAAAGAAAAAAAAAAAAACACCCAACATGGTCGCTTGCCAAATGGGACCGGAAGAGGAGATTGAGAGACTTGATAAAATCATCTTCAAAGATCAGTCTAAAGAATTTCAAAGCAGGACAGACTTTCTGCAGTACAACCTGTCTTTCTATTGAAAACACTCTTTCAGAAGTTTCCCAAGTTTGCCCCCAATGTCTTATAAAGGCCACTCTTATCTCCTTGTAGGTCATCCCATGAATGATCCCTTAATCTGGAAGAGTGTTTTTAATTATAGGAAATAAAAAGAAAAGGAAAAATCTCAGTCATTTGTTACCTTGGTTGGAGATTTCCCCTCAGTCCCACGTGCATACCTGCCTCTTTCATCATTGGCTGGCCACAGTCACAAAGGAGCCACTATTTTATGATTAGTGGTAGTCTTTGATAGGTGGCCAGTGCTGACAGGGTTTCTCACACATGGTCTGGTTTTGCAGTATATTTCATGAATGAAGATTGGAAAGGTTTCCGGCTCCATTTGACAGCTTATTAGTCAGTGGAGCCTTCAACAAGAGATGAGCTGAAAGTAGCTATTAGGGGAGAGAGGGCTGGATTTATTGTCAGAGGTCCTGAGTTGAAATTCTGGATCTGTCGCTTACTTCCTATGTGACCTTTGATAATTCACTTAACCTCTATGGGCTAGAGTTTGTTCATCTGTAAAATGAAGACTTGGACTCAATGGTCTCTGAGTTCTCTTCCAGGTATATATTTATGATTTGAAGCTTTCAGTAAGTCACAAAATCCATTATTTCACCATGTGGACATTCACTAAACTGACTCAGATTATAAGCCCTCTATAACTTAAAATATAACAATTCATGAGTTGCTGAGCCAAAAAAGGTTAATTCTCTGGAGACCAGAATTCTGTCAATGAACATTTCTAAACTTAGCAAGGTTGATCAACAGACATAGAGTCTGTCTCTAGGTCAAAACTTATATTTACTTCAAAAACATTTATGTTCCTACTACGTCTATGTGTAGGACATTCTACTAGATGCTCTGGGGATGCAGAGGTAGGTGGGGGAGAAAGAAAACAAATATTCCCTAACTTCAAGGACCTCAAATTTTATATGAAGCACTTCCAGCTTTGTAGGATGTTCAAGCAATTGGGGTCCATGCACATGCCCTTGGGGAAATCTAATCCATAAGGCAATCTGAGTAAGAGTATAGTGGAAGAATTGTAAGTAGCAAAGATTAAGTAAAAGGTTGAGAAAATAAAACCAACTTGCCTCACAGTTCATACACTTTTCTTCCTTCCTTCCCTCCCTCCTTCCTTCCTTCCTTCCATTCTTCCTTCCTTCTTTCCTTCCTTCCTTCCTCCTTCCCTTCCTTTCTTAATTTTCCATGAAGATACCTCTTCTGGAAGAGAAGATATTTAAGAACAAAACCTCTCATTTGACAGGAAAGGAAACTGAAGTACAGAGAGAAGTGACTGGCCCAAAGTCATATAGTCCCAGAGTTAGAATTCTAAGCAAGGTCCATATATCCAACTAATTAACAAGTATTAGTTGAATATCTGATGTAGGTTACACACTTCATGATTTCATGGGGCAGTATTGCTGCCACCAATGGCAGCAACCCATTCATGTTTAGCTCCAGGGATGCAAATAGTATTTTTATAAACTTAGAACAAGGGGTTTGAAATACATAGGATGAAGGGGAGTTCAACTGAGAGAGGGGGTGAGTATATTCATCAGGTTAAGGATAAAAATCACTTTTCGTGATATCTTGAATCTGTTTCTAGAGGGATAGGGAATAGGGAGTTCACATGAATTAAGAGCACGAGGGGAAGAAAGCTTTTGACCTTCTGATCTTAACTGATATTGCTTATTAAGTATATGCTGTATCCAGTTCTTTCTTTCTTTCTGAAAGACTACTGGTATTGTCAGCAATGCTTTTTCTTTCTTTCTTCTTTTTTTCCTTCTAAATTTCAATCCTCTGTTGCAAAGACCTGATCACCCTACCTGAGTAATGGCTCTGCTTAACCGGGCTGGTTCTTGGGCAACAAGCTAAGTTTGTCACTGCGCCTCTACTTAAAGCCTTTGAACCTTGGTAAGACTTGTAAAAACATTGACTCCACTGGTGTAATCCTTGAGAACCCATGGTATAAACACTTTCCATTAAATCACTACTCTAATGCCTCAGCATGTAAGTGAGTCTAGAGATGGGTAATATATCTCTTATCTCTGAGCCAACATAGTTAAATTCAAAAGACCCTCATCAAAATTTGGCATATACAAGTATATATATCCATATCCAAATCTATATTCATGTCTATATCTATGCCTTTCTCGGTATACACACACATAAAATGTATATATGTATATATAATACACATGCATGCATACATACACATACACATATATGCACATGTGTGTATGTATGTAGGTGTGAGTGTGTCTACACATGTGTGTACTTATAAAATATGCATGCCTTTCTATACCTTCATATACATGTATATATACTATATTTGACATATATGCATATGCATGTATATACATGTATTTCATAATACATGTTCGTATATTTATATGTGTGTACATATGTATAATGTGTGTGTGTGTGAATCAGAACATTTGTCATTCTCCAATCCTAAATTTATATAGATTGGGAAGGGAGAAGGGGGGTAGAGGGAGGGAGAAATTTTATTTTGCTAACACTGTTAGAGTTACAATCTCAAGTCCAATATTGACATTTTTTTAGGTGTAGCCCAGAGTAGTGTGATCAAGGTCAAGCCATGGTGATATCAATGATGATACCTAACTCACATGACTATTGGTCAGAAATTCAAGTTATTTAGTTCTGAATTATGGAATTCTAGTAACATGTAAACTCCTTGAGAACAAGGATAATTGTTTGTTGGGCTTTTTAAATCTCCATATGCTGTACACTTTCCTTAAACATAGTAGGAGATTAATAAATTGTTGTTTAATTGAGAATCTTTACACAATATATCAACACTTAATGACCTAAGTAATCATGAGGTTCCTTTCATTCAAAGAAACTCTCAACCTCAACTTTTGATAGAGACTCCTATATTGTATTCCTATATGAATGGTAGAAGAATTTCTATTAGAGTATGGAGCCTTAGCTCTGAGCACGATAACAAACCGGGTTTTCTTCATTAGTATATTTCAACAATGTTGCCTTTAAAATTGTGTTCCTATTTGTAGAGGAAGTACTTGAGGAAGGCAAGAAAACCCTTTCCAAAAGAAAATGGAAAGAAAACCAACGATAAAGAATCTAGGCTCGGATATCTTCCTTCCTTCAGGATATCTTGATGCCAATTCAAGCTCAAACATTAAAACCCAAACTCCTTTATCTCCTTCTCTTTGTTATGTTCCCGTCCTTCTGAAGCATCACCAACTAGCTTCCCCAACCCCCAAATTTTGACACTTCAAAGAGACCTCCAATTCTTTATGGCCTTTCATCCCATTTGCCCTGTCCTCTGACCCCTGGCCTCTGTCCATTGTCCAGATTGTGGTCATTTGTTGCTTAAGCCACAACAGCATTCTCTTAGCTGGCCTTCCTGACTCCAGGCTCTTTTCCTATCAGTCACGTTATACGTATGTGGCCATATTTGTCAGTTTCTTAAAACTTGTCAACAGTTCCCTCTCAATCACCCTTGCATCAGCTTGAAATTCTTGACCATGGTTCCAGAAGACTTCTTAGTTCAGCCTTATCCTAATGTACTTTTTTTTAATCTCTCACTACCAACTAGCCTTCTAGATCAAATCCAGCTGAGCTAATCATAACTATCATCATTTACCTTCTGTTCCCCAAGCAGGATATCCCCCGAAGTTCTGTCCTGAGATCTCTTCTCATCTGTCTCTAAACTCAATCTCTTGGTGGTCTCAGATACTCTCATGGATGCAATTATCCGTATACAGATGATTCTCAAAGCTCCAATAATATAACTTGGCAACTTTTTTTTTTGATGCATGTATTTGGGGAGAGGGAATGCAAAGGGAAAATCTGAGGACTATTTTAAATGTCATATTTATAGAGGACTTGATAGTTATACATTTTTCACATGTCTGATGACAATTGATCCTCAAAACAATACCATGAGATAGATACTAAATTTTAACTATCCTCTTTTTACAAATGAGGAAATTGAGGACCAAAAAGATTTAATATTTGTTTAGAATGATGTAACTAATAAATAACCAAATCTGGACTCAAAACCAGGACTTTAGAATACTGTCATTCTTTAATATTTTATAATATGATGCAAGTAGTAGTTGTTTTTTTTATTATATTCCCAATTTCTAGTGCTATGTCTTATGCTAGTAGCTAGTGCCACTAGTTTAGATTATAGCTTTTCCATTTGTCTAGTGTAACCACAGTGGGACTTGCTTAAAATGTGGGGGAAAATGGGCCCCTGTACAAAGATGGAATGTATAAAACAAAGTCAGGTAAATTGGATTTGATTGGAGTCTTGTAAATCTGATCAAAATGGCCTAAAATAAAAGTAAGTGAGGGGGGGCAGGGAAACGCCTATACATCTCTAAAAAGCCTTATGCCTACCATAGAGAGTATAGGAAGAAAAATGCCACTGGGGATACCTCAAAGTTAGTGAAATAAAATCCAGGAAAAGATTCAGAAATCAGATTTATAGCTTTAGAAATAAGGATACAAATCCATGAAGCATGAGTAACAAGGAAAGCAAAGCTAATGTACGAAGACAAATATGACCCTGTAATTATCACTGAGATTTGTTAAGACGAAACCCTGTGAGAAGATTATGGTTCTGGAATTGCAATCCTTTATCAAAGAAGCAAGATAGGTGAAAGGATGGAGCAGAGTAGTACTATATATTGAAGAGATATATTCATGTTAACAAATTTAGGTTGGTTGCCTGGTTGTTGTGCTTCGTACTCAAAGAGGACCAAAATGACATCATTATGTAGAAGGTACAATATGTCAGACTGTGGCTCCTCAGACCAATATGAGCTCAGAAGGCTCTGCTGCAGGTCAGTCACAAATAGTCCATGTGAACATGTGGTGTGGAGATGCCTCTAAATTTGTGAATCTCACATTTCTTTGGAGCTACTGCAATTCTGTTTTGCTCAGGGAGCAGGGCCTGCGTCGATGCGTGCACACCATGCTGGGCAGGCTTGTGCCAGGGCTTCCTGTGTCTGACGATGTATTCCAAAGTTCTTCAGAGATCTTGAGCGTGTCTTTCTATTGCTACTTCTGACCTTCCCGTGAGTTCTCGCCTTGTGCGACATGGAGAATGAAAGCATAGTAACAAACATGCAGGGGAAGATCAGTGGACGCAAAAGCAAGTGAATTTGTCATTAGAATAGAGCAACAAGATTATAAGCCTGGCATGGATGTACAGAGATGAGGGAATTTAATTATCCAGACATCCAATGGTACTTTTTCCTCTACCCAAATCAGAGCAGCTAATAACTTTTTCAGATACCTTAATACTTTACAAGATAATGCAAGCAGGGATTGTTTTATTTATATTGTTGTATTCCCAATATCTATTGCTATCTTTCACTAGTACTTGCTTAATATATTTGTTGAATTTAATTAAAATAATAATTTCATTATTTTCACGTTAGAAGAACCATTGAGGAGAGCTGCTACTCTGGTTTGCATTCTTACCAACAAAGAACCACTGAGGAGCAGGGAGGGAGAGTATGGAAATAATGAGAAATTTAAAAGAAAACGATCATTCTATTAGAACGTGTGATAGAAGAACAGAAGAAAGCTAGGTACAGAGTAATCAGTTAAAGCAGCCTAGATTTTAGAAGAGCAGATTTCAAAGTGTTCAGAAAAACAGTAAGATCCTATGGACTAAAAGTCTATAGAGAAAGCCATTCTAAGAGGGGTGGCAAGCTTTCAAGGGTGAAATTATGAATACACACACAGAGACTAAGAGGAGTCATAGGAGCAATTCTCTAAAGGGGCAGATGCAGTGAATAGGGAACTCATCAACCAGCTTGATCAAAAAAAAAAAAAGTACAGAATACTGAAGCAGACAGGTAATGGTGACTTAATATAGAAGTGTGGCCTGGTCCTATGAGTGTCAGGAGTATTAAAACTCAGAACAAACTGAAGCAGGTAAAGAAAGGAAAGGACAACAAAACATGTGTATGTGTGTGTGTGTAAGCACACACATGGTATGTTAGGGAAAAGAAGAGAATCTAAAATGGAAAGGGACCACTGCTTGAAATGGAGATGATACTATGATAGAAAACACTATAAAGAAGGAAGAGGTACTTGATTTTAATTTATCATCTGATGTTGTTTTTGCTTTTTTTTCTGCCAAGGAGGATGGTCTTTGGACTGGAAAGGATAGAGGAGAAATAGAGAAAGAAGAGATGATACTCAACATAAATAAAACAAGAGAATCCTTAGCTGATGTCGATGAATTCAAGCTACCGGGCCTAGATAAATTATATTCTCAAGTACTGAAAAGTATGGGTGGTATGATTGCTAAGTTGCTGTTACTGATCTCTGAAAAATCATGGAGAGTTCTATAGGATAGGGCTGGAGAAGGGAAACATGATTTTGTTTAAAACAAAATTAAAGGAGAAGGAAAACATAGTTCACCAGTTGTGGGCCAATGGACTTGATCTTAATTCCCATAAAACTTACAGCATGTATTGACAGGGATCAAGTCTAGAATTTATAGCATGCAACTATGATGCATATGCCCATCCAATCTGTTTTCTACAACTATACCAAGCAGGAACCATAAAAAAACCAAGAATTTATTTTTTTTTTAAATAACAAGGTAAATAACAGAAAATCAAGCAATAGACTCAGTTTCAACATATACTCACCACATAAAGGTATGCATTTTCCTACAAACTGACAAGCTAATGGGGGAAAGGTTGTGCTTCAGTTTGAGCACTGAGAACTTACACTCCCTTGTGATTTCTTAGCTCTGACCTCCACAGATCTTTGGTCTAGTTCTGGACCTCCCCTTGGCACTTCTACAGTAGTCTAACTGATGCAATTATTACTTCCATTTCTGCCAAGTACCATTATTTTAGGCCTGCTATTTGCTGCTTTTCAGAGGAGCAGAAGTTACAGTCTCATTCTCTTGTTTTTACTTTCTTCTAAAGCTCTCCTCTGCTGCTGTAGTGGGTTTGTTCTTCCTCCAAGGATTGTATCATTCTTTTGTGAGACTACTCCAGGGCAACGTGCTTCAGGACTCATCAACACATTTTCAACTTTTTTTTTTTTTTAGTGATCCCTATACCACACCAGGCTGATATTCTAAAGGAGTCTTTCAGGTCTCCACCAAGAATGTGCTTACACTTTTTCAAAGTTGAGATTTTTTCATCATGTACACATTCACTCTAGGCAAAGGAGGCAGGCACTGCTATACTATCCTGAATTTTTAACCTAGAATCTAGTATTTTATAACCCAAAAAGTGGGGTTGGGGTAACAAATCTTCAGGGTATTTGTATAAATTGCTAAATCATTTTGAAGATCTCACAGTTATTTGTACAAAAAGTTTGTTGTCTTATTGTATTAAAACAACAAAAGTTGCTATGTGCTGGAGCAGGGGGGAGTACAACCTTGCTTCCTAACTGTTCTCAAAGGATAAAGGATACTAGTCATCCTTCTTATCTAGGTTGAAACAAGTAAATTTCTTTCTTGCTCACCCAAAAGTATAGACTGTGGCTATTCCTTCTATATAAGCCAATATACATGGTCCAATCCTTTTACAAGCTACACAATGATGAATCTTTTTTGAGGTGGAGGATGAACACAAACACTGCTTTGCATTTACCATCATCCCCCAAACACCTATCATAAGAGCTATGCAAGTTTTTTTGAAGCTTTCATAAACCTCAAGATATAAGAATTTTAATAGATTGTAAGCTGAATGAGTCAACATTTTGATTTTGCAGTCAGCGAAGTTAATGCAAAGTAAGTCTGTATTAATAAAGTCATCATCGTTCAGGACTAAGGAGGTTATAATCCCAATATACTTTTCTATGGTTAGACCAATTCTGGTGTATCAGATTCAGTTCTAGGTACCACATTTTAATCATACTCTGCTAAACTAGAGACTGTCCAAAAGAAGGTAATAAGGAGGGTGAGGGATCTTTTTTTGATATGATACCCTAAGAGACTTGAGAGAGGGAACTTATGTTTAGCCTGGAGAAAAGAAGACTCAGGTGTGTTTGTGGCCAGGGAGGGGGTGGTGATGTCGGTGGTGGTAAATGCCTTCTAATAACAGATATGATGTGACATAGAAGAGGAATTAAACTGGTTCTGTTTTACTCCTAGAGAGCAGAAAAAAGGGGCATTAAGCAGAATTTGTAAATCTCTGTCTTTCTGTTCCTATGCATGTATGTATCATTTTTTTCTATCATCTATTTATCAATAGATAGATTTGATGTAGGAAAAACTTTCTTAAAATTATACCTATGCTAAAATGAAACAATCAGCCTGGGTAGGTAATATGTTCTCATCAAAGGGCTTCAAATGAAAGTTAGATGACCACTAGCCAAGTATGTGATAGAGAAGAATTCCTGTTTGGATATGAGTTGGTCTCAGATGTCTCTTACAACCTGGAGATTCTGAGATGCATACTGGAAGAAACTTGAGACTTCAGTGAATATAATTACCATATACCATTTCCAAACAATGCCCAGTTTCCAAAGAACATCATAATTATGGAGAACTCACTACCTCAAGATGGGGTCCATAATATATTTAAATAGCTTTCAATGTTTGGAAGTACTTCCTCATTGTGAGCCAAAATTTAATTCCCCGTTATTTTTCAGAATTGGTGCTAGTTCTCTCTGGCACAAAATCAACCTCCTTCCTTTTATAGAAGATAGGCCCTTAAACTTAACAGGTGTAGAGTCAAAGAGGAACTAAGGTTCACCTAATCCAACTATCTCAGTTTTATAGATAGAAGAACTCTAGCCAAGAGAGTATAAGTAACTTAACCTAAGGTCTCATAGATTGTCGCTATCAGATATGGCTTTTCAATATAGGTTTGTGGACTCCAAATCCACATCTTTTTCCACTATCATCTTCTTCTTTTCCTCAAATACTGGAAGACAGTCAGCATGGAACCACTCCAGAGGTAAACTCCATTGGATAAAAACATTCTCCAAGCCTAGGAAAAGTGCCATTAGTTTTCTGAAAACAGCAGATAGACAGTGATAGGAGCTTTTAAGTCCCTCAATCTAGAAATCAAATATAAATGTCCCTTTATTTCCTCAGGTAAGATTAGTGGGCTGCTCTTCATTTGTATTAGGTTGGAACTTTTTGTCAGGTCAAAGGGCCTGGGTTCAAGTCCCTCTTTTGATGCTCACTAGCTGCATCTCCCAGAGCAAGTCACTTAACCTCATTGGGCCTCAATTCTTTATCTGAAAAAGGACAACTGTTAGATTATATACATAGCATCTGGGATCACTTCTAATTCTAAATTTATTATCCTATAGTCTAGTGAACTGAAGTGATAGAAGAAACTGAGTTTGGTCCTTTCATATAGTCCTAATTTTCAAAATGATCGTGGGTAAATCAAATTCCCCATTGCTTAACTTCAGCTGCTCCATCTGGATTATAGACACTGTTACTTTACAGAAATGTCATTCTTAACCTAGCTGATAATGACTCAATTTATCTCAATTCAATAAATGTTGATAAAATGCATACTATATGCAAGACATCACGTTAGGTATTGGACAAATCAAAACTCCTAGTTTCAAGAATATTTCATTCTCCTAGGGAAAGCGGAAGGAGGTAGTGTTAAACATGTACAGGAATATTATGAAGATGCACTGGCTTGGCTAGAGATCATTTCATGGAGTAGGGAGATGGGACAGGAACAAGCATTTATCAAATGCCTAGTATATGATAAGCACCATGCTAAGTGTTTTACAAGTATTATTGCATTTTTTATCTCCTGGGTTGAGGGGGGAGAATAAATAATTATACACTATATTATATAAAGGGAAAGATTTCTTATTTTACATTATTATATCCATATAGGAATTAGTGAAAATAACCCAGAAGTCAGAACAAAGAATCTTAGGTGGTCCTGTGAAGCCCCATACACCTTCATCTGTTCTAAAAGGTCAGGTTTTCATCCCTTGTGCATAAAATAAAATACACTTCTCAGTCTTCATTTATGACATATTTCCTTCTCTTTTTCTGTTTTTTTTTTTTTCTTGTTGACACACTAGCCTTTGATGTCCTTGCCTGTGAAGGTGTAAAAAGACCAGAGGAGGGCAGGCAGGGTGTGATTTAAAAAAAAAATCAGAGGCAAGAGACTCACCCTGGAAATGTGTCACTGAAATCAGAAAGCCAGAGGACAAGAAAAACGGGAAGTCATTTTTGGTGCATCATTGATTCCATCCCTACTGTTTGCCCTCTGAGGACTTACTGAGAAGGCCTGTCCTTTTGTCATGGTGCATAAGAGAACTTGACTTAAAAATAAAAGTGGAAATAGTTATCTAATCATCAGCCACAGAGGTTAACTGCAAATCAGCCATGGATTTTGTTTTCCTGGCTATGCAAGGACCATATTTTCCCCTGGAACAACCTAAAAAGAAAGCAAGTTTGACAGAATACCAGCTAGAAAGCCAGCTGACCTACCTGGGAATCCTTGAGGGAAGGGCTAGCTTTTTGTGTCTTGAGTTGGGGTTTTTTAATTTCTATTTTTCTGTCGGTAAAAACAACAACAAACAACTGTTATCTGCCTCACCAGGGTGTGGGAGGACAGTGTTCTAGAAATGTGAAGCATTTCTATTTTAAGCTCTACTGTCACCATTGGAGAAAATGGTGGGTGAAAAAAAACAGAGTGTAGGTTTGCAGATTCAACACCAGGCTTTTTGCCAGAGCACTCCCTTGCGCTTCCCGAGTCAAAGATGGTGAAATTGCAGTTAACTCTCAGTTATCTGCACCAAGGCATGAGGTGACTGCTTCTGGCTAAAATTTAATATGGAAAAATTTAAGTCCTACAGTTAATTCTAAGAAATCGATTTCACATATACAAGATAGAGGGAAACATGGAGAGATGATTCTGTCTGATAATGCACTAGGGAGTTTAGCAGACTGAAAGCTCATTATGAAGCAATACTGTTCAATGGTAGGCTAGCAGTCAAGTGCATTCTAGAGCTATATGAAATGAGACATAACTTTCAGGAATAAGAAAGGGATAGTTTCATTGGAGTTTGTCCTGGTCAAACTATATAGAAAGAAGGTGATCAATTTGGGACACCAGTCTTTAGGAAGGGCATTGATAATGTAGAGAGAATTCAGAAGAGGATAACTGAGGCTGAAGAAGGGTCACTAATCTATGCCTTATTAGCATCATTTGAAGGAACTGGGGATGTTTAGTTTGATGAGGAAACACTGAGGAGCCGCAAGATAGCTGTGTTCAAGCACTAGATGAGGCATTTTATTTTGCTCCACACAACAGGACCAGGATTAACGTGCAGAAGCTACGAAGAGGTCAGGACAAATCTTCCTAACAATTTTTATATAATTTTATACAATGGTGTATATAATATACAATGCATAATTATATATTATATAACATAAATAATAATTGAGCCAGCTCAAAGTAGAATAGGCTGCTCTGTGAGGTAATGAGTTCCTGCTCACTGAAAGCGTTAAAGCAAAGACTGTATGACCACCTATTGGGTGGGTTATGGAGGGGATGCTTTGGAGGAGAGGAGGTGTGGGTTGGCCTAGATGGGGGATGAAGTCCTTTCGGATTCTGAAATTCTATAATCCTGTGATTTTGTTATTCTAATTTGACTGGAATGATGGCCCATGGCCCCTCCCTCTGATCTCTAAATAGTGCTTTGTTTTGTACCTTATCTAGTCACTTTTTGTTGTCATTCAAGCATTCAGTCCCGTCCTACTCCCCGTGATCTTGTATGAGGTTTTCATGGCAAAGGTACTTGATGGGTTTGACATTTCCTTCTCCAGTTCATTTTTACAAATGAGGAAACTGAGGTAAAAGGGTTAAGTGACTTGCCCAAAGTCACACAGCTAGTGAATGCCTGAAGCCAGATTTACAATTAGATCTTCCAGACCCCAGGCCCTAGTCTCTATCCACTGAGCCACTTATAAAATTTGTTATTTGACCATGTATAGTATTCTCCTATCATAAGCCAAAGCATACAATAAACAATGGACATGTTTTGCAAGAAGCACCATAAAAGATATTTTTGAAAAGATATATGATCTGAAAAGACGTGGGCCCATTATACAATGGGAGCAAGGCATAACAGATGGATAGTCCGTGTGTTTATTTGGTATTCGTGTAGAGTCAACATTTTTCATTATGGAACTTATGCTCCTATTAGAGCCTAAGTTCCTTAAGATAAGGAGCATTGTCTCATTTACCTATGTCCTCAATACCTAGAACAAGGTTTAGCAGCTCCTCACACTCTGATAGCATAGAGAAAAAAAAGGAAGGCCTGGACCAGATGATCTCTTGGCTCTCTTCCAGCTCTAGTGTTTTGTGATCAGGGTTATAATGGCAAAGATGATTAACCCTAAAGGTTAGCCATGGGCACAGGCATGTTGAAATTGTAATGCATTTCTATTGTGCTCACGGTGATAACTCCAGTGATAAATTCTCTATTTACTTGTCTTTATTACATCACAAGAACGCCATCAATACGTGCCTCTGATTCATCACTGATTAAAAAAATTGGGAATAATATTTCCCTTCCTGGTCTTTATAAACATTAACTCATTACCCCCTCAAATGTCCTCTCTGAACCAGGTGGCAAATGCTGTTATCCACATGCTACTGATGGAAAATGTGACACATAAAGGAAAACTGGTGAGTCACCCATCCATCAGATAACAAGTCGGTGGCAGAGCAGGGAATCTAAATGAGTTTTCAAACAAGGTCGTCTAACAAATGAATACATGTCTGGGCCTTTTCTGAGAAAACCAAAGAGCATCTGCTTCCACAGATTCAAACTGCATCAAGGAAGGATCCTGCTTTACCCCTTGCTTTGCATTCCCTTGGGACCTGATATTCCAAAAGTGTTTATAAAGTCATGGGATTGCTTTTTTTTTTCTTTTTTATCAAGTGAGATAATATACATAAAATGCTTTACAAAATTTAAGATAATATATGAATGATTTTTTAACAATAGATGCATCATAGGTATAAACCAAGGTCAGTTTGAAAATCATACTGTATAGGGATCTTATGATAAAATGAGAACACTTAGATTTAAGAAGAAAGACTTATGGAGGAAATATTAATCATCTTCAAGTATGTGAAGGGGAGTCATGTGGAAGAGGGGTGGACTTGTTCTATTTGTTCCAAGAAAGCAGATCTAGGAATAACAAGCAGAAGAGCAAATGGGTTTTATATTCCCAAAACATAGAGCTGTCCATAATCAATCAATCAACCAATAAGTATTTGTTAAGCACCTACCATGTACCAGACAATAGGCTAAATGTTGGGCATACAAAGACAGAAGCGAAGTAGTCCCCATACTCAAGTCTCTAACATTCTAACTAGGGAGACGGGGTGTATATGTAACTATAGAGAGATAGAGACAGATAGGTGATGCAGTAGATAAAGCACTGGGCTTACAGTCAGGTCAATCTGAGTTCAAATCCAGCCTCAAGGCACTTATGATCTCTGTGGCCCTGGGCAAGTCACTTAACCTCTGCCTCCATTTCCTCAACTGTAAAATGAGGATGGGACGACTAGGTGCCACAGTGGATCAAGTCAGGAAGACTCATCTTCCGAGTTCAAATCTGGCCTCAGATACTTACTAGCTGTGTGACCCTTGGGCAAGTCACTTCACCCTGTTTGCCCCAGTTTCTCATCTGTAAAATGAGTTGGAGAAGGAACTGGAAAACCACTGTCTTTGCCAAGAAAACCCCAAATAGGATCACGAAGAGTCAGATACAACTGAAAAATAACTAACAATAATAATATGTAGCGGGGTTGTTGTGAGGATAAAATGAGATAACATTTGTAAATGGTTCAAGACAGCACCTGCCATGTGCTAAGTGCTATATCAATGCTGCTTATTCCCTCCCTGACCAGACAGTAGACAGGAATAGGACTTATGAATTCATTGGCATAGAGAGTTCTCAATGAGGAAATGTCCTATACCACTGCAGATCAGCACCTTTCCTTCAATA
Source organism: Vombatus ursinus (assembly GCF_900497805.2). Lineage (NCBI taxonomy): Eukaryota > Metazoa > Chordata > Mammalia > Diprotodontia > Vombatidae > Vombatus > Vombatus ursinus. The sequence goes on along the minus strand of NW_020954751.1, from coordinate 5,939,370 downwards.
GATTCCTAGAGTTATCCAGATCCTTGAAAGCTCAGGAAACTTGCCCAGTATCACACAGTCAGTGCTACAGGAAGGGATCAAACTCAAGTCTTCCTGCAACTGAGGCTTTCTCCATCCACCATGCAATGTTTCCTTTCCTATAAATATAAAATAAATTAAAAAAAAATACAAGGATTTTTGTTTGTTTGTTTTTTGCTATGGAGGTACTTGATCATCTAGAGCAATCAGGAAAAGCTTCCTGTATAATGTGGTGATTGAGTTTTAAAGGGGAGAATGAATTCCAAGAAGCAAAGGTGAGGAAGGAATGCATTCTAGATGTGTGAGGGAGGGGGGAAGAACAGAACAATAGAACAGAGATATAAAAGTGTATAAGGAACAGCAAGTAGGCCAATGGAATAACCAACCTAGGGAGGTAGGAGTTTGCCCTTTATTGGAGGTCTTCAAGCAGTGGCTAAATGATAATATGTTCAGTTATTATAGAGAAGTCTCTCCAGAGGCCCCATACCTGTCTAATGATTATACTATTACTTAAAACATCTTAGAACTTGAGCATTGGGAATTATGACATATTCCTGTGCATGCCCTTTAAGGTAGCAAATATTCACTCTCTGAAAGTAGATTCAGTCTTGGGAAACAACACAAAATCATTGAGTCATCTAGTTAAGAATGTGGGTAGGTGACTGCTACCATTTTTCCATCAAAACAAAGGTTGGGGGGGGGAGCTAAACTATGAGAAGATTAATTCTCACTCATTGCTGTTAATCTAATTCTGGAGATGATTTCCAAAGAGGATCACCAGAGATATTTTGAGCAAAGTTAACACAACTGGAGTAAATGAATGACCCGACTCACTGATGACTTCGAAGGAAACAACTCTTATTTGTATAAACATGTTCTAATAGGTTTTATATCTCACTATTTTATAGTCATACTCATATTTAAATTCAAATACATTTATTAAATATCTGTTATGAATGCAATCCTCCACTTGGTCTCGTGGAAGATATAAAAATGATTGATAGCTTTTGTCCTCAAGGAACTTACCATGTACTGGCATAGATTAAATATTTGTGTATCTTTAATACAAAATAAGGTGAGATAAGTTTGTATGTAAGTGGAGAGTCATCAAAATGTCATGTGAAATGAGAGGATAGAATGACAGTTACTAGCAAAGGGAATCAGAGAAGTCTTCATTGTTGAGGTGGTAATTGAGCTAGGCCTTGAATGATGGGTAGGATTTAACAGGCCAATATGTGAGGGAAGTGCATTTTAGGCATTTGGACGGGTATCATATGAATAACGATTCAGTTTGGGACATACAAGGCCATGCTCAAGGAATGGCAAGCAGACAGGTTTAGTTGGAGTATAGGTGGGTAAAAAGCAGTGAGGCAGGTGAAGGATTGGGTAAGACAGGGAAGCTGATCCTCTTTCATTTGGAAATGACCTTTGGCCCAGATATAATAGAGCTATGACCTGAATCTTAATTTCTAATCCAATAAGCCTTCCAGCACATTACTAATTCATCAAGTATAGTGCTATTTATGAAGAAGACAGGAAAACAATCCCATGTTACCATCACTTTAGACTATTTTCCAGTGCCGTTAGTGTGGGAAATCCCCTGAATTTTGTGTCAAAGTGAATGATGCATTGTGCCCATCTCAGGCTATATTAAAATCTAATGTTGGGTTGGGGGAAGACCCTACAAAAGGAATTTTTAGGGTTTTATTCGACACCAATACCTATCATGCCCATTCCCCCAAGCTTTGGGACTTTGCAGTTGAGGAAGAGGAGCAAGGAGGAGGAGACTCTTCATCTGGTAATACTCTGAGCTAATCTCATAACCAAACTACTCCTCTTGGGCACTTGGCATACTGTAATTTATGTTATGCTCCATCCAAGCCTGTTTTCTCACCCCTATTGGGGTACAACCTTCCATAAGGAAATTCACTGTACTCTGGAACCACTATAGGATTTCCAACAAGTCGCCAGTAATCTCTGCATAAAATCCTCCAGTGACAAAGAACTCACTACTTAATATTCTATTTTAAGACAACTCTAATTGCTAAAATGTCTTTAATTACGTTGAGCTAAAATGTTCCTCACTATGACTTTCATCCATCTGTTCTAGTTCTTTCCTCTAGGGTCAAGTAGAGTAAATCTAATCCTGTAGCCCCAGAATATTCCTTCAAATATGTAATGTCATTAACCTAGCATAAATAACATTTAATGTTTAAAGGAAATTTATGAGATTATCTAATAAAACTTTATTCCTGATTTTACAGACAAAGAAACTGAGGCCCAGAAAAGGGAAGAGACTAGACAATGATTGCCTCCATGTGTGGGGGGAAAGGGGTTTGTATCATAAAGCAGAAAACATATTTTCTGTATCTTTATACCCTCATCAGAGTGTCAATCAGTGCTTTATGTATAGAAAGAATTCGAGACCTATTTGTTAACTGCTTGATTTACTTTTATGTGTGTGTGGCAGGGGGAAAGAAGTCATGTGCCATTTTCTTTCCTGATACTGCTCAAATTGTTGCAACTAATATCATTATGATGAAAATATGCCTAAAGAAGAACCAAGACAAGAAGGTGGATCTCTTAATTCTCAGAGCAATTTTATCCTATGACACAAATGCATTCATTTGGTTGAATGGTAACATTTTGATTGCAGGCTGACATTAAACCATGGGGTTGTGTTTGGTGAATAAAATATTCTAAGGCAAATTTATTCACTTATTTTTTTTCCTAATTTTCTTTTGGTACCCTATAGGCTCAGTCTATGCAATGACAAAAAGAAAATGGGTTATGGTTACATTCTCTAAGTCTCCACATTATTATGAAACTTAATTAGGTGACCTTGGGCTTCCTTTCTCCATGATGTGATTTCCCTTTCAGTAGATCTCATTATAGCGAAATACATGAGGTTATCAGTAATATTTTGCTTGTACTAAGATTCTGTTGTCCAGGATATTTTTTCTAAGAATTGATCCATTGTCTAGGGCTTCAAAAAATATTTTGCAGTAAGACCTCATTAATAAAGGCAAATACAGTAAGGGAAACCAGTCAATTCTTGATAAATCAATTACTAAATATCACAAAACAGATCTTCCATCTTAAAGTAAGGTGTTAAAATGAAGACGTTTTATTGAGTTTTTACCATGCATTAGACGTGGAAGGTATATAATAAGATATAGAAAATATAGCCTCTGATCTCAAACAACTTATATTTTAGATAAAGGATTTATTAAGTATGTACCAAGCATTATGCTAAGGTCTGGGAAGAAGACAGTCTCTCCTCTCAAGAAGCTTACTTTCTAATGGGGGAGGAAAATATATTAAAGGGAGCTAAAAAGAGAAGAGGGAGTGAAGGGGGACATGTTGTTCCAAGAGTCAGCAGCTGAGCCAGGTTAGAAGGGAGCATGGCCGTTGTTGGTGGATACTCCCTCCAGAAGTGGTTCCAGGGAGAAATTCACTAACGAGAGAGAGAAGTAGCAAGGGTGAGAGTACCTCTGGCATGAATAAGCTGCTGGGGAAGAGATAGAAAGGGAGTTTAGAGGGTCATTTTCATAATTATCAATAATAACCTCATTAGGAATCAAGTCTTAAATGTAGCAAAAAAAACAATGAATACTACTACGAAGCAGTGCATAGTGAGGGGGAAAAAGGCAACAAGTACTATTGGGCTTCGGAGAATAGAGAGCATTGTGGGTTTGTGTGGTCAAGGAAGGCTCAATGAACGAGGTGGCACTTGAGTTGAGGGTTCTGGTAGGAATAAAAAGAAGATGGAGGAGTAAAAAAAAAAAAAAAGATGGAGAAGTAATGTCAGGCTCTTTTAAGCAATGGAATAGCCTGAGCAAAGTTTCAGAGATAAATATGTCTGAGATTTTTAAAAGTCCAATCTGGTCAAGTTTACCTGGGGAAAAACAAGAGATCAGGCTCAAAAGGTAAACTATGTTATAGTTTGGGACTTTGAAGTTGAGGAAGAGGAGTAAGGAGGAGGAGAGCCTTAGATGTCATACTAAGGTGTTTAGACATTAACTTGGCAGGCTACATTGAGTCCCTTGAAGTTTTTCGAGTTGGGCACTGACTTGATTAATACAAGCAGGGTTGCTATGAGCATTAATCAAATAAGGTGCCCCATTTCCCTTGAATTTATTTTTCTCTTTTCTTCCCACAGCTCACTCAAGTATTACTAATGTTCATGAGGATTTGATGAGTGCACCAAGGAGGAAATGTACCTGTTTCTTGGGCCTCTGAAACTCCAATGATACATAAGTTCCCTGAGTCAATCAAAAATCAACATGTGTTTCATTCCCTTTCAGGCCAAGGATTTACATCCAAAGGTTACTTTTGCAATATTAGAAGTAAAGAGAGCTTGCAGACATTTAAAGAAGTAAATAGGGTCATATGATCACAGATTTAGAACAAAAAGGAAATTAAAAGTCATCAAGTCCAACCAGTTCATTTCATAGGATAGGAAACTGAGACCAAGGGAGGATCAGTGACTGACTTGCCCAAGATCACATAAATAGAAAGTTAAAAGTTGGGATCATAGGTGTGCATGCAAGGGTGTGTGGAATATACTGGGGAGGCAGCTGGTAGTGCAGTAGAGAGAACACAGAGTTTGAAGTCAGGAAGACCTGAGTTCAGATCTGGCTTCAGACATTTATGACTTGTGTGACCCCAGACAAATCACTTAACCTCAGTTTCCTCAACTGTAAAAATGAGGATAATAATACCTCACAAGGTTATTATGAGAATGAAATGAAACATTTGTAAACAGCTCTTAGCACAGTGCCTGGAACATAGCAGCAGCTATATAAATGCCCATTCTACTCCTTCCTTACATAAACCCTAAGGTCTCGAAAACAAGTGATTTTGCATTTTAATTTAATGTCAAGATTTTCTTTTAAAGTAGAGATTGCTATATTATGGTTAAATGATATTTTCTTTGTTGATAAATTAAAATATCATTTGCAAAAGAATACCCAATAAATATTTGTCTTTCTAAAATTAAAAAAAAATAAAATTCCCTGTATCCCTTACCTAATCATTTTCTGCACATGCCTGAAGATCCGAGTTCCTCTACACCACATCCAAAGTTCTTTCCCCTGTACCAGTAGGGGGAAATTGAGAAAAGGAATATCTTAAGGGATTCATTACAATAATAAATACCATTTATGTACCATTTTAAATTTGCAGAACACTTTACAAATGTAATCTCTTTTTAGCCTCACAATAAAAACTGGGAGCTGGGTGCTATTAGGCCATTTGATCTATGAGAAAATTGAGGCAGACAAAAATAATGTGACTTGCTCAGGTTCACATAGCTAGTAAGTGTCTGAGGCCAGATTTAAACTTAAATCTCCCTAAGTCTATCCACTTGCTATCTACTGCACCATCTAGCTACCTCTGAGCAGCAAAGCAACATCTAGTTTAAGGGTTCTTAATTTAGAATTATGGAGAAGAAAATGGCAAACCACTGCAGTGTCTTTGCCAAGAAAACTCCATAGACAGTATGGTCCACAGGAGCACAGAGAGTCAAACATGACTGATGGACTGAACAACAACCTAAGATTATAAGTGGATAGATTTCAGACAATGAAATTGGATAAGAAAAAAATGCATTTTAATTTTTACTAACCTATAGTTCCCTTTATAATACTGTGGTTTTGTTTACTTGTTTGTTTGGTTTCTTGTGCTTTTAAAAGCATTATGCTAGGAAACGTCCCATAGGCTTCAACAGATTGCCAAAGGAGTCCATAAAGGAAAGTGGGGAAGGAAACAAGGAGACAGAGATTAAGTGATTTGCCCAGGGTCACACAACTAGTTCATATCTGAGACTGAATTTGAACTCAGGTCTTCCTGACTTCAGACTCAGTTTTCTATCCACCATGACAACTAACTGTTAAGAAGGTTAAAAACCTCTGAACTAGTTCAACCCCACTCCCTGTTTCATAGATGGGGAAACTGAGGTTCAAGTATCAGAGATACTACAGAATAATACAACACCAGAGCTGAAAGGATGCTTAGAAATCCTTGAGTCTACCTCCCTCCTTTTATAGGTAAGAAAATACAACCATAGAAGTAAAGCTACGCTGCAGCAGAGCAAGGACAAGAACTCAGGTCTCCACACTCCCAGGTTTTCACTGCACCAGGTTACCTCTCTGGAATAATCTAACATACGATCCCAAAGAAGTTTACAGACCTTTGACATTTTTTCAAGGTCTGTAAAGGCTCACTTTTGAGCAATGAAGGAACTGTAAGTTTACCTTGTCAATATACCAGGCTTCTAGAGGGATAATTAGATTAAAACTTTAAACCATCATTTTAGAATTGATTATTAGAGCCATAAAAAGTACTGGATCCTTTTTCTTTTCCAAGTATTGGAAATAGACCAGCCTTGAAGTGCCCCATTTTTAGCACCATGCATGACTTGGCAGCTCAGGTCATACAGCTTTTGTTCTGTTGCTGAGAGTGTGTGTCCCTGAGCTAAGCGAATTTGCATATAATGTGTGTTACTTATGCCCTGGCCAAATCACTTGATTTGAAGTTCAAACTGTTTGTTAACCTGAGGCAGGAACCCCGCTGGGACACTGAGCTTTCTCTCTCATTTCCTCAGGCTGCTTTCCAGGTGAATAGACCTCCCTCTCACTGAACCATGTCCAGCCTGGCACAATTACCAACAATTAATGAGTTCTCACAGCTAGGGCTCCAGGAACTGAAGGATGGATGAATCATGGGCATCATAATGATTCAAACTGAAGTGGGGCCTAGAGCTAATCTGGTCAGACCCCATATGGTACAACCTCTTCCACAACCAAGTGAGAGCAAAGCATCAAGGCCCCCTGGCAAAACAGCCTACTCTTAAGAAAGGAGGGAAGGACTTTGAAAATTTCCAGTGCATGCCATGTTTTTGCTTCCCCTATACCATTTTCTCTTTATTTAAACTATAGTGTCAGAAATACTTCTGGGTCTCTTGATAATTAGGATTATCAAGGGAGAAGACCCTTGGAATTTGTAAAGGAAAGCTTTTTCTTCAATGACTATATAAAAATGCAGACTGCCCTTACTTTCAGGAATGCATAGCAATGCCCGCTAATGTCTGAGTGGTGGCAAATACAGGTCCTGCCAGACCTGCTCTCTTGAATAGATAGGGATCATTTTTAATTAGGACATTAATTGCATGCAAAAGCATAATAATGCTATTTTACGTATGTAGCAATCATCACAGGGAGGCAGAAATGCAGAATGGACGAAGAGTCAGCCTTGGAGTCAGAAGGTCCTGGATTCTAGAACTGCCTCTGATACATGTTGGCTCTATGACCCTGGGTGAGTCACAACCTCTCAGTGTAATAGTCAACTCTATAAAACTCAAGTTGAAAAGCAGCAGCTGATTCTATGTCTAGAGAGGGGGCATTCTCAACGGAAGTTTCTTTCACCAATCATATCACAAATCGGGACCAAATAATGATCTCAGTTGCATGTATTCATATAATTCTTTAAGGTTTAAAAAAGTACTTTTCCCTATAGCTAATTTATTTTTTATTGATTTTTTTTGCATCACCTTCATTTCTGAATGCATCCCTTCCTCCCCACCTTACTATCCCCTCCCCTAAAACCACTTTTTGTAGTAAAGAATAAAAGAGAGAAAGAGAAGCAGAGAAAGAGAAAAAAGAGAGAGTGAGAGAGACAGTCAGGGACAGAGAGAAAAAAGAAAGTAGACAGACAAGCAAGCAGAGACAGAGATAGGAGGGAAAAATGAAGAGAAAGAAGAGGCAGAGAGTTAAAAGAGAGATTCAGAGACAGAGACAGAAAGAGGGAGGGATAGCATTTCAGTAAAATCATTCAAACCATCAAATGAGTATGATAGTATAGGATATATTACACATCCACCGCCCTCTGTCTCTACAAAGAAGAAAAGGGGACACATTTAAAAAGAAATTGCTTGCTCATTGTAATTATAAAGTATTCAGTTTCAATTCTTGCTCTGTCACTCTCACTCCAGGATAATTTCATTTTGTAAAAGCAAAAGAATCAATATGAAGAAATACTGTTCTATATGTGTGTTTTTATATATATATATATCAAAGAGGAATTGGATGCTGGGATGGAAATGATGGGAATATTTGGGAAAGTGCTTCTTCCATCTTGGAGTTTTTGATAGAAAGGGATAGGAAAGCCTATGTAGTACAATGGGTGTCTTAGGTTTCAGGAGAACGGATTATACAAAGGGCTCAGAAAAAGGATAAAAATAATGATGCTCAGTCATAAATAATCCATGACCTTAAATTCTATAAAGAATGTCAACCCAAGTGGGAAGGAAAGTTCTCAAGAACACAATTCTAGAGACAGAAAGATAACTAAATCCTAGGTGGGGAGAAAGAAGTTCTTTTAAAAAAGGCTACTTAATCTTAGGGGACATGGAGGGTACTGCTTAACCAGCTTGGATTTCAAAAAGGGCCAAAGATGAAAGCAAGGATGGGTAACAGAGATCAAAAATAAAGTGTAGCACAATCCTAGGGGAATAGTGTTACCAGTGCCACAGATCAGAATAAACTGAATAAGACTTGAGAAGAAAGTTTAGGACAACAAAAAAGATTCTGCATTATTTTAACCTCACTGGAGAAATCAATCAATAAATATGTATTAAGTACCTACTGTGTGTTAGGCATTCTGCTAAGAGCTGGGGATACAAAAAGAGGAAAAAGATAGTCCCTGCTCTCAAGGAGCTTATAATCTAATGAGGAAAGAAAGGCTTTAAAGAAGAATAGGAGAATGGCTCAGGATGGATGATATAAAGATAACATGCAAAAGAAAGAAGGTAGGGCTTTTTTATCCTTATTTTTCTTCTCTTTTCTCTTGCAAAGAGAATGACCCTGTGCCTAGAAAGAGTAGACCTACAATGACTAAGAGAGTTGTTGGGATAGTCAAGATACATAGGAAGCTTGTAAGTGATCACTTACCTGCCTTTAATAAGTTCAAGTCAGAGGGCCCAGATGAATTACAATCTAAGGTACTAAAAGAATGAACAATTGTGATTGTGAGTCACTCTCATTGATTTTGGAAAGATCGTGGAAAATGGGAGACAATACAAGAGTGGAGAAAAGGGCAAATGGCCGAAATTTTTAAAAGAGAAAAGAACTGGGGACACCAGTAAATACTTAAAAATACCATATTCTCCCAAGGAGAGTCATCATTCATTTATAATCATGTTTGCTTTTTCAAATCTTTCTTTCAAGGGCCTGGATATGTAAATTTTAGCTCAACCCCCAGTCCAAATTGTCACAGCTTCCAAATGAGAGGACTCCGAATTAATGAGGTGTTACTGAACTATTTGTCTCCCTGCAACTGATAAATGTTTTTCTTCAGTAACATATATTAATCTCCCTGAGATTAATATATGGCTTTTCAAAACAAAATATACTTTTTGAAAAGCCATAGGTTGAATGCATCAGTATGTTGTGATGGGAACAGATGAGCAGCTGCCTAGCATCTTCCAGAAACCAAGATACTAGAAATCAGTCAGACAAAGAGGCCTGCATCATTCCTGTCACCAGACTGTCACCAGGCAACATTTAACTCCTTCTGCAGAGCCACCCAGGCATTATTTCTCCTTAGCTCTCTATTCTTTCTACAGGAGTTCACTCCTCTTCCAGTTCCTTTACAAACATCATAACCCATGGATGTAAAGAACTCTCTGAAACTTTATGGAAAGATAGAATGCTGACAGATCACTGAATTGTTAATAATGGCACTTTGTAAGTGTTGTTGTTTAGTCATTTTTCAGTCATATCCAATTCTCTGTGACCCCATTTGGAGTTTTCTTGACAAAGATAGTAGAGTGGTTTGCCATTTCCTTCTCCAGCTCATTTTGCAGATAAGGAAACTGAGGCAAACAAAGTTAAGTGATTTGCCCAGGGTCATACAACTAAGTATCTGAGGCCTGATTTGAACTAATGAAGATGACTTTTCCTGACTCCGGGCCTAGTACTCTATCCACTGTGCCACATAGCTCTGTAATTGTCAAAAATATTTTTTCCTCCTAATGCCTTGTGAAGTAGGTAGTATGAGTAAGCTTACCCCAATTTTACAGATGAGGAAACTGAGACTTAAAGCAGTGATATAATTTACCTGTCTTCATCCAGCTATTAAGTAGTAGAGACAATATTCAACACAGGGCATAGGGTTATAGATTTAAAGCTGGAAGGAACTTCAGAGATCATCTAGGTCAGCAATCTGACTTTACATATGAGGAATAAGAATCCAAGAGAGGATAAGTGACCTTCCCAAGGTTACATAGGTAGTTTTCATCAGAGGTGAGATATAAACCTATACACTCTGACACCCAATGCAATGATCTTTCCCCTGTACTCCTGATTCTTAGTCCAAGACTTACTCCTACATTCCATTTTCCTCTGTAACATTAAAGGGTATTGAGCTTTCATTGCTATATGTTCTATAAATTTGTTAACAAACATGCATAAGTATTATGTATATGTCAGTTGTAACTTTCCTAATCACATAGAAATGTTTTCTAGCTCCATAGTACCCTTACAATGCAGTATTCCAAAGGATCTGGAATCTCCTTTATCAATGTGGGCATTCCTTCCAACGATACAGATGGCAGCCCATCCTACTTATCCCTAGTGACTCATCAAAATACTGAATTTTAAGATTATCAGTGTACATCTTATCTCATTATTAAACTGTAAGTTCTTTGAGGGCAGGGACCCCCTATTCATTTATTCAATAATTATTTATTAAGCATGTACTATGTGCAAGACAGTATGCACATTGATTGATGTGCTGACTCACTGGTTCATTGGTTATTGAGCTGACCTCAGAGTATGAAAGGCTTGGGTTCAAGTATTGCATCCAATAAATACTTGCTGTGTGATTCTAGACAAGTCATAGTCTCATAACATCTTAGCATCCCCTGGCAATTCACATAAGATTTTAAGTCCAGATCCATATTGGTGCAGGTAGTTTTCTTTCTGAGAATTCCCTTATAATGGTAAAATCACTCCCAATCTTTCCATCAAAAAAGCATATGAGGTACTATTTTAAATTAAATTTTAAATTAAAATGAGGTACAAATTTTAAAAAAAATTATCTGTCCTCATATAGCTTACGTGTCACTGGAGAGGTATAATTTGTAGACATATAGAAATATGTCAACTTTATTTTGTATTATCCCAGATTAAAACACATTCCTCTGTACTTAATAGGTGCTTAATCAATGTATTGTAGATATTGTACAGAGGGAGGATAATTATTGCCCCTTGAGGATTTTTCAGCTCTGTTGACATAAGTTCATGAAACAAAATAAAACAAAGCAGAATATAATAAATTCCTGCTTAGTTGAAGCAATTGGATAATGATGTCATCCTGTTAACTGAATATTCTGATTGATTGATACTTCTTCCTATCTACATTCTATAGTGATGATTCATTAAAAAAAAAAACTTGCATATACTAGATTAAATTTACCAGGACAACTTGAGTGATTATAATGCAATCATTGTCATAAATTTAGGACTGGAAAGTATTTGTGTGTGTGTGTGTGTGTGTGTGTGTGTGTGTGTGTGTGTGTGCATGTGCTTTAAGATGAGGAAATAGGCTCAGAAAGGTTAAGTAACTTGTCAGAGTTGTCCCAGTCAGTAAGTGGAAGTGGCAAAATTTGAACACAGGTCTCTTCTCTTCAAATCTAGTACTTTTTCCACTGTATCATTGTCTCAATATCTCTTTGTTTATTAGGATCCCACAATGGCTTGACTCTCAGGTAGCCAAGTGGCCCAGTAGATATAGTACTGAGCCTTCAGTCAGGAAGACCTGAGTTAAAAATCCCACCTCAGACACTTACTGGATTGTGATCTTGGGCAAGTCATTTAATCTCTGTTTGCCCCAGTTTTCTCAACTATAAAATGGAGATAATAACAGCACCTACCTCACAAGGTTGTGGTGAGGATCAATTAAGATAACATTTGTAAAGTCCTTAGCACAGTGTATGGTTCCTCATACATGCTTAATAAATGCTTGTTACTATACACATAAAAGACCTGGGTTTTTATAGTGACTCATTCAACCTCATCTCCCTTTGACCTTTACCTTTCCTGGATCTCAGTTGCTTCATCTATAAAATGAAGGAGTTGTAGATGAAATGGTTCCCAAAATGTTGCCCTCTGAAGGACATTTGAGCTTTGAAGTCATGAGTCTGTGTCCCCTCTCAATGGAATTCAAATTACCTGGAGACTCTAGCTATATACAAAGTGTAAGAGAACTAAGTATTTATTGAATGAATTAAGTCCCATGAAATCTATGATATGCACAAAATGTTGAAGTTTGACTAGATTCCTGGTAAACTCGTTTACATGTCATCCTTTCATTTGTTCAACAAAAATTGCCTGAACTAGGTTCAGAGCACAGTACTAGTTGTAGGACCCTCTGCCTGCTCTCAAGGAACTTATAGTTAAATCATAATAAGGGTTAACATTTATAAGCAATTTACAGTGGTTATTTAACTGGATCCTCATAACAATCCTGGGAGGTAGGTTCTATTATTATCGACATTTTACAGATTTAGTCTAGAAGAGATCATATACTTGCACAAATAATTATAATAATGATACCTTTCATAGAATGCTTTAAGGTTTACAAAATACTTCACAAATATCTCATTTCATCTTTACAACAACCTATTGAGGTATTATTACAATCTCTATGGGCATCTAGAGCACTGGGCTTGAAATCAGGAAGACTCATCTTCATGAGTTGAAATATGCCCTCAGACACTTACTAGCTGTGTGACCCTAAACAAGTCACTTAACACAGTTTGCCTTAGCTCCTCATCTATAAAATGAGCTAGAGAAGAAAATGGCAAACCACTCCAGTATCTTTGCCATGAAAACCCTACATGGGGTCACAAAAAATCATACACAACTGAAACAACTAAACAGCACTATCCCTGTTTTATTGATGAAGAAACTGAGGCAGATAGAGGTTAAGTAATTTTCCCAGGGTCACATAGCTAGTTTCTGAGGCTGGACTTTAACTTAGATTTTAGATACAGAGCTCTATCTATTGTACAACTTGACTGCTTCTACAAAATGAATGTCATCAGTACAAAAAGTAAAAAAAAAAAAAATGAGCCATAAAACTTTAGGAGTGTTAAGACAAAATCTCTTTCTCATTAAGCCAAAGTTAGCATAAGAAAAAAAAATGACAAGAGAAAAGCTGGAGTTGCCCAACTGTTATTTTGCTTCATTTTTTAAAATTGGGCTCTCCTACCACCTTGGGTCAAGGTGAATTATGTTTGCATGAGAAATGACAAAATGAAAATGATTAACAGGAAAATGAAAAGCCAGATAAATAAGGAGATAGTACTAGAGTATTTAATTGCCTTTGATGAGCCTGAGTCACCAAGGTAAAGTATTTTCTAGAATTCAATAAGAATGGGCAGATTGGATTATTGAGCCATTGACTGTGTTATGTGAAAGATTGTGAAGAAGAGGAGATATGCCACAAGACAAGAAAAGAGGAAACAGACTGATTTTTTAAAATAATGAAATCATAGTTCTAGGTCTGGAAGGACCCTCAGAAGCTTTCTACTCTAATCCTCTCGTGCCACAGATTGAAACATAGGTCCAGAGAGAGTGAGCAACTTGAAAAGGTAATAAGGAAGAAGGAAGGAGGGAAGGAAGGAAGGAAGGAAGGAGGGAAGGAAGGAGGGAAGGAGGAAAGGAAGGAGGGAAGGAAGGAAGGAAGGAGGGAAGGAAGGAGGGAAGGAAGGAAGCAAGGGAGGAAGAAAGAAGGAAGGAAGGAAGGGAGGAAGGAAGGAAGGAAAAAACGTGAAAATGTTACACTTTAAGTGACAAAAAATCTAAAAAAAAGATCTTGTCTGGCTAAAAATTGGTAAAAAAAAATTGAATAAGAGGAAATTGAGTAATGGAAATTATACATTCTTATTCTTGGGCTCAAAAATCTACTTAATGTGGTATGAAAATCATCTCAGGTTTTTAATGGATCCTAAGCTCAACATGAATGAATCACGTGGTGATGCAGACAAAAAGAAACATACAAATACAAAACTAATGCAAACTTGGACTATAGTAAGAGAGGTAAAATTTCTAGTCCTATTCAGTTGGTTGGAGTATGATATTAGTAAAATTCAAGTCTCAGGTTCAATTTCCATACTGGACGCTATATTTTAAGACAGTGAAATGGCTCATGAAACTGGAAGTCATTTAATCTCTGTCTTCAGTGTTACACTTGGAAGTCAGGAAATCCTGAGTTCAGACACAGACACTTAATAGCTGTGTGATCCTGGCCAACTCACTTAACTTCGAAGTATCTCCCCCAATTTCCTCACCTATAAAATGGTTCTATAGCCTCACAATGTAAGGTTGAGCATTAGACATTCCATTGCATTTTTCTTACTATATACTTAGTAGTAGCAAACTTTTGGAAATTGCTTTAATTCTCCTGATATGTTTTACTTCTTAAATGGATGTTATATCACAAGAAAGACTAAACCTCAAGGTGATGAATCTCAGAATCACAGAGTTATAAGGGATCTGTTGGTTTAACACTGAGATATTGGATACTAGAGTGGTTTGCCATTTTCTTCTCTAGCTCATTTTATAGATGAGGAGCTAAGGTAAACTGTGTTAAGTGACTTGTTTAGGGTCACACAGCTAGTAAGTGTCTGAGGGCATATTTCAACTCATGAAGATGAGTCTTCCTGATTTCAAGCCCAGTGCTCTAGATGCCCATAGAGATTGTAATAATACCTCAATAGGCTGTTGTAAAGACGAAATGAGATATTTATCCTGTTTAACACTCCAAGAGTATGTCCCTTCCATCCCACAACCTCCTTAATGTCTATCAAATCTTACTTAGCCATAGCTACAAGACCTCATCCTATTCCCCCCCTCCCCATGGTATATTAAATTAGTTCACCCTGTACTGGGACATTAATATCTTCTACAACATAATATTCACTGCTTCATGGATTTTGTCTCCTATGAATTTCTGAATATCTTCTACAATTCTTTTTACCCCCTACATTGAAGCTACTTTCTATGGTGCCTAGGTTGGTTGATATATTCAGACATTTTTCTTCCTCTCCTTCCTTTTCAATTTAAAACCATATTGATTTGATTTACAAAACTTAGAGGTGGAGCCAAGATGGCAAAGAAAAGGCAGCAACTCGCCTGAGCTCTTCTGAGCTCTCTGGATACCATTAAATAATGCCACACAACAATTCTTGGAGTGTCAGAACCCATAAGAGTACAGGCTGAAATAGTTTTGCAGCCAAAGACAACTTAGAAGGTCAGCAGGAAAGGTCTGTCACACCTAGGTGAGGGTGGAACAGAGTCCAGCACAGGCCATGCCAGCACAGCTCCAGCCTCAGCAAACCAGAAGCAGGCCTTAGGAGCTGTTGAATCAGCAGTGGCAGTGGCTATTTCCAGAGTTCTCACCCCACAGGTGGTAAGGGGGTTGAACCACTGACCAGAAGATTACAGGGGTCTCTTTGCTGGCACTGTCAGCAAGACTCTGTCGCTTTGCCCATACTCAGATCTGGGTCGCCGTCCTGGGTGGTAGTCCCAGGGCAAGGAAGAGCACTAGCATATCAGAGCTTGCAGCGGCAATGGAGAGGGGACCCTCCTCACAGTTCTAGGGCAGAAAAGTGTTTGTGGTCACTCACAGACCAGAGCACAGGCCAGAAGAGGAGTTAACATCTCTCCTTAGATCATTTCACCTTGGAATAACTGAAAACTTACAGGTTCCTAGAAGTATCTCTGAAAACAGCTGCATAAAACCTCTGGAGCTTAGGACAGTACGCCCTTCACCATGGAAGCAGAGCCCTACTTTAACAGAGAGTTAAAAGTCTAGAAATAGACTGGAAAAATGAGCAAACAGCAGAAAAATATCTGACCATAGAAAGTTTCTATGGTGACAAGGAAGATCAAAACACACACTCAAAAGAAGATAACAAAGTCAGAGCTCTGATTTATAAAACTTTAGGAAAATACCATCTTATTTGTCCTTGTTAGGTACATTGCATTCCTGAAAAGGAAATTTTCACTGCTTTATTTTATGTCTTAAAGAAAGTCAAGAGAGTTTGAATCCTGACTCTGCTATTCACTACTTTACTAATTATTCAGTAGCATTTATTAAAGATGAAGGAAACAAGCATCTGTTAAGTATACCTACTAGGTGCTAGGCACTGTATTGAGCAATTTACAAAAAATGATCTTATTTGATTGTGGATCTCAGTTTTCTCATCTGTAGAATTAGGGAGTTGAATCAGATAATGTCTAAGGTTCTTCCTACCTCTAAATTCATGAACTACTAAATCTATGAACAATGAACTGAGAGAAAAAAGCAATAATGTCTATCATTCCTTTGTAAATCTTAAAACACTATATTGTCTTAAGCTTTGAACTACTTAAACATTAAAACACATTATATATATATAAATCATAGCATAATTATACTAAACATATATGTATGTGCACTATACATAATATGTGTATGTGTGTGCCAGCAATTACTAATAACCAAACAACATGCCTGAGACCCAGTCTCAGTCACATTCCTGTTTATGCACCTTGACTCACTCTTTTCCCTATACCCAGAAAGCACTGCTATCTCCACATTCAACATCTCTACATTTTTAAATCCCTTTCAGACTTTGAAGTTAACTCAAAAATAGCTTGTACAGTGAAGTTTTCCTTGATTCTCCTTATCAACAACGATCTTTCTCCGGTACTTGGTTAGTCCTTCGCGTTTGTGTTAAATCTCCTACTAGATTCTGAGTTCCCTGTGGACAGGGACCGTGGTTACTTTCTCTGTGACTGCGTCTGGGAATGCGTGTCACATTCTGTCCTAGTGGCGCCACTCTCTGCCATGTAGAGGGAGGGGTGAGAATAACTAACATTTCTATAGTTGTTTAAGGCTTTCAAAGCGTTTTACAATATTGTCCCATTTGATGCTTCATCATGGTTCTCTAGGACCTTCAACAGCTTTTTTTTTTCCTTAGTTACTTAGTCTGGCTTCTTTTTCATGATCTTTTCATTTACTTTGTTATCATAATAGTGCATATGGTATGTCAATTCTTCTTATTTCACTTGGCAACAATTCATCCAAATTATCTCCTAATATTTTGAATTCCTCATGTTCATCATTTCTCACTCAACAGTTATATTCCATTACATTCACTTGTAGGAATATGAAGCATATTGGCCTACTGCCTGAGGCACTGGGCTTAAAATCTAGAAGATCTGAGTCCAAATCTTGCCTCAGATACTTTCTAGCTGTGTGAACCTGGGAAAGACACTTAAAGATCTCTATGCCTCAGTTTCCTGATCTGTAAAATGGGAGGTTGGACTAGATGGCCTTTAAAATTCTCTTCCACCATTAAAATCTGTGATCAATGTATTTCCTCATCCCTACCCTGAATACATAACACATTATTCTATGCAAGAATTAGGCATGTGTTGGACACTGGATCTAGACACTTAATAGTTATGTGACTGTGGGCAAGTCCCTTATCCTCTATCAGCCCCTAACTTCCTCCTCTGACAAATGGGGATGAGTATAGCACTTACCTCACAGGGTTGTTGTAGTGATCAAAATTAACTATTTTATGTAATGTGCTTTGCAAATCTTAAAGAACCATATAAATATCAACTATTTTTATTCTACATATCTTTAGAACTTAATAATTGCTTGTTGAAGTTTTAAGTTGATGGATGTATACTATAGAGCTAAGAACAGTTGTAATTCCTCCCATTGTGAAAAACAATCAGGTTACTGTACTTAGTGAGCCTTGGTCTTTACAAATACACAATATTATTATTGTTGTCTTATAATGTATGGCCTCAAGCTCCTAAATGGTCAAATGCTGTCAGTGGAAACTTGGAATATTGCACTGAATCACAGAATGTTAGAATTGGAAGGGTCCTCAGACACCATCTAATACAATTGGTTCCTGGTCAAGAATCCCCTCCATGCTATAGCAAGCAAATAATATTATAGGATTGTAGATCAAGAACTGGAAGGAACATTTAAGATCCTTTAAGATCCACCTGACTCATTTTATAGATGAGGACATTGAGATTCAGAGATGGAAATAATTAGCCTAGGACTTCCAGGGAGGAGGAGTCCATTACTCTTCTCTGGGACAGCTTCTCAGCTATCTGTTGTTCCTTTTTGCTGCCAGTGACAGACATCACAACTGGATCGAGTGGAGTTCTCAGGAACTCAGGAAAAAAGAAAAAGCTTTTGTTGTTTGTTTCAGTTTGGAAAGTTCAAAAAAATGGGCCTTAAGAAAAAGGGGTTTTCCTATTCCAATTTAAGACCCTGGGTGCATAAAATGTATACGTACCAAGGCTAGACTTACAAGGAATTGACATAAGGGGCCCCTTGTACTGTTTGAGTTACTAATGGAATGGTAAACAATAACCAAATTACCTTTGTACTCTGCTAGTGGCTTTGCTCTAAGGGTCAAAAAGCGGCTCTCCAAACATTAACTCATTTTCCCTCCCAACACCTCCATGAGGTCAGGGAAGGTTAGTCTTGCATTTGTTTCACAGAATACAAATCTGAAGTCCAGATAGGTTAAGGACTTACCCAAGGTCAACATAGAATACAGCAGTGCCACCCAGTGTGAGACTCTAACCTAAAGAAATTCCCCCAAACTTAATTCCATTGAAATTATGGGATGCATCATGTTTAGAATGTTTTTACGAATGATCCCAAAATCTGACATAGAACTGACAACAGTTGGTATTAGATGGTTCATATATATATATATATATATATATATACACACACATATATACACGCACACACACACATACACATATATATGTTTGTATGTATAGGTGTATATATGTGTATATGTGTGTATACATATGTATATATACATATGTGTACATGTATATGTGTATATATGTATGTGTGTGTGTATATATACATATATATATGTGTGTGTGTGTGTGGGTGGGTGGGTGTGTGTATAGCATAAAGGCCTAGAACCAATGAAATAGAAAAAAATGGATTAGCCTCATGAGGATCTAACACACAGAACCTCCGAAGAATGAATGTTTTACCAGAATCACTGAAGTTCCTTAATTAAATGTCATGGAAAACAACAAAAAAAGAGGAAATAGGGGAAATTGTCTTCAATGAGCAAGAATTCTATAACAAATTAATTAATACATCCTCATTTTTTTTTGTCAGAGGCCAACCAGTTCCTGAAACCTTCACTCCAAGTCCAATTGCACTTAATTGACCAAAGAAACCTGGATGGCTGGTTTCCCTGTCCATAGAAAAGTGGAAACAGCAGACTCAGAGAGAGGTTGCCCCAGCAAGATAACACTCTTAACTATGGTCAAGCAGAAATAGATCTTAATTTGGAGGTGGGAGACCTGGGTCTGATTTCAGGATCAGTCATTTGCTGCATCAGGAAGTATCTTACCTCTCCAGGACTCAGTTTCCACATCTATAAAATGAGGAGGAAGGGTTGGACAAAATGGTCTAGAGTACCTTCTAGAGCTAAATCTTGTAATCTTTGAGACATGACACAAAGCATTTTTTCCCTTCCAACGTCTCTGGGAGGGCTGAGAAGGTTATGAAAGCCTTTGTCTTATGGACAAGTCAAAGTGACACTCAATGGACTATTTTAACCTAAAAACAAGAAGTACAAATCTACTGTTCTCAGTTGTTAGAGTTCCCTCTTTCCTCTAATCATATGGTACTGAATTATCTATTTACTTGGGATATCAACCAGTAAAATGTAAACTTCTTTGAGGGCCAGGGCTGAGTTTTGTTTTCTTTTGTTTATTCTTTGCATCTCAACTACCCAAAAAGAGCGCCTTATATATAGTCGCTGCTTTAAAAAAATTTGAATTATAGGTGATGATGATGACAACATTCACGTAGTGCTTTATAGTTTACAAAACATTTTATACACATTATCTAATTTTATCCTCACAACAACCCTGGGTGGTAGTGCTATTATTTTCCTCATTTACAGAAGAGGAAACTGAGGCAGAGAGTGATTAAATGATTTGTCCAAAGTCACACAGTGTCTGAGGGTAGGGTTAAACTCAGGTCTTCTTGATTCCAGGTCTATCTCTCTATCCACTTCACTATCTAGCTGAAAAATATAAAAAGTAGGTACTAGAAGTCAAAAGTGCAATAATATGAGGTGATTTTAGGTCTAGTCAAACAGCCCAGCACATTTCAGGAGACCTGAGACCATTACTGTCCTGCAGAAACATTCAATATTTGGTGTTTATAGAGGAAATTCTTAGTTATCAAGAAAAGGTAAAGTATGCCCTGTCCCCCCTCAGTTTTGGAAGATAGGGAAACATCTTAAAAATACGTTGGGCAAGCATTTTAATGTTCTTAGTCTCATTTTCCTCATCTGTAAAGTGAAGCAATTGTTTGACTCAGAGTGAACACATCCCTCTTCATCTCTGACTCCTGGACTTCCTGACTTCTTGTAAGATTCAGCTAAATTCCCACCTTCTACATCTTCTTTTAATGCAGATGCTTTCCTTCTGTTGATTATCTCTTATAGATCCCATCTATATCTTGTTTGAATGTAGTTGTTTGCATGTTGTCTTCCTTGTTAGACTGTGAGCTCCATGAGGTTTTGGGCCTTTCTTTGCAACTCCAGTGCTAAGCACAATATCTACTATGGTAGATGCTTGCTGATTTGACTTTGTATACTGCAGTACCCAAATCAGGTTGCAGCCTTTTCACTGATAGTCTCTTCTGAAGCCTGAGAATATAGCACTTACAGTCTTTATCCTTCATTGGTCACTTATCTCATATTGCCTTATTTTGTTATGTCCTATATCTGCCTTTTTAGGTTAGGTGACATAATTTCTCTTAGTGCCTCAATTTCCTAATCTGTAAAATAGAAATCGATCAACAAACATTTATTAAGCATTTACTAGGTGCCAAATAGTGTTCTAAGGGTTAGGTATACAAAAAATAAAAGCAAAAACAGAGCTCTTACCCTCAACAAGCTCAAATTCTAAAGGAGAAAATAATATGCAAATAACTAAGTGCATGCAAGATATATATGAAATAAATAGGAAATAATCTAAAAGGGAAAGTGCTAACTATAGGAGGACCAGGACAGGCTGCTTGCAGAAAACAAGATTGGAGTTTAGTCTCAAAGGAAGCTAAGATGTATGGTTGAATGGAAGAACAATCCATTGACAGTGAAAAGGAGAGACAGACAGTGAAAAGGAACAGAGTGAGAGATAAAAGGCCAGTGTTGTTGTATTGATAGTTGAGGATCAGGAGGGGGTAAAGTGTAAGAAGATCTGGAACAACTAGAAAGGTCTCAAGTTGTATATACCTATAAAAGACCAATGGAAGATCTTATAGTTGATCCTGGAGGTAATAGAGAACCACTGGAGTTTATTGAGATGGGTAGGGATGGAGGAAGGATAACATGGACTGGAATAGATGAACTTGTGGGTCCCTTTCATCTCTGATTTCTCTGAAACCCTGTGAAATGTTTATGCCAAGAGATGCTTTTATTTTATTAATGACATTATTTTCAAGGAGATAAACTCTCAGCTTTATAGAGATAGATAGATAGATAGATAGATAGATAGATAGATAGATAGATAAACACAGCTTTATAGAATAGCTTACTAATTGAGTTCCAGGTATTTATTTATGATAATATTGCTCATCTTAGTACAGGAGTATTTGATAAACAGTCAAATACAAAAATTTATAATTTCCTACTATATGCCTAAGGCATATTATTGCTTTCAATTTAAATACCCAAGTTGCTGTGGTTTGGTTTTCTTGGGGGAATGTGGTAGCCATCAAGGGAAAATGAAAGTTCTCAACAGAAAGGAAATAGTCAGAAAATATTTCTTCAATGTCAAGTTATCTGATACACAACCATCTCACTTTGTCTATGTTTTTAATCTGCTCTTCTTCTTCTTCTTTTTCTTCTTCTTCTTTTGGTCACCGTATGGCCTCCTGATCCTATCTACTTCCTCTTACCGCTCTCCACTTGTTCTCTTGCTGATTTCATAGAATCATTGATTTAGAACTTAAAGGAAGCTTGGAAATCAGCTAGTCAAGTTTCTTCATTTGACAGGAGAGGAAACTGAGGCCAAGAGAGAATAAGCAACTTCTATAAAGTCACAGAAATAAGAAAGAGGAGCCTAGATTTAAACCCTAGTTCTCTGACTCCAAACCAATGAGCCTTCCTTTGTGATGCATTCCAAGATTGCATAATGGTTAGAGCGCTGGGATTAGAATCAGGAAAATATGAGGTCAAATCCTATATCAGACCCCTGCTAGTTCTATGACCCTGGTAAAGTCATTTAATCTTACTCAGGCTTGGTTTCTTTATCTGTAAAGGGAGAAAATTGGTCTCCACAGTTTTTAAGGTCTCATTCAAATGCAAATCTATGATCCTTTGCTAAACTGAGGCTCAAGCCTCATGGAATATCATATTTCATGAAACCTGATTCTGGAATTTAAGCACAAATGATATACTAGAGTGTGCTGCTATTGACATGCTAGAGCACTAAAGAATTCTAGTACAAAAGTAATTTCTCACAGGAAATGATAGCATCTTCCTCTGAGCTCTCTCAGAACCAACGCAACCTATTTTTATGCTGATGACATCGAATTGATGACTTTAACTGATACAAAGCAGTAGACTTTATATTCATATTAATTAAAATAATTTTGAAACCTTGGGGGAAAAAAAGGCTCTCCTACTTTATTTAGGATCTCACAATCAAAACCACAGGGAGGATGGTGAGTGCTTACTTTGGGACTTTGAATCATGAATGTGATTAAAATGCAAAACTGGGGACAGGATGAAACCCAGAAATAATTTGCATACATCCTGCCTTTTTACCTGTATTTCCCTGAGGGATAGCACCTGAGAAAAATGTGACCTAATCATAGAATGGAAAGGATCTCAGTCATTTTCTCATCATCCTAAGACCTGACTCAATCCCTCTACCTATCCCTTGCTTTGCAAAACAAGTGTGTTGATATGGAGGAGTAGGAGAAACAACTCACCTAAACTTTCTCAAACTCCCCTCCAAATAACTTTAAAATAATGCCTCAAATAAAATTCTAGAGGAGAAAAAAAAACAACAAAGAGGTGAAATAATTTTCCAGCCCAAGGCAACTTGGGAGGTTGGCAAGAAATATGTGCCTCACCAAGGTTGTGGCATCAGCTACAGCAACAGTTTTGGGAGCTTTCAGCCCACAAACACTAAGGATATCAGACAAGTGATCAGAAAGAGATTATAAGAGATCCTTTGCTGGCACTGGGTTCAAGATTAAATCACTCATACCCTGGATACTTCTTATCCATGGATAAGAAGAGCACTAGTGCAAGCAGAAGCAGAGGATGCAGGGCCCTAGTCACAGCTGATGGCAAACAAGAGGGACTATGGTATCTCACAGAGGAGCAGGGTCTCTAGTCTCAGTCCCAAAGCAGAAAGAAGCAGGTTCAAGATAGCAGGGAACCTAGTCACAGTTACAGGCACAAGAGGAACGCTAGCACTTGTGGGTATGAGAGAATAAGGTCTCTTCCTGGGTAAAAATCAGAGCGCAGATCAAGAGAGCAGTGACCATAGCTCTACCTAGATCATACCACCTTAGAAGCACTGAAAACCTATAGAGTCCCAGAACTAGCTCTGAAAATAACAACAACAGAAAAACACCTGAAGCTTGAAGCAGTGCCCCTCCACCCCAGGAGCAGAACCCAACTTTAGTATAAAGAGAATCAAGAAATAGGCTGGGAAAATGAACAAACAACAACAAAAGAAGCTGACCATAAAGAGTTACTATGGTGTTAGGAAAGATTGAGATACAAACTCTGAAGAAGATAACAATGACAAAATATTTACAAGCAAAGCCTCAAACCACAAAAAAGGTGAATTGAACCCAAGCCCAGTAAGAATTCCTGAAAAACTGAAAAAGGATTTTAAGAATCAAATGAGAGAGGTAGTGGGAAAATTGGGGAAAGAAAAGAGAGTGATGCAAGAAAAAATATGAGAAGAAAGTCAGCAGCTTGTTAAAAGAGACACAAAAAAACACTGAAGGTGACATCTCAAAAAAACAGAATTGGCCAAGTGGCTAAAGAGGAACAAAAAGAAGAATGCCTTTAAAAAAACAGAATTGACCAAGTGGAAAAAAGATACAAAAATTCACTGAAAAAAACTCCTTAAAAAGTAGAGTTGGGAAAGTGGGAGCTAACGACTTCATTAGACATCAAGAAACAATAAAAAAAATGAAAAATGAAAAAAATAGAAGAAAGTGAAATACCTAAATTAAAAACAAAACTGACCTAGAAGATAGATTGAGGAATGATAATTTAAGAATTTTTGGACTACCTAAAAGCCAGGATCAAAAAAAGAGCCTGGACATCACATTTCAAAAATGATCCAGTAAAACTGCCCTGATATCTTAGAACCAGAAAGTAAAGTAAAAATTGAAAGAAGCCACCAATCACCTCCTGAAAGAGATCCCAAAATGAAAACTCCCAAGAACATTATAGTCAAATTCCAAACCTCCCAGGTCAAGGAAAAAGTATTGCAAATAGTCAGAAAGAAATAGTCTAAGTATTGTGGAAGCACAATCAGGATCACACAAGATTTAGCAGCTTTCGCATTAAAAGATCAGAAGGCTTGGGATATGATATTCCTGAAGGCAAAAGTGCTGCGATTACAACCGAGAATAATTAACCCAGCCAAACTGAGTATAATCTTTCAGCAAAAAAGTGGAGATCTAATGAAATAGAGGATTTTCAAGCATTCCTAATGAAAAGGCCAAAGCTAAACAGAAAATTTGAATCACAAATGCAACACTCAAAAGAAGCATAAAGATTGAACATGAAAGAGAAATCATAAGGGATTCAATAAGTTTAAACTGTTTACATTCCTATATGGGAAGATGGTCATTGTAATTCCTAAGAACTTTATCATTATGAGGGCACTTAGAAAGAATATACATAGACAGAAGGCACAAGTGTGAGTTGACTATGACAGGATGATATCTTAAAAAATAAATAAAATTAAGGAGTGAGAAAGAAAGATGCACTGGGAAAAAGGAAATGAGGAAAAACAGGAAAAATGCCTCACATAAAAGAAGAGCAAAAGGAAGAGCTTTTACAATGGAGGAGAAGATGGAAGGGGTGGCAGAAAACGCTTGAACCTTAATCTCATTGAAATTCACTCAAAGAGAGAAAGCATATAGGCTCTTTTGGATATAGAAATCTATCTGAGCATACAAGTAGGAGATGAAGGGAATAATATAAGGGGGGAGAGTAATAGAAGGGAGACAGATTAAAGCAGGTAGTGATCAGAAGCAAAATTAGGAAAGATAGTGTAAACAGAGGAAAGAATGATAAACAGGGAAAAAATAGAATGGAAGGAAATACACAGTAATCATATCTGTGAATGTGAATGGGATGAACTCACCCATAAAACAGAAGTGGATAGCAGAATGGATTAAAAACCAAAATCCAACAATATACTTTAAAGACAATTGAAACAGAAAGACACACACAGAATAAAAATAAGGGGTGGAGCAGAGGCTATTATGCTTCAGCTGTGGTATAAAAAAGAAAAAATGCAAGGGTAGTAATCATGATCTCTGACAAAGCCAAAACAAAACTAGACCTACTTTAGAGATAAGTAGAAAAGCTACATTTTGCTAAAAGGTACCATTGACAAGTAAGCAATATCAATACTAAACATATATGCACTAAATAACAAAGCATCCAAATGTTTAAAGGAAAAGCTAGATGTGGTACGTGAGGAAATAGACAGTAAAACTATACCAGCAATGGACTTCAACTTTCCCCTCTCAGAACTAGATAAACATATACAAAAAAATTAACAAGAAAGAAGTTAAGGAGATGAATAGAATTTTAGATAAGTTAGATAGGATAGACATCTGAAGAAAATTGAATAGGAATAGAGAGAAGTACTGTGTACCTTTTCTCAGCTGTATATGGCACCTTCCAAAAATTAAGTAGTAGAGTATAAAAACATAAAAATCAAATGCAGAAATATTAAATTCATCCTTTCCAGACCATAATGCAATAAAAATTATATTCAATGAAGGGCTATAGGAACACACATTAAAGTTTAAATGAAAACTAAATAATCTAATCCTAAAGAATTAATGGACCAAAGATCAAATCATAGAAAAAATAGATAATTTCATTAAAAATAATAGTGAGATGAAAAAACATGCAAGATTTATGGGATACAGCCAAAACAGTACTTGGGAGAAAATTTATATCTCTAAATACTTAAATCAACAAAATAGAGAAAAAGCAAAACAATGAAGTGATATGAAACTAAAACCAAAAAAAAACCTAGAAAAAGAACAAATTAAAAATCCTCAATTAAACACCAAATTGGAGAATCAAAGGAGAGACTAATAAAAGTGAAAGTAAAACAAAACAAAACAAAACAAAACAAAGCTAGGAGCTGGTTTTATATTTAAAAAAAACAACAATGGGGCAGTTAGGCAGTGCAGTGGATAGAGCACTGGCCCTGGAATCAGGAGGACCTGAGTTCAAATCCAGCCTCAGACACATCACACTCACTAGCTATGTGACTCTGGGCAACTCATTTAACCCCAATAGCCTATGTAAAAAATAAATAAATAGATAAAAATAAAAAATAAACAAACAAATATTGGATTGAAAAAGGAAAAAAAATAACCAGTATCAAAAATTAAAAGTGTAAATTCAACATTAATGAAGATGAAATTAAAGCAGTTAAGAATTATTTTACCCAATTAAATGTCAATAAATGTAACAATTTAAGAGAAATGGATAAATATTTACAAAATATGGATTGTGCAGTTAAATAGGAGAGGAAATAGAATACTTAAATAATCTTATCTTATGGGGAAAAAAAAAAGTTGCACAAGCCATAAATGAGTTCCTTAAGAAACAATTCCAGAGGTGGAACCAAGAGAAAAGGCAGGGACTTGCCTGTTTACTCAAATAATGCCTTAAAAAAAAACAGACTAGGCCAAATGGTAAAAGAAGTCCAAAAAGTCAATGAGGAGAAGAATGCCTTAAAAAGCAGAATTGGCCAAATGGAAAAGGAGGTGCAAAAGTTCACTGAACAAAATAATTACTAAAAATTAGAATGGAACAAATGGAAGCTAATGACTTTATGAGAAGTCAAGAAACAATAAAACAAAAACAGAAGAATGAAAAAAATAGAAGACAATGTGAAATATCTCATTGGAAAAAATGACCTGAAAAATAGATCCAGGAGAGATAATTTAAAAATTATTGGACTACCTGGAAGTCATGATCAAAAAAAGAGCCTAGACATCATTTTTCAAGAAATTATCAAAGAAACTTCCCTGATATTTTAGAACCAGAACTTGCTTAACCATTCTGTTTAGCAATTTGGAACTATGCCCAAAGAGCTATAAAACCATGCGTACCCCTTGACCTAGCAATACCACTACCAGGTCTATCTCCCAGAAGAGATAAAAAACAAAAAAGACAAGGATTTATATGTACAAATATATTTATAGCAGCTCTTTTCTGGGGGTAAAGATTTAAAAGTTGAGGGGATGCCCTCAATTGGGGAATGGATGAACAAGATGTGGTATGTGTCTGATGGAATACTATTGTACTATAAGAAATATTGTACTACAAAAAAAAAGTTTTTTTAGAAAAACCTGGAAAAAACTTACATGATCTGATGCAAAGTGAAATGTATTGTGTACAAAGTATCAGCAATATTGTAAGATGATCAGGTCAGAATGACTTACCTATTCTCAGTAATACAACTATCCAAGACAAACTTTGAAAGACTTATGATGAAAAATGCTATCCATCCAACCGATGGTGTCTGAATACAGACTGAAGCATAGGGTTTTTTTAACTTTATTTTTCTTGAGTTTTTTTTTTGTTTATTTTTTTCACAACATGACTATTATGGATGTATTTTGCATTACTACATACATATAATCTATATCGAATTGCTTGTCCTCTCAATGTTGGGGTGGGAGGGAGGGAAGAAAGGAGAGAATTTGGAACTCAAAGTTCCAAATGTAACTGAGGAAAAATAAAATGCCAAATAAAAGCTAAAAAAGAAAAAGAAAAATTTCCCAAAACCAGATAGATTCACAAGTGAATTCTACCAAACTTTTAAAGAATAATTAATTTGAATAATTCTAATATCTAGACTATTTTGAAAAATTTACAAAGAAGGAGTACTACAAAATTATTTTTATAACACAAATATGGTGGTGATATCTAAACCAGGAAGAGCAAAAATAGAAAAAGAAAACTATCTACCAATTTCATTAATAAATATTAATGTAAAAAAATAATAAATAATAGCAAGGAGATTACAGTATTATGTCACATAGAAAATACACTATGACCAGGTAGGATTCATCCCAGGAATGCAGGGCTGGTTCAATATTAGGAAAACTATCAGCTTAATTGACCATATCAATAACAAAAGCAACCACAATCATATGATTATCTCAATAGATACAAAAAAAGTAGCTTTTGACACAATACAGCACTCATTCCTATTAAAAAATGTTCAATAGTATGGGAATAAATGGAGCTTTTATCAAAATAATAAGCATCTAAATCTTTTAGCAAGCATGTTCTGTGTTCAGAACAAGCTAGAAGCCTTCCCAATAAGATCAGGATGAAGCAAGGATATCCATTATCACTACTATCATTCAATATTATACTAGAAATGCTAGCTATAGCAATAAGAAAAGAAAAAATATTGAAGGAATTAGAAAAGACGATGAGGAAACAAGGCTATCATTTTTTGCAGAGGATAAGATGATACACTTGGAGAATTCTAGGTAATTAACCAAAAACTTAGTGGAAATAATTAACAACTTGAGCAAAGTTGCAGGATATAAAGTAAACCCAAATAAACCATTGATATTCTATATACTACCAACAAGGACAAGCAGTAAGAGATAAAAAGAGAAATTTCAATTAGAATAACTGCAGACAATATGAAATACTTGGGATTTTACCTACCCAGACTAACCCAGAAATTATATGAACACAATTATAAAACACTATTCACACAAATAAAGTCAGATATAAACAACTAGGAAAATTTTAATTGCTCATGGGTAAAGCTAGGCAATATAATAAAAATGACAGTTCTATCTAAATTAATTTATTTATTCAGTGCCATATTAACCAAATCACCAAAAACTCGTTTTAGAGAGCTATTAAAAATAATAACAAAATTCACCTGGAAGAACAAAATGTAAAGAATATCAAGGGAATCACTAAAAGTAAGTGAAGAAAATGTAAAGTGGCCTAGCAGTATCAGATTTCAAACTGTTTTACAAAGTGGTAATCATAAAAACAATCTTATACTGGCTAAGGACTAGCATGGTCGATCAGAAGAATAGATTAAGTACAGAATACATTAGTAGTGCATGACCATAGTAATCTAGCATTTGACAAACCCAACATTCCAAGGTTTTGGGAAAAAAAAGAACTCATTGTTTGACAAAAATTGCTGGGAAAACTGGAAAGTAGTTTGGCTGAAACTATGTATGGACCAAATACACAAAATAAGCTCAAAATAGGTTCATGATTTAGACATAATGTGATATCATTAGCAAATTAGGGAATCATGGAAAAATTTACCTGTCAGATTTATGGATAAGAGAAAAATTATGATGAATCAAGAGATACAGAGCATTACAGGATGTAAAATGATTAGTTTTGCTTACATTAAATTAAAATTTTTACACAAATAAAACCAGTTCAGCCAAGATTAGAAAGAAAGCAGGAAACTGGGGGAGGGAGATTTTTTTTTTACAACAAATTTCTCTAATAAATGCTCATTTCTTAAATATACAGAAAATTGAGCCAAATTTATTTAAATACAATTCATTCCCTTATTAATAAAGGGTCAAAGGATATGGACAGGCAGTTTTCAGAAGAAGAAATATACCTATAGTCACATGAAAAAATGTTCTAAATCACTACTGATTAGAAAAATGCAAATTAAAAACAACTCTGAGGTACAACTTCACACCCATCAAATTGGCTAATATGACAGGAAAGGAAAACAAAAAATGTTGGAGGGGATCTTGAAAAAAAAAGGAGATGGCATCAATGTGTTGCTGGTGGTGTTGTCAACACATCCAACCATTTTGGAGATCAATTTGAAATTATGGCTAAAGGTCTATAGAACTGTGCATACCCTTTGATCCAGCTATACCCCTGCAAGATCTGTACCCCGAAGAGATCAAAGAAAGGAAAAGAATTCATATGTGCAAAATATTGGAAATTGAGAGGATACCCTTCAATTGGGGAATGACTGGACAAATTGTGGCATATTATTGTGATTGAATACTAATGTGCTATAAGAAATGATTAGGAGGTTGCTTTCAGAAAAACCTGGGAAGACTTATATGAACTGATGCAAAATGAAGTGAGCCGAACAAGGAGAACATTGTACACAGTAACAGCAATATTGCACAATGATCAACTGTGAATGACTTAGCTATTCTTAGCAATATAATGTTCCAAAACAAAGATACAAGATCCAAAGGGCTTATGGTGAAAAATGTTAACCATTTCCAGTGAAAGAACTGATAGATTCTGAACGAAGACTGAAGCACACTTTTTTTTACTTTATTTTTCTTGTTTCTTTTTTCTTCCTTTTTTTTTTTTTGGTTTGCATTTTCTTTTGCAACATGGCTTATATGCAAATGTTTTGCATGAATGCAAATATATAATCTACATCAAATTGCTTGCTTTCTTAAGGACAGAGGAATGGAGAGGGAATTTGGAACTCAAAAATTTAAAACCAATGTTAAAAAATTATATGTAACTGAGAAAAATTTAAACAACAATAACAAAGTGTGTTTCTATTTTGGAGTTCATTCATAGAGACTGACCAGGATGTGAAGAGGAATGCATGGCAGACCAGAACCAACTAAAGAAAACAGGGATGTCGTTCCCAATCCAGAATCAAATCT
The DNA here is from genome assembly GCF_900497805.2 of Vombatus ursinus. NCBI lineage: Eukaryota > Metazoa > Chordata > Mammalia > Diprotodontia > Vombatidae > Vombatus > Vombatus ursinus. The sequence goes on along the minus strand of NW_020954751.1, from coordinate 5,908,317 downwards.
GGACTGTGAAAGACATAATTAACTGTGTTCAAGTACTGGAAAAGCTGTCACAAGAAGGGGCCTTACACTATTCCTGCTTGGCCACAGAAGGCAAAACTGGGAACAATAGGAGGGAGGTACACCACTACAAGCTGCTACTATGTTGAAGTGAAAACTTCATAGCAATCAGAATTGTCTAAAAGTGGAATGATCACCCTTGGTCTGTATGAAGCTCTTCATCCGGTAAGGAGTTCAAGTAAAGACTGGATGAACACACCTAGGATAATTGTCATAAAAAAAGAATTACTATTCAGGGATGGGTTAGATTGCATGTCCTTTGAGGGCCTTTCTAACCCTGAGATTTTATAATTATGTCTCAGGGAAAGGAAGCAATAAGAGAAAGGAGGAAAAAGGAAAAGGTGAGGAGGTCCAAAGTTATACTTTGTATATGTGTGTGTATATATAAATGGTGTGTGCATGAACATATACATATATGTATTTATAAAATACATGATATATATTTATATATAATGTTCTATATATACATAATATATGATATTTAATGTCAAGGGCTCAATTGTGGTATGTTATAATTTTATGGATAAATCGACTCTCATTGTTATGATAAATGAGGTAGATAGCTTGCCTATTTGGAACAGTAGAAATTTAGACATACTAGAAGATGGCTCAAATTAGTCTCAAATCCAAATAATTCTTAATGTATAAAATATATTAGTTGTTTATACTTTGATGGAACAATGAACTACTTGTTATAGGTAATCCCCTTCCTCTCCAGATTGTGACCTTTCATTGGCCTTCTCAACTTGTGTGATTCTTACCCATTTCTTTCTAGAGGTTCCAATAGCTAGAGTATTGGAACTGGAGTCAGAGAAATCTGAGTTCAAATCCAGCCTCCAATGCTTACTAGCTGTGTGATCCTACTCAAGTCACTTAATTTCTGTTTCAGTTTCTTAATCTGTAAAATGGGGTTAATAATGACTTTCAGAGTTATTATAAGTACAAAATGAGATAATTTATAAAGTGCTTTGAAAATCTTAATGCATTACATAAATATTATTATTATGAAATCTTCCATAGAGGATTCACCTAACCCATTGTAGGCCTTCTTCTGATTTTTTAAAATATCTTTAAGGAATCAGGATAGCTCTGTATCCTGCTTGTTTCTCATTCTTGCTTCATAACTGGTCCACCCAGGGGCAGCTAGGTGGCTCAGTGGATAAAGCACAGGCCCTGAAGTCAGGAGTACCCAAGTTCAAATCTGGTCTCAGACCAAACGCTTGACACGTACTAGCTGTGTGACCTTGGGCAAGTCACTTAACCCCAATTGCCTTACCAAAAAAAAAAAAAAACTGGTCCACCTCCTTTTCTAACTTGAAGTCCTCAAACTGTCTTTTAGGCCAATTCTTTAATTCAAGTCAATGTTGGTGATAGGTGGCAGTCAACTCACATCCACCATGGTCTTCCTATAATTTACAGTTACATTTATTTGTAAGTGTTCCAAGAGCATGGTGCTTCACTATTCGCTATTATATATACCATGGTTCATAACATTATTGAATCATAGCATTAGATTTGGAAGAGACTTTGAATGATAAAGCAGGATCACAGATGTAATACTTGAATGGACTTTAGCATTCATCTAGTCCAATCCCTTCATTTTATAGTTGAAGAAATGGGCCTAATGATATTAAATGATTTACTCAAAGTCACAAAATTATAAAAATAAACTAGAAATGAGATCTAAATCCACGTCCATTGCTGTTTCCACTGCACCATGATTCTTCCTCATTTTACGGCTTAAAAAACTGAGGCCTAGAGAAAGTAAATTATTTGCCTATGATTAGAAAAATCAGAAGTTCTTTTCTCCTGACTCCAGAACCAGTATTCTTATATTATCTTTTGGAGGCTCAACTAGGTGAGAGATAGAAAAGTCGGTCAACCTGTCAACATTTAAGTGCATACTATGTGCCAGGCTGAGGGAATACAAATAAGTACTAGGGATACAAATACAAGCATGAAAAAAAAAAAAGAGAGATAGTTCCTGCCCCAAGGAACTTATAATCTAATGGTGGGAAATAACACATACATTAGAGTTAAAATTGGGGGTAGGGGTTAGGGAAGATACCCAACATGGAGATATGGTGGAGAAGACAGAGATGTCCCAGAGTAGTTCAGCCAGCTGAGAAATGATGTATGAAGGAGCTAAAGTAATTTTAGTTTCATACACAGGAACAAAGCAAGCACAATGCTTGGTACATAACAGACCCTCAAAAATTTTCATTAAAGTTAAAGTTAAAGATGATCATGGTGTATGAATTCACTCCCAGAATGAATTATCTTTTGTCTCCAGCTGAATGTCAGTAGACAACATGTCACTTTAATTATGCCATAATTGAATTATAATACATATCACCTATTGACATCAACCCTTTGAAGTCTTTACATTAGCACCCTGCCCCATTGGGCCAGAGGCAAAATTGCTGGAGCAACTGACATGTTCCCACCAACAGGTATTTCAGCTAGTATTGTCAGTAATTAGAAAGATTTTGATCATGCTGACTTGCGGTAGAAAGTGCAGTATGAGGGGATGTGGACACAGATGCAGCCCAGGGCTGCTTAAGTAGGGCATTGATGTTCCCTTTAACGTAAGGCACCAAGAAGCAACAAACATAACGTCCAACCCCCTCACTTTACAGTTGTGGAAACATATATACAGAAATGAAATGACTCCTCACAACAGTTTTATGAGTGGGAATTGCCAGTGCTTTTATTATTTTCATTCTAAGGATGAGGAAATAGAGAGAAATTAAGTGACTCAACTAAGTGACTAAGTGACTCAACTAAGACAATATACCATGAAAAAGGCAGAACCAGAACTCACACCAAGTGTTTGTGGTATAGTGAAAAGGTTCCAGGACTAAGAGTCAGTTTGAGATGAGGAATTATTGATTGGCCAGAACATGAAAGTAGTTAGGTTAGTGGAACATTTTCTAGTTAGAAAATAATAATTTACTAATAAATTTCTCATATTGTTCCAAAGAGTTTAAGTCCCAGGACAGAAGTCTGCAGCAATTGTTGAATTATTCTGCAGCATTTCCATTGAAGGAATGCTAAACTTGCCACTCTGAATCTATCCAATGGTCCAATGACCCATATATTGTGCTTCTTAATGTCACTCCAAGGCTGGTAGATCTTTTTGCTCTTCATGATACTAACATCAAAAGCTTGAAGATGGCTGCAAACATGCACACTTTCCCTTATAGCACTTAGATAGAGATGTAACTCTCTCAACATTGAATTTCACAAAAAAAAAAACAACTTTCTTAAATCTACTTGTTTAGATTGTTGTAGCCCATTTCTTTGGAAAACTTATTCTACAAAGTCATTGTAGATGACTAGAAAATATTAGAATAATAGAATGTTAGAGTCGAAATGAACCTGAAAGACTACCTGTTCCAATTCCTCTCCTTTTATAGAAGAAGAAACTGAGACACTGAAAAGTAAAGTAATTTGCTTGAGGTCACACAGATAGTTTAGAACTAATACTTGAACTCAGGACTCCTGATTCTAAATATATTGTTCTTTCTACTATGCTACATTGGCAGAAATTGGTCTGGGAAAAGTTATTTAACCCAATCTCTAACCATAATGCCATAATTGTATTCCCTCCAAGAGTCCCTGACAGGTGGTCATCATGTTTTTATTTGAATACGTCTGGTTATGAGAAGCTCACTACCTCAGAAAGCTACCCATTCCAGTGGCTATACAGCTTTTTGTTGTTGTCGTTAAAAAGTTCCATAACTTGTCCTTATTGCTTTTATTTCTAACCTCTGAGGGAAAAAAAAAGTCAGTGTAATCTCTCTTCTAAACAACTTTTAAAATACTGTACTCCTCCCCTTTCCACCTAAGCCTTATCATTTGTATACTTAAGTCACAGTGGGCAAATCAGCACTTATGGCCATATATTTTGCTTCCCTGGTTGTAGAGGACTGATCTTTATGATTCACATAGTCCAGGGCTTTAGTAGTTAACAAGAATTTATTAAGTGACTACTGTTTTCTAGAAACTATCTTAAGTATTGGAGATACAAAGAAAAGCAAAATGCAATCCTTGCTCTCTTGTAACTCATAGTCTTAAGGGGGAGCTATTGCATGCAAATAAATATGGACTGATCACACGTATACATATATTTGTATTTATGTGTTTAATTTGGACATATATGTGTACCTATATAATTTGTATATATGCACACACAATAAGTATGTGTGTATGTGTGTATCTATATTTAGGGGTGTGTGTATGTGTGTATGATGACTTAGAGAGAAGTGAAAATTTATCTGTGTTCAGAGTCAATAATTTTTTCTTTAAAATATAATGTTTCATGAAACTTGCTCTTTTTCCCTAAGAACCCTAGGAATCTTGGGGTGGAAGGATGGGAGGGACTCTTCACGATGTTCGTGTTTCTTAATTGGAACAACCTCACTTTCTATTCAATTGTCTGATACCTGTATCTGTTCTCCATCAGCTATCAAATTGTGTTGAATTGAATAAGATTAAATTTATTTAAATAAGATTAAATTTATTAGGGATGAAAAAATTACAACATTTATTAGGGATGAATACAAATTTTTATACTCGAGGTAAAAAAATCAATTTCACAAGCACAAGAATGAGAGAAACATGGCTAGACAATTTTTCTGGAAAAAAAAACTTGGGGATTTCAGTGAACTTAAATCATTCCATTTTTGCCTTTGTATCCCTGGTACTAAGTCTACATATCACCTTATGCATAGTAAATAAGAGTTTAGTAAAAATATAATAAATTGAGCTGAATTCAGTTCCCACGTAGCATGATGAGGTCTCTAGTTGCCTCAAAATCCCAGTTGTCCTCTTCTGGATGTTTTCTAGTTGTCAAAGTCTTCTTAAAATGTGGCATGTGGGGGCAGCAAGGTGGTGCAGTGGATAGAGCACTGGCCCTGAAGAAAGGAGGACCTAAGTTCAAATCCGGCCTCAGATACATAACACTTACTAGTTGTGTGATTGTGACAAGTCACTTAACCCCAATTGCCTCATATAAAAAAATGTGGCATGTAGAACTATAACACAATATTCATAGGTTTTCCAGGCAGATAAGAGACCAGTAGGACTGTGACTTCTCATTCTCAAGACTAGGTCTCTATTAATACTGCCTAACATTTCCTGATTTTATTCAGATTGAGTTTGCAGTCCACTAAAGCTCTTTTATATGGTGTCCAGTATGAAACAAATAAAGGAGCCAGTCCAGAACAAAGGACCTAAAACCGCATAGTCATTTTCTCTTTAAACACATGAACTGTTTCCTTTCCCACCCAACTATCTTGGGGTCTACAGCCACAAAAGACAACGAGGTGTCCTCTAAGAAGAGCAGCATGTTTTATTTGAAGTTAATTCATCTCAATAAAAGGTGAAGGGGTTTGGACAAGATGACCTCAATGATCCCTTCTAGTTGTACACTTTTATGACTAAGTCCTCTAGGTCTGTTCCCCTTCTTCAAGAGCTGCCAGATCTCATTCTGTTTAGAATGCTTTGCCCTGAAGTTTTTCTCAAAATGACCCAATCGTACTCCTAGATTCACTCAAGTGGATGTAAGACTTCACTAGGAATCCCAGCATTTAAAACTGAAAGAGACAGCAACCATCATCTACACGAAATTCCTCAGATGAGGAATCTGAAAACCAGAGAGAAAATGGTTTGCCCAACATCACGCATCATGGAATTCAGGGAAAAGTATGTCTTAAAGTTTTAAAATAAATCATAAAGAGTTTTGTATGACATGCTACCAAGAGGACATTATTCTCTAAAAGTGTCATTATGTAGGTGGGAAGATACTTTTTGTCTTTTTTTTTTCTTTTGGCTGGCATTTATATAACACCTTAAGTTCTCAAAGCACAGGTATTTCATGTGATCCTCACAATGACCCTGTGAGACAGATACTCTTATTATCTTCATTTTATAGATTAGGAAAATTAGACTAAGAGAAGTTAAATGATTTGTCCAGAGTCACACAGCTATTGTGTTTGAGATGAGATTTAAACTCAGGTTTCCCTGATTCCAAGTCCAGTACTCTTACCCAAATAAATCTTTTCCAATCTACATAGGCACTGGAAAAACAGAGACAAAAATTAAAATAGTCCTTGTCCTCAACGAGCTTACATTCTACTTGATAGCATGGTCTCAGTGCATTGTGACAAGAAACTACCCCTAAATAGAGGTTGCCTTGATATATCAAGGCAGTTTAGTTTAGTGGAAAGAACAGTGGACTTGGAATAAGGAGATCTGGTTCAAGTTGTCTGGGCTCAGACACTTGCTAGCTATGTGATGAAGGACAAGTCACTTCACCTGATCCTCAGTTTCCCTCATGGATAAAACAAGGACAACAGTACTCAAACTCTCAACACCACAAGAGTTCTTGGGAGGAAGGTACATTATTAACCTCCAAGCCTCATATAAATCTAAGCTATTATTACATTCAGCTAGTATTCCAAATCTTCATTCTGATTAAAAATAAAGGTCAACCTTAGCTTCTACTCTAAATAATAACCCCTTGAATTTACCAATGCATTGTTGCCTTACACAGTCCCTTTGATCAGGAGAAAACCTGTCATTGCAAATCCACAACCAGAAAGAGTAAGACTTATGTAACTTGTGCCTACAATCTTACGGTCTTTTTTTAGGATCACTGATTTTGGAAATGAGACGCAGATCCCTTGATTTCTTGCTCGATCCATTAAGGAATATCATTGAAAGATTCCACATTTTTTTTCAGTACTTCAAAAGATCAATTATATCATGCGTGGGCATGTCCTTGACGATTGCAGAGTATATTCTCTCTATTTCTGACTAGAGGGTTTTTATGAGTTGCTATCTCTAAAGGCACCTATTCTAATTATAAGTCTCTGCACTTGGCTAGGCAGACTTACACATGAATATTCTACTGTTCACCTCTGAGCTCCCAGCTTAGTAGAATCTACCAGAGCCTGAGATTCATTGGCATGATCACAGTGCCTGGAACATAATAGGCACTAATTAAATGTGTCATTGATTGATTATTGATTAATTGAGATCTCAGGATTCTAGTGAGTTATCAGAGGAGGATTTTAGTGGAAGGAAGGAGGTATGTTGGAATTGAAATAGATCAAATGGTTTAAATTTGCTGTGAGAGAAGAGGAAAGAGTTAGTGGGAAAAAAAAGTTTTTAAATTCTCATCTTTCCCAGGAAGACCCAAATCAGCAAGCTTCACTCAGCCCCATTAGTCTGAGCCAAAAGGGAAAGAGTACTGATTTCAGATTCAGGAGTCTGGGTTTCTCACCCTAGCTTTTCCATCAGTCTGTAGTTCTACCTTAAGTTAGATCACTTTTCCTGAGGTAATTAGGTGCAGTAGATGGAACACTGGACTTGGAATCAGAAAGACCTGAGTTCAAATTTATCCCCAGACACTTACTAGCTATATGACTCACTTAACCTCCATTAGCCTCATTTGCATCGACTGTAAAATGAGGGTTTTAATAGTGCCTATCTCACAGGGTTGTTGTGAGGATCAAATGAGATTATATATGTAAAGTGCTTAGTATAATGCCTGGTATATTTATTGTTGTTAAGTTGTTTTTTCAGTTGCGTACAATGCTCTGTGACCTAATTTGGGGTTTTCTTGGCAGAGATACTGGAGTAGTTTGCCATTTCTTTCTCCAGTTCATTTTACAGATGAGGAATTGAGGCAAACAGGGTTACGTGACTTGCCATGGGTCACACAGCTTGTGAGTGTCAAGGCCAAATTTGATCTCAGAAGACCAGAGTTCCAGGCCTATCCTATTCTATCCTTTGCGCTACCTAGCTATACACATAGTAGATGATTAATAAAAGTTATTTCCTTCCTTACTCTCTGGCACTCAATTTCTTATTTCTTTAAAAAAAATGTCTTGGGCAAGAAGACTCCCAAATTCTCTTTGGGTTCTAATATTTTCCAACTCTGTGGTTCTTAGTAGCATGGATTGCAGAGTTTAAATAGCAGTGTAAACAGACAACCTCTGGAACACTGGGGGTGGGGTATGAGGTGCTAACTGACAGGTAATTTTTCAGAATAATCTATGGTTTTTGAGTTGAAATTATTAAATCAATTACATTGTGCAAAATAGCCAACAAGTAATTATCGAATAAGATGAAGAAGGGAATTCAAAGAATAAAAAATGATGTCAAAGATAAAGGCGTCCAGCTGTTGTTGCTCCACCAATTAAGGGAAACTTGTCCTTGCCAGAGTCTCATTTGCAACCTTTGTGGACTGACTATGTGCATTTGTTTGCTTTTGCAAATTTATTTTAGTCTTTTAAAGACAGTGTAGATGTATAAGAGTTATCATTATTTTCTCTAATGTAAATAACTAATTGTGACCATAACACCCATAGGATAACATAGACACCTCATCTATTTGCTCTCAAGAGATAAATTAAAATGTTAGAACAGGAATAAACTTTAAGGTAAACAATGTTAGGATATATAACATTATGTTAGAGCTGAAAAAGTCCTTAGAATGTAGAATAATAAAAAATAGAATGTTAGAGGTAAAAGAGCGTAGGGAATATTTAGTATGATCTCATCATTTTATGACGTGATCATGGAGTAAAGAGGACCTGGGTTTCAGTCCCATCTCTGACACCCATTGGCTGCTTGACCTTGGGAAAATCATTGCTGTCCTTTGTTCTCAAAGAGGACCAAAATGACATCACTGTGTTAAGAGTCAAGTTACAATGTAAATGACTGTGGCTGGTCAGAACAATATGAGCTCAAAAGGCTCTACCACAGGTCAGGTACACATAGTCCATGTGAACTTTTGGAAAGGGTTCTATAAATTTGCACATGTCTTGCTCTTTTGGGCTATTTCAATTCTGCTTTGCTCACAGAGCACAACACATTCTCTGATGAAGGCATGCCATGCTGGGCAGTCCTCTGTCAATATCTCCCATGTCACATAATCAATTCCAAAGTTCTTAAGAGAGACCTTGAGAGTGTCCTTGTATCTCTTCATCTGACCACCATGTGAACACTTGACCTATGTGAGTTCTCCATAAAATAATCTTTTTGGCATGCGTGTGTTTGGCCTTTGAACAACATGACCAGCTCATCTTAGTTATACTCTCTGAAGTAGAGTTTGAATGCTTGGCAGTTTAGTTCAAGACAGGATTGCAGTGATCAGTATCTTATCCTGCCAAGTGATCTTCAGAATCTTCCTAAGACAATTTAAATGGAAGCAATTCAGTTTCCTGGCATGGCAATGGCATACTATCCAGGTTTTACAGGCATACAACAGTGAGGTCAGTACAACAGCTTTGTAGACTTTCATTTTGGTAGTCAGTCTAAGATCTCTTCTCTCCCACATTTTCCTTTGGAGCCTCCCAAACACTGGGCTAGCTCTGGCAATGCATGTATCAACCTCATTATCAATGTGTACATCCCTAGAAAGCATACTGCCAAGGTTAGTGACTTATCCACAGCATTCAAAACTTTTGTATTTGCTGTAACTGGTGGTTCCACGTATGAATGGTGTGGTGGTGGCCGATAGAGCACCTCTGTTTTCTTGGTATTAACTGTTCCATCAAAATTAGCACAAGCAGCAGAGAATTGATCCATACTCTGTTGCATCTGGGCTGCATTGAGTAGCAAACAAAAAAATCACGTACCAACACTCCCTCTACTTTGGTCTTGGCTTGTAGCCTTTTCAAGCTGAAGAATTTACCATAATTGTGGTATCTGACTTTAATGCCATGTTCATCCTCATTGGAAATGTTTCACAACATGGCTGAAAATATCATGCTCAAAGGTATGGGAGCCAGCATACAGCCTTGTTTCACTCCATTGGTGCCTATGAAAGTGCAAGAGCATCCTGACAGTATCAGAGGCCTTGGTCAGACCTGCAGACCACTGTTCTGCTCTTGGAATTTCTCCTAGAGTTGTCAGGCAGCAAACACCATATTGACCATTCCTCAGCCCTTTCTGAAGCCATACTGATTCTCAGGTAGATGACCATCTTCCAGGTGAAGGATCACCCTATTAAGAAGGACTCTGGCAAGAATCTTGCCAGCAATGACTAAGAGAGATACTCCTCTGTGATTGTCACAGGACAATCTATTTCCTTTACCTTTATAGAGATGGGCAATGGGTGGTTGGTGGGCTGGTTGGTTGATTGGTTGTTGTCCTTCATTCTCAAAGAAGACCAAAATGACATCACTATGCTACAGTCAAGTTTCAGTGTGTCTGACTGCAGACCAACCCAAGCTCAGAATGTTCTACCACAAGTTGGGCACAAATAATCCATGTGAACATTTGGGGTAGATTGTCTAAATTTGTACATCTTGTGTTTCTTCTGAGCTATTTCAATTCTGCTTTGCTCATGGAGCACAGCAACTTCTCTGATGTGAGCATGCCATACTGAAAGGTCCTGTGCCAGTGTCTCCCATGTCACACAATCAATTTCAAAGTTCTTAAGAGAAATCTTGAGAGAGTCCTTGTATTGCTTCTTCTCACCACCCTGTGAACACTTTCCCTGTGTGAATTCTCCATGAAATAGTCTTTTTGGCAATCGTGCATTTTGCATTCAAACAACGTGGCCAACTCATTGGAGTTGCACTCTCTAAAGCAGAGTCTGAATGCTTGGCAGGTTAGTTCAAAAAAGGACCTCAGTGTTTGGTGTCTTATGTTGCCAGGTGATCTTCAGAATCTTCCTAAGACAATTCAAATGGAAGCGATTCAGTTTCCTGACATGGTGCTGTTATACTGTCTGGGTTTCACAGGCATACAACAATGAGGTCAGCACAATGACTCTGTAGATCTTGAGTTTGGTAGTCAGTCTAATACCTTTTCTGTCACATACTTTCCTTGGGAGCCTCCCAAATGCTAAGCTAGCTCTGGCAATATGTGTGTCAACTTCATTATCAATGCAGGCATCATTGAACTCCTGGAGGATAACTTCCTCATGCCATATAACCTAGAAAATTTTAGTCGACTTTTGTAGAAGTAATGGAGCCCCCACCTTGCAAGGTCCAATCACAGCTGGAATAGAATCAGCACCAAGTGCTTTGCCACATGAAAGGAGCCTAATGGCGTTCAAAACCTCTTCTTCAGTTGGAACTTCAGCTAGAGAGGGATTGACTTCAACTTGAGGTAAACAGTCAATGGTTTCTGCATTGATTGATGATGGTCTATTGGCCACACTATGGAAGTGTTTGGATCATCTCTCTAGGATCATGCCTTTATCATTAATTATCAATGTGGCTCCATCAGCACTGAATTGCTGAGATACTACATAGGTCTTTGGCCTATAAATAGCCTTCAAGGCATCATAAAAGCACTTTGAATTGATTGTTACTATCAACATAAAACTGAATTTAATCTGCTTCTTATTGAGTCAAGAATCCTGCATCTTTCTGAGCTTCACTTGTACTTTACTTTTGATGCAATTAAATGCTGTCTTCTTAGAGATGGATGAAGTATCCCACTGCTAAATCTTATGGAGTTCTTGTTTTTCATTTAGCAGCTTTGAAATTTCCCCATCACTTTCACAAAACTAGTCTTGATGTTTGCAAGTGTTCCAACCCAGATGAGTACATGCAGTGCTATACACCTAATCTCTGAAAGCTGCCCACTCCTTTTCTACTCCACTGTGGCCAACTGTATGTTGTCTCAACTTTCTCTCCAAGTTAGCAGCAAACTATTTATACACAGAGAAGTGCTCTAATCTGTTGACATTAATCCTCCTGGTGGTAATTTTGCCTTGGAGTCACCACTTTTGTTGAATGTGAATATTTAGCTTGGAGAGGATAAATCTATGACCAGTCCAGCACTCTGCACCACATATTGCCTTTGTTACTCTCACATCATGTCTGTCTCTTCTCCTTACAATCACATAATCTATCAAAAGCCAATGTTTGCTGTGAGGCTAAGTAAATAGAAGACAGTGCTGGTGATGAGAAGGTCATGAGACACAGGTTTTCAGCAGTAAATGACCACTGCTGTTGCTTTTTCCAACTCCATTCCTCCCAAGGACACCTGCCATGTCTGATAATCTGAGCCTACTCTAGCCTTAAAGTCACCCAGAATAATAAGCTTGTCCTCTTTTGGCACATGGATAAGGGTCTCCAGGTCTTCATAAAACATTTCTTTGGTCTCATTAGGATTCATTGTGGGGGGGGAGCATAGGTGCTAATGATAGTAGCATTGAATTTTCTTGCAAGTGGCAATAGCATTGTCATGAGCCTGTCATTCACCACTTTTAGTAGAGATACAGACTTATTGACTAGATTAGTTTGGATTGAAAAACCTATACCAGCTTTGTGATGTTCCCCTTCACTGCAGCCACTCCAGAAAAAAAAACATTTATCCAGATCTAACTTCAGTATGCTGTCCTTCATTTGCCAGCCTTGTTTCACTCAGGGCTGCTATTTAGATGTGATACCTGCTGAGTTCTCTTGCAACAAGAGCTATTTGTCTTTGAGGTCTACTGGATTTTGTGTTGTCTATAACTGTGTGGACATACAATGTACCAATAGTGGGTAAAATCATGTTTGTAGAAGTTTTTGTACTTTTGTATGTGTGTGTTTAGTGGGATCCCTGATTGTTGTGGTAATCAGGTCAGGGTTGGGTGAGCAGACAATTTTTAGGGCACCTTTTCTGGCCCCTTACTTACAGCAGAAGGTGAGCAGTATGATCCTTAAAAGACTGCTCAGACCCCCAAGGGGCTGCCAAATTCAGTATGCTGTGGGCCCCTGGCATGCAGGTTTGTGCCTACAGCTCCCAATGTATCTGCACTTGCTGCTTCATCACTTGCCTGTTGCCAAAGGACTTTGAGATAGGTAAAAATGGTAAAATGGTATGGTTGATAACTTTTGATTCATGCATAAAATGGATTTAAGTGAGGCAGAGTTGCATGAAGGCATCAGCCTCACTCTGTCTTCCAGAATTATCGTAGTCCAATGACAAGACAGAGTCAAGTTAACTGGTGATGGTTCAAGATGCAGTGGATGACTTTGGTTTCTTCCACGTCTAACGAAGTTCTAAGTGCTCCACAATACCTGCTTCAATTGCCTTCATGGCCATTGGAACAAATTGTTCTCATCTGCCCATTCCATCAGAGGAAGTCATCACATGCTTGTGGTAGACACTCCCCTAACTCACTGATGGGTTTGAGACCCCTCAGTTACCCTTAACCTGGTTTAGCCCATCTGCCGAAATGGTTTACCAGGGTGTGGCCACTGTGCATTCCACAGCTCCTTAGAGCCACAGGTGAAAGTTATATGGATCAGGTGGACACCAACGGTGGAAAGCAACTCTGAAAAAGGCTCAGCAGCCCTCACAGAGGTACTAGTCTTTCCTGAACACATCCTACATTCCAATGGTTTAGGCAACTTTCTAAGACTATAAGTCCAGGAGAAAGTGCTGAAAAGCATTTGTAGAAGGAATTTTCTTATCTGGGAGCTCCCTATACTAATGAAATCAGCTATCTAGTCTCTCATTTTATATAGCTGAGGAAACTGAGAGATGTGAAATGAATTACTCTGGGTAACATAACTCTCTAATAGTAGAGTTAAGGTTAGAACCAGGAGTGTCATGGGTATAGCTCAAATTATCTATTGTAAAATTTTCAGTGTGAACATTTACATTTTGGAAATTAGCAAATGCTACAAATCAGGGCTTGACTTATTGTTTTGTTGATTGTCCAGACTTAAGAAATGAAGAAAATGTTAATAATCAGACTAAATTTAAATGTATGTTCATTTAAATATGAGGTAAATTGTTCCATATAATTGAATGGTATTATCTATCAGTATCGATAGTAATTTATTGCTCTAAAGTTTACAAAGCCCTTCCTTACATTGTCATTTTCATCTCATGGGTTACTATTGAACTATTTATTATTCCTGGTCACCAGAAGATGATACTGTTATTCAGAAAATTAGCTTGTAAGATGATGGATCCTAGATTTAGAGTCTTAAGACACCTTAGAGTTATTCTAGTCCAGGGGTGAAGAACCTGCAGCCTAGGATTCTCCACCCCTGCATCTAGTCTAACCAAGATATATATACATAACCAAGTGTATATATGCAGATACAGAAGAATTTAGATCTGTGCTGGCAGACTAGAGTGCTTGCATCTGCAAGATAACAGATCCTTAAAGTACAAAATTAGCATCACAAAGCTAATGAAAATTAACAAGAATGCAACCCTGTTCTAGTCATGGAGTGTATTGACAGGAAAGCCTACTCATTCCTATCCCAATATAAAGATTTTTGATGAAATGCTACATCATGCATAATTTTTTTCTGCCAGAGCAGCTCATGAAAGCTAGTGTCCTTATGATAGGAAGGTTAAAGGGACTTTGGTCTGCATGAATTAATAAAGGAATAAATGAAGATATTTAAAGTAATGAAACAGTCAAAAAATACATGCTAGTCTTCTTTATCCCCTACTAATTTACAAACTATTGAGGATGATATTTTATTTATTTTATTTATCTTTAACTTTCACTCAATGTCTAACACAGGATAAATTGCATATTAGACACAAGTAATAGTAATATCTGCACTACTGGCATCTTTTTGGTTGTTATGAAGAAAGCAATCTGTAAAATGCAAAATAGTAGAAACACGTAAGTTATCATCTTCATTGTTGTCATCATCGACTTCAGTGCCATCAAAATCATCTTTATTATTCTCATCATTTGATAAAGTCCTACATGAATCTCATCATGGCATTGATAATACCTTCAGTTCTCAAAGGCTATGCCAGTAGAGTGCCAGATCTGACAAATCCTAATAACCTGGAAAAGTTTCAAGTTTGGCAGAAGAATGTGTTTTTCATTCATCTAATGAGCTACAACCATTGCACAGCAGTTCTTAACTCTTCTCATGTCTTAGAAACAGATAGGTGAAACCTATGGATTCCTTCTAAGAATAATGGTTTTAAATAATTAAATAAAACAGCATTACAAAGGAAATCAATTAAATCAAACTACTGTTATCAAAATTATTTTAAAAAATTAAGTTCATAGACTCCAGTTTAAGAGTTCTGCCTAAGAGTCATCACCAGATTGGCCATGGTTAAAGATTATTTTGGCCAAAAAAACTTATAAAGACCATCTATGACTAAGGCTCAGAGAAGATGCCTTTTGTGTTGATGGAGGAAATCAATCATTTGATCAACACCAGGTTCTTGAAGTATGGGAGTAGAAGAAGCATTTTCATCAGTATTGTTGTTCCTCTTATCGTTATCATAATTATGATGATCTCAAGCAACATTAAAGGTGTTATGGTAACCTCTATGGCACCTCTACAGAAGGAGGCAAATAAAATGTCTGTGACTAACTCATCATTTCAAAACTCCAGTCAGGAGGGGGGAAAAATATCACCCACTTTTTATTGGAAACAGATGGTAGTGGGGAGCTGTGTTGAAGTCAGTTCTCACTCATTGTGTATCATACTTCTGCTCCATTCAATTCAGAACAGGCTCCCCAAATTAACTGACAAGGTCTAGTCAAATGAAGTTGACCAATGATACTTATCATTTTAACCACTTTTTTTCTTTTTCTCTTTCTTTTTTTTTGCCAGATTTCAACAAGGCAAAATGGTGACTAATGTGTTCCACTTTCATACTGGGACCACAGAGCTCTTCCCAGAATGCTAGTTTATTTTTGACAGTGCCTGAGAATCAAGATTTTTGGCCTGAAAGAAGACTTAGGGATTTCCAGCTCCTTCAGAAGCCCAAGTCTGGTTACATTCACACTAATTTTCATTGCAGGGGTGAATAAACTTTCCTGTTATCAGGAGAGTCTGTTTTGAAGCTAATCATGATCAAAATGTTTGCTTGAGGGCGAAGAGGGGTTAATTTTTTCAAAGAAGAAGAAAGCATTGGTTTCTTTTAAAAGTGAAAGAGAGTAGGAAACTCCACTTCCGTCTACAATCAACCCTTTCAACCCACAAAAGCTTGCTTCACAAAACTTCTCACTGACATATAACTTGAACTGTACATTATTCATTTAACCCAGGCATGTCACGAATGTTAGTTCTTATGTTATAAAATGAGTGGTTAGAACACTGGAGATGCAATCTGGAAGATCTGGGTTTTAATTCCATCTTAGTCGCTTGGTTTTTTATTTTTGTTTGTTTTAATTCTAGTCAAAGCATTTACCTCTCTGAGTCTTGGTTTCCACATCTACAAAATGGAGGTAGGTAATCATAAGTCTTACACCTCAGGGTTTCTGTGAGTGTCAAATGAGAGAAGGTATGTAATATACTTTGTAAATCTTAAGTCACTACATAAATGTCAACTGTTATCATTGTCACTGTCATCATTACCTCCTAAACTATTGCTCATATGTTATTGAAAACACTGGAACAAGTGACCCAACTGTGCTGACTTGGTCCACTAGCATGTTGTCTAATACCAACTGGGCCCTTACAACAGCGAGGCAATCATTCTGCTTCTCCCTAATTGAATCTTTCTCACCAAAGCAACCATTATAAACCTTTTCTTCACTCAGGTTACTCACACCACCCCTCTCTCCATCTTCTTAACGGAGGACTTTGACTTATACTTCACAAAAAAAAAAAAAATACACCACTTACCCTGAGTTCACTTTTCTCCCCCTCTACTTTGTTCAGTTCCCTTGCACCTAAAACATCCATCTCTTCAATTATTCCAGTTTCTAATGAAGAAGTAGCCCTTCTGCTTGCCAAGGTCAACCTTTCTACATGTACTTCTGATGCTACCCTGTACCATTTTTTTTCAGGAAATTGTCAAAATTACCATGCCCCCCCTTCTCTAATCTTCAATTTCTTCCTTTATTCAGTTCTTTCCCTTTTGCCTACAAACACACGCATGACTTCCCCCATTCTCCAAAAAAAGAAAAAAAAACTTCTGAATCTTAAGATCCCCCAAAACTATCAACACATATCTCTCTTCTTCTCCTTGAACAAACTCATTGAATAAGCTTCCTGCATTCATTGTCTCCACTTCTCTTGGTCTCTTCTAAACCCCTTGGAATATGACTTTTGATTTCATAGTTCAAATAAAACTGCATTCTCCAAAATTATCAATCTTTTCCTTGCAAAATTTCCTGATGTTTCCTCTGTCTTTATCCTTTTTTTAATAGTATTTTTCCAATTACATGTAAAGAAAGTTTTCAACATTCACTTTTATAAGATTTTGAGTTCCAAACTTTTTTCTCCCTCCCTTTCCCCTTCCCCCTCTCCAAGAGGGCAAGCAATCTGATACAGGTTATGCCTATACAATCATATTAAACATATTTCCACATTAGTCATGCTGTGAAAGAAGAATAAGAACAGAAGGGGAAAATCAAGAGAAAGAAAAAGCAAACAAAAAAGGTAAAAATGGTATGCTTCAATCAGTATTCAGACTTCATAGCTCTTTCTCTAGATGTGGATAGCATTTTCCATCATGAGTCTTTTGGAGTTGTCTTAGATCATTGTATTGCTGAGAAGAGTCAAGTCTATCAAAGTTGATCATTGCACAATGTTACTGTTACTGTGTACAAAGTTTGTACTGCTCACTTCACTCATCATCAGTTCACATAAGTCTTTCCAGGCTTTTTCTGAAATCTGACTGCTCATTATTTCTTATAGCACAATAATATTCCATTACATTCATATACCACAACTTGTTCAGTCATTCCCCATTGGATGAGCATCCTCTCAATTTCCAATTCTTGGCCACCACAAAAAAAGAACTGCTATAAATATTTTTGTACATGTGGGTACCCCTGGGTACTTTTTCCTTTTTTATGATCCCTTTGGTATACAGACCTAGTAGTGGTATTGCTGGATCAAATGGTATGTATAATTTTATAGCTCTTTGGGCATAACTCTAAATTGCTTTCCAGAATGGTTGGATCAGTTCACAACTCCACCAACAATGAATTAGTGTTCCAATTTTCCCACATCTTCTCCCACATCCATCTTTTTCCTTTTCTGTCATATTCATCTTTATCCTTCTTGATGTCTTTGTAGCATTTAACACTATTGACTATTTTATTTCCTTTTAGAATATCCTCTCTTCTTTGGGTTTTTAAATCACTGTTCTACCTTGGTTCTCTTCTTACCTGTCCAATTATTCCTTCTAAGTCTCTCTTGATGGATGTTTATCCATATCATACTGAGTAATTATTAGTATTTCCTAAGGTTATCACCTGGTCCCTTTTCTTTATATACTATCTTTAATTTCGTTTGGTAATCTCATCAGCTCCCATGGGGTTAATTATTATCTCTTAATAGATGACTCCCAGAGTCATATAGCCAGCCCTGATATCTCTCCTAAGTTCTAGGCCTATATTGTCTATTGAACAGTTGGAATTGCATTTTCTGCAAACATCACAAACTAAACATGTCCAAATGAATTATCTTTCTTCCTTAATGTGCTCATCTGAGCTTCAACATTATTGTTGAGGGTATCAGTAGTCATTTAGATCACAACTCTGCTACCAACCTTGACTTCTCATTATTATTCACATCACATATCCAATAAATAGCCAAATGTTATTGTTTCTATCTCTACAATATCTCTTGAATATGTCCTTTTCTCGTATCCACTACCGTGGTTCAGACTCACATCAGCTCTCAAGTGGACTATTGAAATAGCCCAGTTAGGTAGTATAGTTTATGGAGTGTTGGGTCTAGAGTCAGGGAGACCTGATTTCAAATGCAATCTCAGATATTGACTTAGCTGTTTGACCCTGGGCAAGTCACTTAGCCTCTGTCTGCCTCAGTTTCCTCGTATGTAAAGTGGGGATAATAATAGCACCTATCTCCAGGCTTGTTGTGAGGATCAAATGAGGTAATCCCAAAACACTTATTAGAGTGCCTGGAATATAATGATCACTATATAGGTGTTAGATAATATTATTATTAATTTATATTCCCATCTCAACTCTCTCCCCATCCTAATCCATCCTCCACAAAGATGCCAAGGTGATTTTCATAAAACATAGTTTGGAGAATGTCACTCTTATTGGCCCCACTCAATAAACTATAATGTCACCCCATTACCTCTAGGGTCACATATAAAATCCTCTGTTTGGCATGTGTGAGGTTAAGCAAGGAAGCCAATGTCACGGGTTCAAAGAGTACATGGTGGGGAGTAAGGTAGGAGAAGATTAGGAAGGTAAGGAGAAACTCAAGCTAAACAGAAGATTTTACATTTGATCTTGGTGGTACCTTCAGCCATGATAGGGTAGTTAGCAAGATGGGAAGGTTTGAGGTGAAATATAGCTTAATCTTGGATATGTCAAGTTTAAGATATCTGTGGGATATCCAGTTTGAGGTGTCCAATAGACTTTTGGAGTTGTAAGATCAGAAGTTAGGAAAAATATTAGGCCCGGTAAAGATATGTGAATCATCTGCAGAGAGATATTAATTGAAACCATGGGAGCTAAGCAAATGGTCAAGTGAAATAGCATAGATGGGGAAGAGAAAAATCCAAGGATATAGTCTTGGGAAACACTCATGGTTGTGTGTGATCTGGATGAAGATCATGTAAGGAGACTGAGGAGTGGTCAAATAAGTAGGATATGAATTAGGGGAGAATAGTGTCATTAAAATTTGGAGAGAAGAGAATAAAAGAAGGTGATCACCAATGCCAAAAGCTGTAGAGAAGCCAAGAAGAATAATGATTTTTACGAAAAGGCTATTAGATTTGACAATTACGATATCATTAGTAACTTTGGAGAAAGCAGTTTCAATGGAATGATGAGGTTGAAAGTCAGACAGCAAAGAATTAGGAAGAGATAAAGTGGAGACACCTATTATATATGGCCTTCTGTATGAGTTTAACATGAAAGCGAGATGACAGATAGCATAAATCAAGGGAGAATTTTTTTGAGAATGAGAGAGACATGGGCATATTTGTAGACAGTAGGGAAGCAGCTAGTAATCAGGGAGAAATTGAACATTAATGAGAGAATGGGGATGATAGAGGAGGAAATCTGTTAGAGGAGACAGGATAGAATGGGAGCCATGTATGTAGGTAGAGAGGTTCACTTTGGTAAGGAGATGCAATTTTTTTTTTTTATGTGGAAAGGAATGAAAGAGGAAATAGTGGCAGAAAACATTTGAGTGATGTGAGATGGGGAGGTGGAAGGAAGAGGGAGTGCTGTAAAAATGGCCTCAATTTTTTTTTAGTGAAACATGAGGTTCTCAGCTGATAGGGTGGGTTCAGTAAGAGGAGCTGTGGCAGGTTTAAGGAATGACAAAAAGATTTGGGAAGCTGTGGCAAGTGGCATAGTGGACCAATTACAGAGTTGTAAAAGGATTGCCTCACCAGAGTGAGGTCCCAGATGGAATTGTGTAATATAAATTTGTAGTGGATCCAATCAGCATGATTTTCTCTCCTTTTATTTAGTAGCAAGTGCATAGGAGCAAAGGCAATGGGTCCTGAGAGTAATCAGACTAGGGGTTGGCAGAACAAAAGCTTTGATAGGATAAAGGAGAAAGGGAGTTAAGAGAAGAAGACAGTGTAGAACTGAACTGGTTCATCAAGGAGTCAAGATGGTGAAGAGAAAAGAGCATAGCCAATGAGGAGTGATGGCCTAGGAAAGAGCTAAGGAGTGGAGGGAACAGAGATAACAGTGAGATAAATGAATACATTTTGGAGTGCAACAAAGCACTCAAGAGGGGAATATATATTCATACTCTGAGTAAGATTCATTTAATGAACATTAGGCACCTACTAGTTTAAAATAAGATGTCCAGACTGGTTGTCTCCAAACCTACCCTTTTACAGGCAAATGAACTGAGTTCCAGAGGGTGGTAATAATTTGCCCAGGATTATATAGCAAGATGGTGAAAAACTGATTTCCCAACTCGTAGTCCAGTTTCCTTTCTGGTACACCTTATAGCCTCCACTTATAACATCACCTTTGTGGGAGTTGACATAGTAGATGAAAATATCACTGGACCCTTAATCCTTATGGACCTACCTTCAGAGACCTCACAATCTAATGACTATAGCTTATGCATGTAATGATTTAGCATTTACCAGGCATTTTGCCTGCCTTATCTCATTTTTTCCTCACACGAACTGAGGAAATTAGGAAAGACATTATTATCCCCACTGTAGATAAAGAAATTGAGGTTCAAAGAAATTAAGTAATTTGCCCATGATCACATGATAGGTTGTAGAGTTAGCTTGTGAATCTAAGTCTTATGACTTTAAGTGGTGTTCTTTCCAATGTAATGCACCACCCCTCAAATATGAAATACTTAAGTAATAATATTTTCACATATAATTGATGTGTAACTTAATGCCAAATTACATAGTATGGACAATTTTTGTCAATTTCAACTGGTCAACTTCTACTTAGACATATGCACGATTATTTATTTGAAAACATCATCATAGAAACTTTATAGTCACCAGGCTACCATTTGAATAAGAGGCTACCATTTGGATCATAGTAAAGCTGTAGACCTGAGCTCTCTTTTCCAGAATGTTTAGGAAGAAGTAACTCAATCCTCACAGGGCACAAGAAGTTTTTCTCTACATAAATGAGAATGGATAGAGGGCTCCAAAGGAAGTTACTATACTGTGTTTTATGGATTTTCCCATGAGAAAGCCCATTTGTCAAAAGAACCATTTCCCCATGAGTGATAGAAAAACTAAGGGGCTAGCAAACACTTTGAAGAAATATCATGCCACTTTTCAGTGACCTTCCTGAAGGAAAACTAGAGTACCCTGGACAGATGCATCTTGGTTGGAAAGGATTCTGATATATTGAAATCTCTACATAGCAGTTACTAAACTTTCAGATTATATTTCAATTCAGTTCAGTAAGTATATATTAAGTACCTAAGCACCTCCTTAGGGCAGCTAGGTGGCACAGTGGATAGAGTGCTGAGCCAGGAGTCAAGAAAACCTGAGTTCAAATCTGGCCTCAGATACTTACTAGCTGTGTGACCCTGGACAAGTCACTTAATTGTACCACCTATTTGCCTCAGTTTCCTCATCTGTAAAAGGAATTGGAGAAGGACATGGCAAAGCATTCCAGTATCTTTGCCAAAAAAACCTCAAATGAGGTCACAAAAAGTCGAACACGATTAAAACAACTGAATGATAGCAAAAAGCACCTAGTACATGCCAAAAAAAATATACTAGATGAAGAGGAGGGAACAAACATTTATTGAGTGCCCACTACGTGCCAGGCACTGTGCTAATCACTTCACAAATATTATCTCATTTGATCTGAACAACAACCATGTGAGGTAAGTGTCATTATTATACTTATTTTAGAGTTAAGGAAATGGAGGCAGACAGATTAAGTGATGAATCCAGGGTCACATTGCTAGTAAGAGTCTGAAGTCAAATTTAAACTCAGGTTTTCCTGACTCCAGGACCAACGCTCTATCCACTGTACCATCTAATTGCACAAATGGTACAAAGATAATTATGAAAGAGCCTTATCCATTAAGGAGCATATATTCTATCTAAGGGATACAAGGTAGGTACAAATCAGCAAATAAAAAAATATTGACAGAGTAATTTCAAAGCATTTATATTTAGTCGTGTGTAAAATTCCCTAAATTTTAGAATAAAGCAGCAAATCACTTTTTGTTCCCTCTTTTTAAAATGTTTAAGGTGGAATCATCCTGAAAAGCTAAACTGATTGGCAGCAGGATGCCAATCTCTCCCTCAGTTAACCATTGTTTAATGATGAATATATGTCTGGGTATACATATATTTACTTAATATATATATATATATATATATATATATATTCATTTGAAGATTGTGTGTGTGTGTGTGTATTGAGGGGGGGTGGGAAGAGAAGGCCGGTTAAGAATTCTGTTGCTCTCTGTTATTGTCTTGACTGACTGAAGATGTCATTGCGTCAGCAGCTGCCTCCACTGTGTGTGAATATGACTGGAATGTCTCTTGTGAGAGCTTTGGGTACTCCCACACCAACCACATGTCAAATTTGGCCCCCAGATAATGTCAGTGTCCACTGCCTGCTGCTCCTTTGTGATCTTGTCTATTGGTTTCCCAGTCAGTCCATTGTTCTTGCCCAGACTGAACCACCCATCTGCAGGCTGCATGTGTGTGGGCGGTCCCAGCTTCTACCATCAGTATTATGCCACTGGAAAACCCATACCACTATTCTTAGGAATGTCATCACTTTTCCTATTATCTGATTGCCAGGACCAGCAAACAGTATTTGATTATCACCTTCAAAAGAGTAATAGCTTTTATATGTTGGAGAATATTTACATCTATTTATATGCATATACACATACATATATAGATATCACACATATATGCGTATATATATGTATTATATAAGTATATATGTTATTTATGCATATATATATGGAGAGAGATAGACAGATGTGTTTTATGTGTATGTCATTCTGAGCATTTCTCAGTGCTCTAGACCAGGTATTTTAAACTCAAATAGAAACTGGGAACACTAAACTATACAAAAGTATCCCTGTGGGTATATGATAACAATTTTAAAATGTAACACTATCTCTGTTTTATGTACCTCTGTTTCTTTCATCAAATATTTCCCAATTACGTTTTGATTTGGTCTGGGCCACACTCAAGAGTGTTGTGGGCCTATGATCGCTCTGCTCTAAATCAGTGCTTCTTAAACTGTGCGTCACGACCCCATGTGGGATCGCAAAAATTTTGGCAACAGTAAAAGGTTTCTGAATGTAGAACAACCAACAATTAATTAAAAATCAAACATGTAATGAATCTTAGGTGTTTCTGGCTGCACTTGCCCATGTTGCATTACGCAACTTCACAAAGCCTTGATTCTGAACACAAAACAAGTACACTTTGCACTGTGCATGCCCTCACGAATACTGCTGAAATGGGAAAAGTGGTGGGGAGTAGAAAAAGTTTAAGAAACCCTGCTCTAAACAACCTAAAGACTATAAACTACAGAAAAGGTGACAATTTGCATTAGTAGAGTGAGTTTACTCACTTGGGAATTCCCTATACCAGTAAAATGATGAACACACTCTCTGTCCCATGTATGTATAAGTGTGTGTAGAAACATACATATAATCATACATATAGTTTGTATATATGCATGTATATAATATATATGCACACATTTACATATATATGTGTGCATTTATATATGACTCTGAATTCATGTGTGTGTGCATTATAACCCAACAGATTATGTAACACGTCTTGCACATAATAATTGATACCTTGCTAAAGTGGTATCATTGAGAATTGTGTCCACAGAACCTCAGAGTTGTAAGAAACCTCATAGTTCACCTAACTTAACCCATGTTATACTTGAGGAATTCCGATGAAGGGAGAAGCCTCTAGGGTGGCCCATTTCACTTTTGGATAACTCTAATTGTTAAACATTTTCCTTGTGTTGAGCCTCAGTATAGTTTTCTGAAACTTCTAGCTACTGCTACTGATTTAGTTCATTGGGACCAAAGTGAACTATTTTAATCCCTTGACCCACTTTCATGCAGGATATTGGGAGGACAGCAACTCTTTTGTAACATAAGACTTCTTTTTTCCAGATCAGTGCTAGAATCCATGATCTGCTATTTTATGTAAGTGAATTTTCTGAGTAACTGAACCTTCTTTGGGACTCCCCATCTCTGCAGCTGTTCAGGTACAGGAGTAGTGAGCACTTGTCAGAGAGAGGCAGTAAAGGGAATTTGTATTTTATTTGGGAGTTTGAACTAGATGACATCTGATGTCACTTCCAACACAGTAGAAATTGTCTATCAAATCTCTTTAAATTATTTTGGTTTTACTAATATCTATATATTGTGTATTTCCCCTTCCCCTCAATGATACATCTATTCATTGAAGGTGAAGCCTATTTAATTAGGCAGTGTTATTATCCCCACTTTATAGATGAAAAAAACAGGTAGATTGCAGTTGTGACTTGCCCAGGTTCACACATCTAGTGAATGTCTGAAGCAGGATTTGAACTCATGTCTTCCTAACTCCAGGACCAGTACTCTATCCACTGTATCACCTAGTTATTAAGTATGTAGTAGGTGATTAGTCAATACCTACTGAAATGAATTGAATTGAAATTTGAAATTTTTGCAACAGCTTTCTAGAAACTTCCTCTTACTAGTCTTTTCCACCTGAGTTGCAGCTAAGGAGGGTAAAAAAAATAACATTCCTCTGGGAAGGTTACTCAAAAGCAACATGGTATTACTACTGCTATACCAGTCTTGGTGTCTCTAAGGCATCTTCATCTCATAGGAAAGTCTTGCTGTACAACCAAAGAATCTGCCACTGAAAGTTTCTTTGGAGCCCCTGACATCTGCTCCTTAATGTTCCCTGAGAGTGTGTATATCCTGAAATCTTGATTCAATAACTCATAGGGATGCTTCCCTGGTACTAGAAAGCCAAGTCCATGGTACAAAGGCTATGTCAGGCCTTGGACAACAGAGACTGTTTCTCATCTTTATATTTGTATGCCTTGCCTCTGGCACCGTACTTTGAACAGTGTAGGTGCTTAATATTTTTAATTGAATTGTTCTAGCCAGCTGGAAAGACTTTGAATGTATTTGTGGTCAGGGACTATAGGTCTGTTCCCCTAGGATTAGACTCAGTAAGTTTGCAGAGGTTCATGGGAAACAGGTGATGTTTTGTTTTGTTTTGCTTTGTTTTCCTTCAATGACTCACGAAACTTCTACTAAGGCATAGAAAGGCTATGACTACATTGCTGCATGACCATTGAAGTAATGGATCTTTTAATTATAGAAGCCAGTATAATTCACCTTATCGTGGAAAAAGATGAGATAAGCTAACTAATTGGTAAGGGCCTATTAGCACATAGTTTCTGAATACAAGTCACAGGATGAACTAAAACTTGATTATGAAAATGTAAAATCCTCCTAGAAAATGGATTACACTCCAGTCGTTGACGCAGAGCTGGCAGTCTTCTCCCCACCACCCCTCCCCTCACGCCCATCCTTCAGCTGCTTTAGGCGAAAAATCCTTTTCTTACAAGGACAACTTTGTCCCAAGATCATGGCAAATCACCTGAAGTTCATTGCCAGGACTGTGATGGTGCGGGAAGAGAATGTGGAAGGTGCATACAGGACCCTGGACAGAATTCTTAGTGTGGATGGGCTTATTGATGACATCAAGCAGCGGAAATACTGTGAGAAGCCATGTTGCCGAAGACAGTGAGAGAGCTATGAGACTTGTCAGTGCATCTACAACATGGAAATGGCAAGAAAAATTAACTTCTTGATGTGCAAGAATTGGTTGGATCCATGGCAGCGCTGCTAAAGCCAGCACGGATAAAGAGACCACATGTGAAAATTCCCTCATAGGCAGTAGCTATGTCTCCACAGGTTTCTTCTAAGAACCTAATGATTGGGGCATTTGCTTCCCTCTTTTTTCAGCCCTGGTTTCTCTCGCCATCTTTGCAATCCCAGTATATTCAGATACATATATACATACATGCATGGATGCCAGGTATTCACACACATTTACCTACCCTCCTAACCCCCGTCAGTGGATGATATCATTAAATGTTCCTCCTTGTCACCATGTGTTCTTGATGAATGGAAAACCCCACAGGACTGTGTCTTTGCCATACTGAAGAAATTGGTGGGGCACAGACTTCAAAAATGAATGAGTGGAATATAACACTTTTATCCCATTCCTTGACCTCTAATAATTCCCAGTAAGGAAAACTACGGACTATGGATAAGAAGTGTTCCCCAGTATTGTTTGAAAAGTCATCTATTTCTCTCCTGAATAATTTCCTAAATTGAAGAATGGTAAGGCTCATGTAATTGTAATAAATTCTACTTCTGAAGCACCCAACCAAAAAAAAGTGGATTACAAATGAATTCATTAATTTTGACAAATTAATAAACATCTATTAAGTATCTAATATGTACATGGAACTGTGCTTTATGCCTGATGTACAAAAATTAAAAAGAGAAAAAAGGCCCAGTCTTCAAAGCATTAGCTTTCTACTGGTCTTAAGCTTTCCCTTGGTGGTCACTTAGTGAATTATCTCTCATGGGCTGCATTGTAAAGGAAAGGCACTTCTCAAGAACATCATTTTGGCACCTTTGGTATAAAACCCAGAAAACTGTCTTGACACTATGATTAATGATAGAGAAATGAAAACCACACATCATCTTATTTTACCTTCTACTGGCATTAGCAGCAACAGAATTTTAACCTTTCCTTGATGGGGTGGGCTTGGCAGATGAGTCAAATTCTCTCATATGAATGGCAGCGAGAAACCGATTTTTGAGTGGTTGATAAGTCAATTGCTAGCAAGACACTTTGGAAATGAAATCAGGCAAAAGGCCAAAGGCATAAGCAGATGAATCAGATGAGCAAAATCATAAGAAAATAGTTCATCCTATGGCATGTGTAATGTAATAGTCATAAAAATAATTCATATTTGTATGGTGCTTTAAGGTCTCTAAAGTGCTTACCTCGTAACAATCCTGTAGAAGTAGTGAGAAGATAATTCTGTCCATATGATAGAAAAGGCACCTGAGGCTCAGGGTAATGAATAGCCATGTAGCTTGTAAATGGCAAAGCCTATATTCAAATCTAGGTCTTTGGACCCCAAGTCCAGGGATCTTTCTCTTACACCACACTGCCTTCCTATGTGGGTACCTTGAGGGCACATTAAGAAAAGAGGTTATGTCTTCAGAAGATTATTGTGAAGAGAGAAGAACAGCAGGGAAGAAGGGTAATGACAAGTAGCACTTATATAATGCCTTAATGTTTACAAAGTGTTTTATATAGCTTATCTCATTTGATGTTCACAACAACCCTCAGAGGTAGGTGCTATCAGTATTCCCATTGTACAAATGAGGAAACTGAGGTTAAGTGAATTGCCCAGAGGTCACACAACTAGTACATGGCTGAGGTAGAAATTAAGTTAAACTTTTCTTGACCACAAGTTTGTCACCATCCGTTATACCACCTAGATGCCTGGGAGCTGTTGTTGAGTTTTCCAGGCACAGAGAGCTAACACAGAGATTTTCCCTATGTGTAGTGAGTTTAGTCTTGCTTCATGCAATATTATCAACAAGACAAGAAGAAAAACATAAATTGAAACAGTTCCTGGGACCTTTTTCTATTTCCCACTTCTCAAAAGGTAATAGTCCCTATCTGATAGAATGTTGAAGCTGGAAACATCTCTTTGATAATCTAGTTCACCTTCATTTTACAGTTGAGGTTGAGGGAAATTAACAAACATATTAAGCAAATGCTAGAGCAAGGCATTGTACTGGAGATACTAAGTTCAGAAGAGACAACATACCCTCAGAAGAGATCCTGTCCTCAATGACCTTATCATCTATGGTGTCATCTATGGTGAGGATTGATACATAGCATGAACATAGATAAAATATAGAAAGGAACAGAATTTCCTGGGCAGATGGAGTTTAATGGAGACAAGGGAAAGATATAGACAAATTACTATGGAAATTTTTAGGGAAAAGAAACATTAACAGTTAGGGAAATTTTAGAAAATTTCATGAATGAGGTCAAGAAGTGGGAGTTTCTAAATTACAGGCTCCTAGATAGAGAAGAAGGGATTTCCTAGAGAATATCAAGTTTCTGAAAATCATTTCCCTGGAGAGGAGAGGGGAAGTCATAAGTTGTTATCCATGTTTCTAGTAAGAGAAGGGAATTTTCTATGCAGTACAAACCTCTTGGAGAGATAGTAGGGTAGAGCATTAACGTCCCAAAGCTAGAAGAGTAATGGGGAAAATATAAACCATGATGCAAGGGAGGAAAAAGCTGTGCCTTTTAATGTCATCATGTACTTTTTGTACAATTCAGATCCAATAGGAAAAGAGGTTGGGGAAGAGTACAAGCCCTTTACAGTATTTGGGTGACCATCTGGGTTTCTGGAAGTTATTGAACTCACTATAATGTCAGGGGGTTGCCCATCAAGAAATCTCAAATGTATTTCCTTCTTGGATTTTCCTTTTAGATGCCTGTATGGCTCTCTGAATTTGAATGAAGGACTTATCAGACTTGAAGCTGCTGTAGGGGACTCCAAACCACACAAAAGTAATATCACTCCAGATAATTTAGGACCTTGGGCAAAAGTGGCAATCACTAAAGGAGAATAAATGTACCAGTTGTTCATAGGCTTCTGTGAGCCTTTTGTGTATTTCTGCATTTCATGAGGATAAAATGAAGGTTGTTCTATACCTATTACAGGGTGTTCCAAAAGTCTTAGTGCAGTTTTAAACTTTGATAACCATAACAGCTAGGATGCAGCTAGATGGCACAGTGGATAAAGTGCTGGGTCTAGAGTCAGGAAGACTCTTCTTCATGAGTTCAAGTCTGATCTCAGACACTTTCTAGCTGTGTGACCCTGGGCAAGTCACTTAACCCTATTGGCCTCAGTATCTTCAGCTGTAAAATGAGTTGGAGAAGGAAATGGCAAACTAATCTAGTAACTTTGCCAAGAAAACCCCAAAAGGGGTCATGAAGAGTCTAATACAACTGAAAAACAATTAAACAACAACAAAGCTATAATAGCTAAAAGTTCCAATAGCTTCAAATTTAACAAAATAAAACTATACTAAGACTTTTGGAACCCCTTGTATATGCATTTGTGATCTTGAATGTTCATATGGGATCTGGCAACTCTTATTTATAGTAGAAACTGAGAAATGATCTGTATCTCTGCTATCTTTTAAAATTCCCCAGAGACAGCTCTGGGTGGATTCAATATAAGCTAATGAAAGAGAAATATTTGAGGAGTAGATCCTTAGATTGAACCCAATCTATATAAGCCTAGAACACAGAATTCTGGGACATGAGTTATACCTAGACTATACCCAGAAGAGAGATTTTTAAAATTTTATTTAAAAAAAATCACATGCCCCAAATAGCAATGTTCTGATTTTTTGGGGGGTGGGGGGAAATGGGGATGTTGTGATATTGTATCTAGATCAGTAACTTTTAAATTGTTATTATAAGCATTCAGAAAAATAGGCTGCACAATAGAGCACTCTACTTGTAGTCAGGAAAACAAATTCAAATCCTGCCTTAGTCACTTACTAGCTGTGTGACACTAGGCCAGCTATTTCATCTCTGCTTGCCTCAGTTTCTACGCAAAATAGAAAATTAGACTTGAGGGCATTTCAGATCCTTTTTAGGTCTAAATCTGTGATCTTATGAAATATTCAGTAATGTATCTGGTGTCTACAATGGGCCTTTATTAAGATACAAAGATGAGTAGG
Source organism: Vombatus ursinus (assembly GCF_900497805.2). NCBI lineage: Eukaryota > Metazoa > Chordata > Mammalia > Diprotodontia > Vombatidae > Vombatus > Vombatus ursinus. The sequence goes on along the minus strand of NW_020954751.1, from coordinate 5,878,042 downwards.
ATTGAATCCCTAGTTTCATGGAGTTTATAATACAGCAGGAGGGAGATTTATAACATCTTCCTTCAAATTCAAAGGTTTCTGATTTTATTGGTGTAGATACTCTCTCCACTGACACAAATCAGAACCCTTCTAAGTTAGGGGAATTAATCTTCATAATGTTCCATGGACAAAAGAAAACAAAAGATAATCACCTCATTCATGACCAACCCACCCATGATGGACCTCACAAAATTTACCTAGGGTAGCTCTCAGATGATAACCACCTAATCCATTTAACATTAGCCATATTGAAGTCTTTCTATTTTGGAATCACCTGTCAGTCTGATCTTCCTTGACATAGCCTTGGAGAATACAAATACATCTCCTGCCATGATGAGGCATTGAAGTAAGACACAAATAAATGGTTTAAGTTAGTGTGTCCTAAATGTATAAGGGGAATGTGACTTTTGATTAGAAAAAAAATCACTTTTTACTGGAGGAAAGACGTCCAAGCCTGTCAGGAAGTCCTTGTCACAGCCTGCTGGGTATTCACTTCACATTGATGTTTTCTTGTTCTATGGCATTTTTTTCCAGGACTCTGTAGGTGGTATAGAGAAGATGTCTAATGTAAAAGAGACAGTGGTTTTACTGAGGAAAGCACTGTGGTCAGAAAACCTTCGATTCTTACCTCTGTTAACAAGGAACCATGCAATTATTCCATGAACAGAGCATATTTTTGATAGTCAATTTTCATTGTTTAATTTCATTTATAGTCATTTGTATGCTTGTGTTATTTCTTTTTTGCTAGATAGTAAGCTTCTTCTGATCAAGGACTTCAGTATTATGTATGCCTCCTATCTGCACTTTTATCCACCTTTCCCCAAGAAAGTAAGTTGACTGTTATTGTAGGCAATTTACACATTCCTATTGGCAGGCATTCCTGGGGGCAGCAAGGTAGTATAATGGATTTAGGACTAGACCTGGTGTCAGGAATGTCTAAGTTCAAATCCTGCTTCAGATACTTACTAGCTATGTGATTCCTAGGCAAGACTTTTAACCTCAATTTCCTTTTCTGTAACATGGGGATGATAATAGCACCTATCTTCCAGGGTTATTTAAGGATAAAGTGAGATGATACTTCAAAGCCATTTGCAAAATGTAAAGTGCTTTCTAAAAAGCAGGATGGTGGAAGTGGTACTTGTGGTAGTAGTGGTAGTAGTGGTAGTAGTAGAAGCAGTAGTAGAATTCCTACTTTCTTCACCCAAAGACCTTAAAGTAGGCCTTGTTTAGGAATTGCCTCATTATGGAGCAAGAGGAATATGAAGACAAGCAGAACTGAAACAACTTTCTCCTGATTTCACTCCTTCAGATTCCTTCTCTTCTATAAAGACTTAGCTTCAGGCGATACTCTTTCTATGAAATCTTCTGTATCTCTATTCTCCAGCTCAAAATGTTGTCCCCCCGCTCAAATTTTCCTGTAATAATTTAACTATATTTTCATCGGCCTCCACCTCAGCATATTGTATTATATGTATTTGTGTACACGTAGTATGCTCTACACATATAATACATACACAAAGGTGGGCACTCAAACCTACACATACACACACACATACAATTGCACACATACATACATATCCTCGTCAGCATAATACAAACTTTTTAAAGATAAAGACATCTTTTAATTTTTAGTGCTTAGCTCACTACCTTAAAATGTATTGTTCCTTAATAAATGTTGGTTTAATTTAATTGATTTCTATCTCCCTATTTTTTTCATGTACTAGCTCTCCCATATTTTCAAATTTCATGTTTCTGGATTCTCTGCCTGTGTCATGCTGCTTTCATGACCTCAAGATATTACATTACCTGGTCATTCAATTCTGACCCAGTATATATACTGACATTGTCACATTTATATATAACCTAGCCTGGAATCAATAGTCTGTTTCTGATCCTAGGCACAACTGTAATTTTTCATGTCTGGCTGTCCTTCCCACCCCACAACTTTGTCAGTTCTCTCTCATTCCCAGTCAGCTATCTCATCACCCATGCTTGCTTGTGTCACTATACATGGTATTCCATCAGAAAAAGATACAAATTGATACTAAGAAAAGGAAAGGAGACCATGAAAAGGAAAGGCCAGTGGAATATCCTTTTAGAGATGTTGAGCAGACATTTAAAAACTATGGAACTTGAAGTCATCCTTCCAGCAATATGCCATTTCTCCCAAGATTGTACATGCCACTAGAGTCACAGGTTTATAGAACTGACAATTTGGAAGGAGCCTCAATGATCACATAGTTCAGCATGAACGTCTACAGGAAACCTCTCTATTACACACATGTCAAGTGATCATCAGCATTTGCTTGAAGATTTCTGATAAAGAGAACTCATTGCCTCCCATGGCACCACATTCCACTTTGGGACAGCTCAAAAGGTTAAAGCAGTGTTTATCTCTTCTTTGCATTTCTTTACTTCTTTACAATTCTAAATTGACTCTTAGAAACTTCTACTCATTGCCTCTAGATCTGTCCTCTGGTGCCAGATAGAACAAATCTAATCCCTCTTCCATATGACAGCCTTTCAGATACTTGAAGGCAGCTGTTATGTAATGTCAAAGTTCTCTTTTCCAAGCAAATCTTCCTGGTTTCTTCAACCAGTTCTCACATTACATGCACTGGAGGCCCTCACCATTCTAGTTGTTCTTATCAGGATGCTCTCCAAGTTATCAATGTCCTTTCTAAAATATGGCACCCAGAATGTTCCAGCTATGTTTTGTCCAGGGCAGATAACAATAGAATTATCACCTATATCCAATCTTGGACACTATGCCTTTCACTGGAAAGCTGAAGCCAAGACCACGTAAGAGGGGAATGGCAGCAAAACCTGTACAATTCCTAACTGTTTCCTTAGGGACATTTGAAGTCAAACTTATGGAATGAGAGGTCACAGAGAAGGTAAGAACTAAACTGAGAAAGTAAGAGTCTTTGTGATAATAAATCCATTCTGAGAAAGAGCAATGAGCAGGTCATTGTACTGGATTAAATAGAGAGCAGAGGAAAAGAAGGGAAGGCAAAATTATTATGGTTGAAAAGGTTAGCAGATTGCAACTGGAGACAAAAGTACACCTGAGTGAAACTGGAAAGGAAATATGCACAATATTACAAAAGAATCAATAAAATATTCAGACTCTATAGAGACTATGAGGGAACAAAGATGCAGAATGAAGCCCAGGATAATTCACTTGATTCTAGTGCTGGCTACTTCATGATATCCAACAATTTGGGTTTTGAAAGTAAAGGTTAAGTGATTATATGTGTTGGGTTTATTCTTGTAAAAGTAGAGGTGGTGGGGAGTAAACTTGAAATTTATAAATTGTACATATTTTAAGTAAGCATAAGATATATGTAAGAATTTAAAGGTATAAATTGTAAGTATCAAATGACTCAGTGTATGGAAAGAAATGTAAAACTATGTGCACACACATATATTTATGATGGTCAGATGTATGCAATATATACATATATAGCATGATTATATATCATGTTACATACACACACACACACACACACACATATATGTTGCAACATCATAACTATCACCATCATCATCATCAGTCAAGTGTGGATTCATTTGGGTTCCCAGAAAACCTGAGATGGCTAAGCTGTTCAATCACATCCACAAAAAAAAATGCTTAGCATCTACTAAAGCTTGATGAAAATTTAATATTACAATCTTTTCAGATTTCTTAAGTCTGAAAGATTTAAATCTTTAAATCTTAAGTCTTTAAAGATTTCTTAGAATTTTTTTTAAATTTCAAATGTTTTATTGATATTTTTAATTTCTATCACTTTTCAATTACTGCCTCCATCCAAATTAACAGCAAAAATGAAAAAGTACAAATAAGCAAGATATACATCATCAACGTATGCCTAATTCAAGGCCCATAGTCTGCCACCTCTGGGATGAGAGGCAAGAAGCAACCATGTTTCTCAACCAATCTTCTGAAGCCACTGCATTGACCAGAGTCCTGCAGTCTTTCAATATTGTTTTCTCCAGAATCTTAACAATAACAAAAGTGATGATGAGTGATGTTCTTTCTGGCCACAAGTAATAGTGAAGCTTTACAACAATAGATCCAGCTCAGAAGAGGAATCTGAGAGGTGTAGGAGACCTTTCCTGGAAAAGCCTCTACTATGAAATTTCTATTATGTGAATAACATATGGGGCCCCTGAAGTGCACTAATTCAGTTCTGCTGCTTGTGAAGGAGATAATGCTACTGATATGAACAGGGGTCTAGAAGCAGAAAGAACCTTAGAGCCAATGTAGTCCACATTGCTCACTACATATAAAGCAACTGGGGCCCAGAGTTTAAGTAATTTATTCAAAGTCACAATAAGAGCTGGAATCTTAACCCTGATTCTCTGACTCCAATACACTTTCAATTTTTGATCATTATGAATTTGAAAGCTATCAACAAAAATGAGCATTCCTATTTACAAAGAAGGAATGAAAAGATTATTTATATAAAACCATGACTATTATATATAGTTTATTTTAATATATTAAATTTAAATTGGTAGTAATAACATTTATTAACTTATCTGTCTGATCTTCTGAACTTTAATCTCTTGACTTCTAAGTAAAAACAATAGCTAATATTTGTAAAACACTTACTATGTGCCAGGCACTTTACTAAGCACTTTACAATTATTACCTCATTTGATCCTCACAACAACCCTAAAAGGAAGGTGTTATTATTATCCCCATTTTGGAGCTGAGGAAACTGAGATATACAGTGATTAAATGACTTGCCCAGGTTCAAACAGCCAGTAAGTATCTCAGGCTGAATTTGAATTGAAGAAATCCTGACTTGTTTTCATCCTTTTTTTCATCACTATTACTATCTCTCAATTCTCCCCTTCTTTGCAACAAATAGGTAAAATCAAATAATTGTTAATGTCTGCAAATATCTACTTCATTTGGCAACTGTAGTCTGTTACCTCTCCATCAAGTTGTGGCAGATATGTTCCATTATCAGTCTTTTGGAGTTGTCAATGGTCATTATGCAGATAAGAGTTGATAAAATATTTATAGCAGCCCTTTTCATGGTGGCAAAGTAATGGAAAGTGAGGGAATTCCCATCAATTAGGGAATAGCTGAACAAGCTGTTGTATATGAATGTAATGAAATACTATTGTGCAAGAAAAAAAATGATTTACAGGCAAATTTCAGAAAAACATGGAAAGACTTGTATGAACTGATGCAAAGTGAAATGGGCAGGCTCAGATTCTTAAGATCTAGCCCTTAAGATCTTGCATTAGCTGACTTACACTTCCAGGATCCAAGATGGTGGAGTAAGAAGTAAGTCGTTCTTACTGTTCCTTAACCTCTGAAAGCCCAGAAAATATTGCCCTAGGAAAAACCCTGGAACAGCTGAACCAAAAGAAACATGGGGTGTAGCAGTCTGGTAGCCCAGGTAGCTTGAGGAAAGGACCCTCTTGCCCTAGCGGAAGGGGAGCAGTTCAGAACAGGAGGCATCCCAGCAAGCCAGTGGAAAGCCCCACCTCAGCATACCAGGGGGAGATCCTGAAACCCAGATGATGGAGCGGGCAAATCGCAACACCTGGACCCCCAAGTGCCTCAGTAAGAGCAGGGGAGCTGGTGGAAACCAGTTCAAAAAACCACCCCATGCCTTGGTATTCTACAGCAACTAAGTCTCCCAATGCCTCAGTAAAACTCTAGGAAGCACTCTAAGGGGACCCAGGCAGAGAAACATCCTCCAAAATCCATGTGAAAGGAGCTGAAGAAAGTGAAAGGAGGGAAAGGCCCAGGTGAGCAGGCAACCTCCAGGGGCCAGACTACCCAATCCTACCCCTAGAGTTCCAGTATTGCTGATTCCAATCCAACACTAGGTAAGCTGCCAGAACCCTAGAGTATCCAACTGCCATCATTGGAGGCCCCAACACATAAAGCCAATGATCAGGCTCGGGGCTCCCAACACAAGAAGCTTGGGTCAGTGCCCCCTGCTCCCCAACAGGAGAGCTCAATCTCTTTAAAGGCTAGGAAATAAGCAAACACCATGAGCAAAAAGAAATGTATGATAGATTCTTATTATAGGAACAATGAAGATCAAGGCAGAAATTCTAAAGAGGACAACATTGTAAGCAAACCCTCATCTGGAGCTTCAAAAGGGAATATGAACTGGTCTGAAGCCCAAAAAGTCTTCTTGGAAGAGCTCAAGAAGGAGTTTAAAAGTCGAATGAGAGAGGTAGAAGAAAAATTGGGAAAAGAAATGAGAGGTATGAAAAAGAGAGAGTCAATAGCTGGGAAAAGGAAGGACAAAAATTTACCACAGAAAACAAGTCCTTAAAAAAATACAATTGGCCAAATGGAAAAGGAGGTACAAAATCTAATAGAAGAAAACGATTTGTTAAAAATTAGAATTGGACAAATGGAAATCAATGACTCTATGAAAGCAAGAATCAGTCAAACAGAAACAAAAGAATGAAAAAGTAGATGAAAATGTAAACTATTTCATTGGTAAAACAACTGACCTAGAAAATAGATCCAGGAGAGACAATTTAAAAATTATTGGTCTACCTGAAAATCACAATGGAAAAAAAAAAGAGCCTGGACAGCATCTTTCAGGAAATCATCAAGGAAAACTGCCCAGAGATCCTAGAACCAGAGGGTACAATAGCCATATAAAGAATCCATTGATCACCTCTTGAAAGAGATCCCAAATTGAAAATGCCAAGAAATATAGTAGTCAAATTCCAAAATTACCAGGTCAAAGAGAAAATACTTCAAGTAACCAGAAAGAAACAATTCAAATGTCATGGGGCCACAGTCAGGATTACAGAGGACCTTGCAGCTTCTACATTAAAAGATCATAGGGTGTGGAATACTATATTCCATAAGGCAAAGGAGCTTGGATTACAACCAAGGATCAACTACCCAGCAAAAATGAGCATGATTTTTCAGGGAAAGAGATATTCAATGAAATAGGGGACTTCCAAACCTTCCTGATAAAAAGAACAGAGCTCAACAGAAAATGTGATCTTCAAATACAAGACTCAAGAGAGAAATAAAAGGATGAACAGGACAGAAAGAAACAACAACATGCTATTAATAAAGGCAAGCTATTTACATCCCTACAAGGGAAGATGACACTTGTAACTCTTGAGAACTGTATTGTTATTACACCATGTTAAAGGGGTATAAATAAAGGGTGTTGGTATAAATTGACTTTGATGTAATGATGAAAAAAATCTAATCAAGTGGGTTAAATGGATCCAAGTAAGTGGATTAATAGGATCTAACTAAGAAAATGTATTGAGAAAAAATGAAAGGAGGAGGCAGACAAAGGTACATTATGTTACAGGAAAAGGCACAAAAACCTATTACAGTAGAGGGAAAGAAGGGAGGGAGATGAGCATTGTTTGAACCTTATTCTTATCAGATTTGGCTCAAGAAGGAAATAACATAATCAGTTAGGTATAGAAATTTAATTTACCCTATAGGCAGTAGGAGGGAAAAGGGGAAAGCAAAGTGAGGGGGGATATAAAGGAAAGAAGAAGTAGTAAGGGTAAAAGGGAAGAAAAGGGAGGGGACTAATAGAAGGGCGGTGGTGGTCAAAAGCAAAACACTAGTGAGGAAGGAAAGGGAGAAAGAAGAAAGAAACTCATAAATGGGGGGAAATATGATGTAGAGAAAGACAAAGATAGTAATCATAACTGTGAATGTGAATGGGATGAACTCTCCCATAAAATGGAAGTGGACAGCAGAATGGATTAAAAACCATAATCCTACAATATATTGTTTAAAAAATTTTTAAAAAGTGAAATGAGCAGAACCAGGAAAACATTGTACACAGTGTCACCAACACTGTGTGATGATCAACTATGAATGATTCAGCTCTTTTCAGCAACACAATGATCCAAGACAAATACAAAGAACTCACAAAAAAAAAATGCTATTCACATTCAGATAAAGAACTGATGGACTGCGAATGCGGATCAAAGCATATTATTTTCACTTATTTTATTCTTTTGTGTGTTTTTTTCCTTTTGATCTGTTTCTTTCATAACTGTAACTAATATGGAAATGTTTTATATGATAGCACATTTATAATTTATATTAAACTATCTACCATTTTTGGAAGAAAGGAGGGAAGAGAAGGATGGAGAAAAATTTGGAATTCAGAATCTTGTAAAAATGAATGCAAAAAATGTCTTGACATGTAATTGGGAAAAAATAAAATACTATTAAAAATAAAATTAAAAATAAAAAAATCTAATGTGAAACTATTTAATTTCAATCTTTATTAATTTTTCCCATTCCCTAAACAACAGAGGAATGTGTCCTTTCCCCAAAAATTGTAAATCAAGAGCTAGGAGGAATTTTTAAAATCATCTTTAGTCCATACTCTTTTTTTTTTTATAGATAAGAAAACCGAGATCCACTGAGGGACAAGGGGAAAGTGACTACCTCAGGATCATAGTCATAGTAGTCAATAGAGCAATGATTCAATTAAATTCATTTCAATAAGCATCTATTAAGCAACCTGGGGTATTATAGGGCTCTTGAATTTAGCAATTAAAGGACAATTGGAAAACTTGGAGAGAGCAATTTCAATGAAGTCGTGGGATCAGAAGCCAGGTTACAAGAGGTTGAGAAGATAACAAAAAGGAAACACAATGGTAAATGTCATTTTCTCCCTGGGACTTTGACCATGCAAAAGAAAAAAATGTAGCATGGATTCATGAGGAAATGACAGTCAAGCAGAGGTTTCTTAAAGACAGGGATGATCTGTACATTTTTTTAAAAATTTAAATGGAAATCGGAAAGAACTAATGGATGAAGAAAATTAAGATTGCAAATGGGAGGAGGTGTTCAAAGGGGCAAGATCATGGAGGATATGGAATAACTTATATAAGGGCACATATAAAGGGGCTGACATAAGTACAGAGATGGGCTATTTCTTCCTCAGACACAAGAGCAATCAGGACAAAATGGGGTATACAGAGAGTAAGAAGGGTGAGTTCAAGATGAATGGCCTCTATTTTCTCAGCGAAATTTGAAGTGGAGTCCTCTGATAAGAGGGAGTGGTTAGGGTGGCAGAGGTAATGTGAGGAGAAAAGAGAAATTCTGAAATAGGTGCTGTTTGGTATATAATAGATGGGCAATCACTGAAGGGCAAAAGGACTTCTGGTTTTGGTTGAGATTAATCAATACAAATTTGTAGGGAATCCAATAGTCACTGTTGTATGATTTTCCCCAGTGGTTGTCTAGCAGCACATTAGTGGGATCTGAGAAAGCGGATGATTAGGGAAACACAGATTTTTTTAATTTAGAGAGGAGATAAGAAACACTGAGGAGATGGGACAAAGTAGAGGGCCACTTAAACTATTTAACTATAGGGCCAAGAATGTGGAAGGAAGAAAATGAGGCCAGAACCAAAGTGCTGTGAAGGGACCATAACAATGACTATTTAAGAAATAGATTGAGAAAGAGTAATGGAGAAGGAGAAATGGGATGGTAGAAGTTTATATTCTAAAAAAGGAATTTCAAGAGTTCTGGATCATTAAGGTCAAATAGGAGTAAAGGTGAGATCAAGTATATGATCACCCATGTGTGTGAAATAATATTCATGAGATTTGAAAAGGTTGATGTAATGTAAAGTCCAGAATGTTTGAGTGGACTTTGTAATGTATATCTGTTGAAGTTCCATCTATAAAGTATGGAGAGGGAGTCTGAGCCAGATGCTGAACTACTTAAGAAAAGAGAAAGAATGACCTGGAAGTTAGGAGATCAGGGCAACCAGGAACTGGATAAGAGATGTAAATATGCAGAAAACCTAAAAAAGAGAGGTTGCTAATTGAGTGATGATCTAGATGAGGGAGTGGGGAGCAATAAGTACGCTTATTCATCTCCCTGACTCAATGTTTCAAGGAATATAATAGAAGCTTCTTCCAGTACTAGAAAGAGTGGCCAGAGGTGAAGTAACTTCTTCCTAAATCCAAAATTCCATGATAATGAAAAGGTGGAAGGAATGTGGGAGGAAGGAGTCTAATATAAATGGCAATTTGTTAAGGATAGATTGGAAATTCCAGAGGAGATGGAGTGATAGGGCAGAGCATGATAAAAATGTTGGAAAGGCAGGGCTGAGGTGGATAAGGATGATATAGTAGGGAATGATAGCAGAAAAATGGAGTTTTTGCCCAGGAAATCTTTGCAGGTCCTCTGGCCCCAAACCCAATATTCTTTCCTGTGCCCTATGCTGCCTCTAAGAGTCACAAATATTGCATTCTTCCCACTTTGTCCCTATTTTTAAGAGTTGACCCATGGATACGGTAGAAAATGAGTTTTATAATCAGTGTCAGTATTTCATCCATATCCTTAAATGCCCTAAGTAGGCATGGAATGGAATCGTGCATATTACGCACAGAAAAAAACAGAGTATGTGTGAAGAAACCTAGACAGGAAACTAGAACAGATGGCAGAGCAAACAGAACAGAAATGGAATGACTCAGAAGCTGTGGACCTGACTAAAAATGTAAGATCTGAATCTCAGAGCCAAGACTTCTGACTGGCTATGGGTCCTTAGGCAAGTAAATGCACTGCCAAGTGTGTCTGCCATTTATTATAGATGCTCTTTGAATCTAACACTAGCCTAGAGTGAGAATTGATAGCACTAGTGCCAATGGCTTGATTCAATTTCCTACTGGAGGGATAGCAACATACAGGGCTCTATCAAGCTACTGGTAGTTCTTGAGTAAATTATTCATGATACAAAAAATAGCAAAGCTCAGAGGAATCTTAGAGAATGCCTAGTTCCCTAGACCCTTATTTGGCAGATGAAGAAGCAATATACTGTAGTGCATAGAATGCTGGTCCTAGGGTTTGGAAGACCTGCCTCTGACATTTAATAGCTGTGTGATTACGGGAAAATTACAATTTATTTCTGCTTCCAATTCTCTTAAAATGGAAACTGTAACACCTGTGCTAGCTACCTCACAGAGTCATTCATTATATGGCTCAGATTATGTAAAGTACTTTGCTGCTTTGAAGTGCTATATAAATGTAGCCTTTGTAAACTCTGGGTGTCCTTATGCCAACTGTCTCTTGAAATGACAATTTGAGTCCCCAGAGGGTAATTATATCTCCCTTTCCTAGTTTGAGGAATAGTCCTGGGGGGTATCTTTCTAATGTCTTTGTCTCCAGACTCCATTTTCGGCCGTTCTTCCCAATATCAATCACCGGTTACCCAGTTATAGTCAGTATTTCACCTATATCATTGATGGGCCCAGTGTTTAACACTCTATTATCAACTTAACACAGGAGTCCTTAGAGGACTTGACTTGGCTATGTGGTAAATTCCATAACGGACTAAGTCCTGCAGGTCACTACTCAGGGCTTAGCTTTCTACTTCTACTGGCAAACTTGACTGGTTTGTTCTACTTTGACCATTCAAAGCTCACAAGATCATAGCTTAGTAAAGGAGTTCTTAATTTGTTTTTAATAGTTTGAAAATTATATTTCAAAATAATTAGGTTTTTTGTAATTCCATGTATCTTATTTTATGCATTTTAAAAACATTTTTCTAAGGAGCCCAGGAGCTTTACTATACTTTCAGATCAAGTCACACACACACCCACACACACATACACACACATACACACACACACATGCACACACAAAAGCACATGCACTCACGCATGCAAACAAAAAAAAATTGAGTTTGTTCCATCTCCAATATTCCTTCTTATAAAAGCAGGAAATATTAACTATACCAATGACAGATGCAACAGAGTGAGAAGTTCATGGGCCACATGTTTGCATTCTTGGTGGGGAGACAATGTCCTAGGATCAGTCTTTTTTCCCCTTAGAAGCTTACAGCATTTTGTCCTCATTGATGCAGCCAAGAGAAAGAGAGATCAGTTTTACCAATTAATGTTTTTAAAATGCTTTCTTGATTCCAGTTCAGCAGCCATATAAAAGGTCCTCTTCTTTTCCAGGTTGTAAGAGTACAGGAAAATAGTCAGAAAATACAAAAACATATATAGAATTGGAAAGCCAGGCTCCACCATTCCATCATGAAATTTTAGAAGTAGGCTTACCAAACATCCACATAGAAATTGCGTCAGGGAGAGAACACTGCAATGCTGTTAAGGACTTGGGCTCTTGTTAGCCAGTCTCCCATTACATAAATATAAGTTATCAAGCTGAAATTCAGTGAAGTGAAATTACTTACTCAAGATCTCATAAAGAGTGCAAACATTTATTAAGTGCCAACTTGTGTCGTGTGCATGTTGTATCATGCGATATAATGCAAGCTACCTTAGTATAGAGACTTTTTCATTTTTTGTTTTTTGTATCCCCACTGCCTGGCACTTAGTAGACAATTCATAAGTGCTTCTTAACGGGTTAACTGATAGCCCTGTCCTAAGTCGTGGGAATAGAAACATTAAGATGGCATACTCCATGACCTCTCTCTCTCTTTCTTTATCTCGCTCTGTCTCTATCTGTCTCTCTCTTTCTGTCTCCATCTCTCTCACTGGCTCTCTGTGTCTCTGTCTCTGTCTCTGTTTGTCTGTCTGTCTGTCTCTCTCTCCACCCCTCTCTCTCTTTCTCATTCATGCAGACATCTATTTATTCTTTTTTTGTTGTTGTTTTTATCTTTCTCAATTACATATAAACAAAAAAATTTAATTCCTCTTCTTAAATCTGAATTCCAAATTCTCTCCCTCCCTCACCTGTCCCCTCCTTGTGAAGGCAAGCAATTTGATATACACTATACACATGCAGGAAGGAAAAAAAAAAAAAAAATTCTATTTTAGTCATGTTGTAAAAGAAATCATGGACTAAAAAGAAAAAACAATAAGAACATAAAGTAAAAAAGTAGGTTTCAATATTCATCCAGATTTCATAAGTTCTTTCTCTGGAGGTAGATAGTATTTTTTGACCACAACTCCTTCAGATCATTGTATTGCTGAGAACAACTTTTGTTCACAGACGATCATTCTTACAATACTGCTGTTACTGTGTACAATGTCCTCCTGGTTCTTCTCATTTCACTTTGCATCAGTGCATGTAAGTCTTCCCAGGTTTTTCTGAAAGTATCTTGCTCATCATTTCTTGTTGTACAATAGTATTCCATCATAATCATACACCACAACTTGTTCTACTATTCCCCAGTTGACGGGCATACCCTCAATTACCAGTTCTTTACCACCACACAAAAAGAGCTCCTATAAATATTTTTGTACATAGAAGCCATTTTCCTTTTTAAAAAAATCTCTTTGGAGTAGAGAACTACTCGTGGTATTGCTGGGTCAAGGGGTATGCAAAGTTTTGTAGCCCTTTGGGTATAGTTCCAAATTGCTCTCCAGAATGGTTAGACTGGTTCAAAAGGTCAACAAAAGTGCATAAATGTCCCTATTTTTTCATATTTCCTCCAACATGTTCATTTTTTTTCTTTTCTGTCATACTAGCCAATCTGATAGGTGTGAGGTGCTACTTCAGAGTATTTTTAATTTTAATTTCTCTGATCAATAGTAATTTAGAGCATTTTTTCATATGAATATAGATAGTTTTGATTTCTTCCTCTGAAAACTGCTTGATCATATCCTTTGACAATTTAACAATTGGGGAATTACTCATCTTCTTATATATTTGACTCAGTTCTCTTATATTTGAGAAATGAGGTCTTTACCAGAGAAATTTGCTATGAATTTTTCCCTACTTTCCACCTTTCCTTCTAATCTTGGTTGCATTGGTTTTGTTTGTAAAAAATAAATAAATAAAACTCTTTTTATTTCATGTAATCAAAATTATCCATTTTACATCCTGTAATGCTATCTCCTGTTTGGTTAAAAATTCTTCCTTCATCCATAAATCTGACAGGTAAAATATTCCATGTTCATTTCATTTGCTTATGATACCACCCTTTAGGTCTAAATCATATACCCATTTTGACCTTATCTCAGTAAAGGGTGTGAAATGCCGGTCTATACCTAGTTTATGCCAAATTGGTTTCCAGTTTTCCCAGCAACTTTGATCAAATAGTGATTTCTTGCCCCCAAAACTTAGATCTTTGGATTTTTTAAACATTAGATTACTCAGGTCATTTACTGCCATGTACTGTTTACCTAATCAATTCCACTGTTTCACAACTCTATTTCCTAGGCAGTACAAATAGTTTAACAATTATTGCTTTACAATACAGTTTGAGTTCTGATACAGTTAAGCCACCTTCTTTCACATTTTTTTCATTAATTTCCTAGAAACACTTGAATTTTTGTTCTTCCAGGTGAATTTTGTTCTTACTTTTTCCAGCTCTATAACATAATTTTTGCTAACTTGATTGGTATGGAACTGAATGAGTAAATTAATTTAAATAGAATTATATTTTTATTATTGCTTACTCATGTGCAATTAATAATTCTCCAATTACTTAGATACTATCTTTTTGTGTGTAAAGTGTCTTGTAATTGTGTTCATATCAATCCTTGGTTTCTCTTGGTAGGTAGACTTTGAAATATTTTATTGTCTGCAATTATTTTAAATAGAATTTATCTTTATATCTTTCACAACTGAACTTTGTTGGTAATAAATAGAAATACTAATACTTTATGTGAGTTTATATTATATCATGAAACTTTACTGAAGTTAATTATTCTAACTAGTTTTGTAGTTGATTCTCTAAGTATACCATCATATCATCTGAAAAGAGTGATTGTTTTTTCATTGCCTATTCTAATTCCTTCAATTTCTTTTCTTCTTGTCTTATTGTTATAGCTAGCATTTATAGTACAATGTTAAATAATACCAGTGATATTGGTAATCCTTGCTTCATCTCTGACTTTATTGGGAAGGCTTCTAGCTTATCTCCATTATAGATAATGCTTGCTGAAGGTTTTAGATATATAGTACATATCATTTTTAGGAAGGCTCCATTTATTCCTATGCTTTCTACTGTTTTTAATAGGAATGAATGTTGTACTTTGTCAAAAAGTTTTTTTCTGCATCTATCTAGATAATCATATTATTATTGTTGGTTTTGTTATTTATATGGTCAATTATGTTGATAATTTTCCTAATATCGAACCACCCCTGCATTCCTGGTATAAATTCACTATTCACAGTGAATGATCTTTGTGACATATTGTTGTAATTTCTTTGCTAGTATCTTATTTAATTTTTTGCATCAATATTCATTAGGGAAATTGATCTATGGTTTTCTTTCTCTGTTTTCGCTCTCCCTAGTTTAGGTATCAGCACCATATTTCTGTCATAAAAGGAATTTGGTTGAATTTCTTCTTTGACTATCTTTCCAAATACAGTATTGAAATTAATTTTTTCTTTAAACGTTTAGTAGAATTCTCCTGTGAATCCATCTAGTCTTGAGGATATTTTTTCCTTAGGGAGCTTTATGACTTGTTCAATTTCTTTGTTTCTAATATAAGTTATTTGAGAACTCTCCTTTTCTGTTAATATGGGCAGTTGATAATTTTGTAACTATTTCTCCATTTCATATAGAGTGTCAGATTTATTGGCATGTAATTGGACAAAATGACTCTTACTAATTGTTTTAATCTCCCCTTCATTGGTGTGAATTCACCCTTCTCATTTTTGATATGATAATTTGTTTTTTTAATCAAATTAAATAATGTTTCATTTTATTGGATTTCTTTTATAAAACAATCTCCTAATTCTATTTTTTTTTTTGTTAAATGGTTTTCTCAGTTTCAATTTTATTAAACTCTCCTTTGATTTTCAGGATTTCTAAGTAGGTAGTTAATTGAGGATTTGTAATATGTTCTTTACCTAGTATTTTTAGTTGCATGTCCAATATATTGATCTGCCTTTTCTCTATCTCTTTGATGTAAGTGTTTAGAAATATAAATTTTCCCCTAAATATTGCTTTGGCTAGTCTCCCAAAAATTCAGTATATTGTCTCATTGTTATCATTCTCTTTAATGAAATTATTTATTGTTTCTATGATTTGTTCTTTGACTCACTCATTCTTTGGGGTTAGATTATCTAGTTTCCATTTAATTTTTAATCTGTGTTTCCACAGCCCTTAAGTGGATAATTTTTATTGCATTGTGGTCTGAAGAGTATACATTTGATATTTCTGTTTTTCTGCATTTGCTTGTGAGGTTTTTATGCCTTAATACGTGGTCAATTTTGATGAAAATGCCATGTACAGTTGGAAAAACATTGTATACTTCTTTCTATTCCCATTCAATTTTCTATATGCATTTTCTCACTTGAATCTCACAACCACCCTGGGAATATTATTGTCCTCATTATATAATTGATGAAACTGAAGCTCAGAAAGGTTAAATAAATTGTCCACACAGCTCACAGATTTAAGTGGCAGTATTTGAACCCAGATCTCTCTGCCTCTAGGTCCAATACTCTGCCCATTACACTACCCTGCCTAATCTTGCCTACCCTATGCTACCTCCATCTTAAAGTTGAGAAGACGAGATGTCTTCCAGAGCATCCACTCTGAGGTTTGCTAGTCCTGTTTAATTCACAGCACTGGTTGTCTAAGGGAGCAACATAATGGTCCAGAGTCTACCAGGAATATTGAAGGAACAAACTCTCACATTCAACTGCAGAATCAAGGTCCAAGGGCTCTATAGCACATGGTCTAATAGCAACTTCATTACCTAGCCCCTAAACTTTGAAGCCCTGTCCTGCAACTATTAGATGATCTCAGTCAGCAAACAGTGAAGCAGGTTCCCAGCCTGAGCAGGTGAAGATTTTCTCTCTGTTGCCTCCAGTCAAGGACTTTTTCCTTACAGATTTCAGGCTCCAGGTGACATTGCCCAAAGGGGATCAACTGGCAAGGTGAGTGAGGCAGGAGACGAGTGGGTGAATAAGACTTATGCTAACATCTCATTTCAAAGGATACACTCTCCCTCACTCATGATTGCAGAGTCTATAAGCTGGAAGGGAATTCTGAGACAACCTTGCCTGACCTACAACTGAACAGGAATCCCTTTTGATAACATCTACAAAGAGTGGACATTGAGCTTCTGTTGGAACATCCCCAGTGACAAATCATAGAGCTTAGAATTTAAAAGGGACCTTAGAAATCATTATTCCAACCGCTTCATTTTACAGTTGAGAAACCTGAGGCCAAAACAAAATGAAATATAAAACAAACAAAGCAAAAGACAAAAAAATGAGGCACAGGGCAGTTGTGACTTTCCCAAGGTCACACAGATAGTAAGTTATAGGAAATATATCAGAATATTGGATTTGGAAAAAAGCATTAGAATTGGAATTAGAAGACCTGAGTTTCTATTCTGTCTATATCACTTGACTATGAAACCCTGCTCAAGTCATATAAATGCTCTAAGCCTTAGTTTTCTAATTTGTAAAATGAGAATACTTGTACTGCGTTCCAAGGCAACCCATTCTATTTTGGAATAACTTTTAATTGTTAAGGAGTTTGTCCTAACATCAAATTGAAATTTACCTTTTTCCAGTTTCTATCCTCTGTTCCTACTTCTGCCTTCTGGAGTCACACAGAGCAAGTCTTAAATCCTATTGAACATAAGATGTTTTTAAGTACTTGAAGATAGCAACCACATTCTTCCCCAGAATCTCTCTTCTCTGGGTATCCCATGCTTTGAATTGATCCTTTAAGGCATATTCTTAAGTATTCTCATCACTCTGGATACCCTGGATATGTTTCAGATTACCAATCTTCTTCTCAAAATTAGATCACACTGCTTTATTTTGGTTATGCTGCTCCACTTATTGAACCCTCCCCTATACTAACTGGACACAGCATTCCAGAAGTGGCCTGCCCAAGGCAGGATACAGAGAGACTATGATTTTTGTGTTTCTGTAAGCTTTACCTCACTCAATGCAACTAACAATCACATTAGCTTTTTAAACTACCATAGCATACTCTTGACTCACGTTGAGCTTGAAGTACAATCAATCCTCCAGATCTTCTTCATATAAGCTATTATTTAACCATGCCATCTTCCTCTTATATTTGTGAAGCCATTTTCTCCAGCGAAAGTGTAAGACTTATATTGGTTCATATCAAAATTAATCTGTTATAGATTCAGCTTTATCTTCTAGCCTGACAAGGACTTTTTGTATTCTGACTTTCATCCCACACATTAGTTATCCCTCCTGGCTTTTCTCATCTTCAAATTTAATGAAGATTCTATATATATTTTTATCTAAGTCATTGATTTAAAAATATTAAATGACATAGGACCAAGCAAGGATCTATGGTTTATTCCACTGGAGACTTCTTTCCATGTTGACATGAAACCATTAATATCACCACACTTTGGATCTGGTCATCAACAAATTCCAAATCCATTTAATTATATTAATATTTAACCCACATTTTCCCCATCTAATTATAGGATAAAGGAATTTTAGATTTGAAAAGGATATAATTGTCCTAGTTGCTATGCCAAAGCCACAAGTCACCTTGAGAGAGACTAGGAGGCGTAAGATGTCAGGTGAGTCAAACTACCACCACCACCTTCATCACCATATATTTTCAGACGCTGAATTGTATAACCAAGGACTTGAGTGCAATAGCCCTGGGAATGACTGTGCTGCCCATAAACCACTTCTGCTAGCAGACTGCCTTCCCTGTTTCCAGACCTGTCCTCATAGTCATAGCTTAGAGGGACAACCTTTGTGGAGAAGAAGCCCACCATCCCCATGACTAAGTGCTGACCAACTGACACCAAAGGGTAAATAAGTCCAAAGGTTAGGGAAACTGTATCACTAATCAGACTAATAGTCCCACTTGTAACCCAGCTCCTGAAGCCATCATCCAAGGGTGTAATTGCTGTGGAGACTTAGCCAGACATCATACGAGATATTGGTAAGATGTGCCTGTCACATAGTAGGTGCTTAATAAATTCTTTCCTTTCCCCTTCTATCTATGAATCAGGCAAACTAGCTGATCTGAAGCATCAATGCAAGTAAAGGAAAGACTATTCTATCCCCCACCATTTTCTGACCAACAGCTACTAATAGACCCATGCTACAGCCCCTGTCCCCTTAGCAGGCACAGCTATTGAAGAACTTGTGTGCGGGGGGGTGAAGGGGGTGGGAATTCTTGGCACCAAAGAGCTTGGCATTGTCAAACATAAGAAATAGGTATGTTTTTCTTTTCAGCAGAAATTACATTAAAGAAGATGCATTACCATCTGCTTTGCTGCTTCACCCTGAGGACTATGGGATCTTTCCACACGACTTGCAGCTAAAACCACCTATATATATGGTCTCTTCATTAAATGGGAGTTGTTTGAGAGCAGGGGCTTTCTCTGCTTTTCTATTTGCATCCCCAGTACAGTGCTTCATATCTAGTAAGTAGTAAGTAAATGTTTACTCATTCATTCATTCATTCATTTATTCATTCATTCCAGTAGCCATCTAGTCCATCCCCAACTAAACATAATCCTCACTGTAATAAACCCAGTTTCTGATAGGAGATTTCAAATGAAAGAAAACACATCACTTCCCCAGTCAGCCAATACAGATTTTGGGGGTAGCTTCAATGGTTAGACAGTTCTTCCTTATTTCTTCACCTTCTACCTCCTGGTTCTATCATCAAGCAGAATAAGACTAGTCCCTCTTCCAATGGCAATGCTTCAAATAATTGAAAATGTTTATCATGCCCCTGTCTGAGCCTTCTCTTTTAACTAGACATTCCCAATGTCTTCAGCAAATTCTTCTATGTCTTAGTTTCCAGTCTTATCTCCATTCTAGTCAACTTCGTCTGCACGTTCCAGTTGGTCAATGAACTTCCCAAAATGTGGCACCCAGGACCGACCATAAAGATGTGGTCTGAGCAGGGGAATAAAAAGGAATAAGCATTTATACGGCATCTACTATGTGCCAGGCACCATGCTAAATTCTTATATGAATATTATGTCTTTAATGCTCACAGGAACTTTGCAAAGTATTACCCCTATTTTATAGCTGAGGGAATTGAGGAGATCAGTGGTTAAGTTCCTAGGGTCACATAGTCAGTAAGTGTCACCAAGGGGATTGGAATACAGATCTTACTGATTCCAGACCCAGTACCTTATCCACTCTGCCACCAGCTGTCTCTGCCAAGGCCAAGTACAGCAGGGCAGTCACCTCTTTTAGTCTGGACTAGGTGGATCTCAGTGCAAACTAAGATGGCAGGAGAGGGGGTTTTTTTGTATGTTTGTTTTTCATATCAATGCTGATTCATATTGAGTTTGAGTATTTCTAGTGATGATAAGTTCACATGACACTGATCTCTGAATCCACATTTAATGCTGTAGCTACAAAACAAAGATTCCCCAAAAAAAGATCTTAAGAAAGGAAGAGTTTTTATTTTTTTATTTGATCTTTCTTAGTTCCAATATAAATAACATATCGCAGAAGGTTGAATCAGGACAAAGAGAGTAAAAAAGAAGCAATTGACATCATAAATAATTGGAAACCTTATCTTGTACTATGTCCTAACTATTACAATTCCAAGAAGCTGTCATTAACTAGTAAAATAATAATATACTTTGTACCCATTTATTTCCTTTCTTTGGAAGAGCTCAGAGCATTTAAGGCATCAGCTATCAAAATAAGCACAAATCATCCACATAATTTGACCCGTTGTACAAATGGAGAAACTATAGCAGAAAATGAAAGTTGGCAAGGAAATTAAGTAAAAATGGGTCTTTGGAAATTGAAGAAATCAGACTGGGCCAAAGAAAAATAAGACTTCTAGTCTAAAAGCCAGGCAGCTAGGTGGTGCAGTAAACAGAGTGCTTGGCTTAGAGTCAGAAAGACTCAACTTCCTGAGTTCAAATCTGGCCTTAAACATTGACTAGCTGTGTGACTCTGGGCAAGTCACTTGATCACATCTGCCTCAGTTTCCTTATCTGTAAAATGAGCTGGAGAAGGAAATGGCAAATAACTCTAGTATCTTTGCCAAGAAAACCGCGTATAGGGTCATGGGGAGTTGGACACAACTGAAATGACTCAACAACAACAACACTTGATCTATTAAGCTATTTTCCCAAGAATTACAACTCTGGGCTCAGGGTAATTATTAGGGATCCTTTGAGCTGACTGAAGTCTATCTTGTTATTCAAGGCTCAGCTCAAATTCTGTATCTTCCAAGAAGCTTTCTTTGATGCCCTTGTCAGGAATGATTACTCCTTGGGTGAATCTTCTTTGCATATTTTTTATTCTTGTGTGCATATCATAATTTGCACTGTGAGTTTCGGTATTTATATCTAACTCACCCATCAGATTACAAACATTTTGAAGACAGGGACCTTGTCTTGATTGTCTTTGTGTTCCTCCTAAGTCTATCATACATTGACTTACACATTTTACTCTTATACTATAATGGCACTGTAAATCCTCAATGTGAGGATCATGCCCTTCAAAAGATGCAGACCATTAACCATCCATCTGGGTAATTCTCTTCAACTTTTTAGTTTCTTTTTTCTTGTCTCCTCATCAGCTCCCATTCATTGCTTTGTCATCTTGATGTAGCTGATTTCTCTAACTATAGAGCTATTCCTCTTGTCTAACACTGAAATTTTTCTGTTGAGCATTGCCTACCAGATATTCTACAGGCATCTCAAACTCAACATGTCCAAAATGGAAGGCATTATCTTCACACACACTCATTCACACACACACACACACACACACACACACGCACACACACCTTCAAATATAGCCCTTCTCCAATACTTTCACATTTCAATTTATGGTACCACCATCTTTCCAGTCACCTGGGTTTGTAACATCAGAATCACCCAAACTCTTCCTTCTCCCTTGCCACCCATGTCCAAGCAGTTAATTCTAACTTCCCATTATCATGTGAATCTATTTGTCCTCTTCTTTCCACTTAGATGGTAAAACTCCTATT
This sequence comes from Vombatus ursinus, assembly GCF_900497805.2. Classification (NCBI taxonomy): domain Eukaryota; kingdom Metazoa; phylum Chordata; class Mammalia; order Diprotodontia; family Vombatidae; genus Vombatus; species Vombatus ursinus. Next base: position 5,856,137 of record NW_020954751.1, on the reverse strand, counting down.
TCAATTCTCATAACCTCTCACCTAGGCTACCTCTTTTTGTTTTATTTTATTTTTAATTTATGGAATAAAACAAGTATTTCTATAACATAGTACAATAAAAAAGATGATTATGTATCAGACTGTAAATCTGCTATGTACAACTTGCTATTCCTTTCAAATATACATAAAAATTATCATGTAAATTTCTTTATTTTTCCCTTCCTCCAACCTGGAGATGGCTACCATTACACACAAATACACACATACACACACCACATACATACGTACATTCATACATATATATATATATATAGTGGGCATGTAGGTGTGTATGTATATATGTGTACATGTATGTATGTATATTTATACATATGTATGTATATTTATACATACATGTTTATACATATGATAGATATAGATATTGATATGTGTGTGTAATTATTCTATACATCTATTCATCAGTTCTTGCTCTAGATGCAAATAGTGTCTTTCTTCATCTGTCATTTATAGTTAATCTGGGTATTTATAATACTCAAGATAACTTATTTGTTCAAAGTAATCCTTAAAACAATACCACTGTTACTGTATACAACTTTGTCTGGTTCTGCTCATTTTGCTCTTCATTATTTCATGAAATTATTTCCATGTTTTTCTAAAATCATTGAGCTCATCATTCCTTATAGCACAGTAGTATTTCATCGCAATCATATACCACAACTTGTTCAGCCATTCCCCAACTGATGAGCACCCCTATAATGGTTTTCTAATTTGTCTCACTGCTTCTAGTCTCTCCCTTCCCCAATCCATTCTCCATGCACATAACCAATTAATATTCCCAAGACTTAAGTGTCCCCACACATACTCAAATTTATTTAGTGGCTCCTTTTTTCTTCTAGAAGGAAAATGCAAAATGATCACCCTGACATTTAAGGATCTCTTTGCTATCTGGCTTCTTTCCACCTTTCCTGATTTATTTCCTATTACTCCATTTTTCATTCTCCACCTTCTAGCCAAACTAATCTACTGCCAGATCTTCCATGAACTTGATATTTTATCTCATTTCTCAACCCTAGTTTCCTAGACATTCCCTCCTCATATAATCTCTAGCTTCCTTCAGAGACTTGGCTAAAGTATGGCCCTTTATATGCAGTCTTTTTTTGGTTTATCCAGTTATTAGTGCTCTCTTCCCCTTGTAACTAAAGTTGAGTTATATATCTGTGTGCATGGTATGCCACTGTCTGTCATCAAGTACAATAACTCTTTTCTTGGTCTTTGTAAATCCTCAGTACCTAGCAGCTACGTAACAGGTGCCAAATTAATATACATGCAATGGAATGGAGTGGAATTGATATAATGTCTTAATGAATTGTGAAGACAAAACAAAAATAACCCCTTTGCCCAAGTGGCCAACCTTCCAACCTTGACAAAATATTCCAAATTTAGCTAAGCTATCAGGCACTCTACCCAGCATCTGACTGGTATAGTATTCAAAGCGTTTGCATAACATTAGGACCTGACCAAGTTTATACTCTACTTTTGAAACACCAGAGTCACATGGGGAAGATAAGGAGTTTGGTGGACATAGCCCAAAATCAATCCAGCAACCAACAAGAATGTATTAAGTGCCTGTTAATTATCCAGAATGGTGCCAACTCCTAGAGGTACAAAGAAAGACAAAAACAATCCCTATCCTCAAGGAGATTAAATTCAAATGGGGCAAAGAGGGGACAACAACATGTAATCAAGTTAATCTACAATCCTATGTTCTTTAATAGATAAGTGGTATGGTAGAATAGAAAGAATAGTGGCTTTCTATTGTGAGGACCTGAGGTCAAATCCTGTTTCTGTTACTTAATACCTGTGCAACCTTGGGCAAGTGACATCATCTCTGGGCCTTGGTTTCCTTTTCTCTGGAATGAGTGGCTGGAACCAGAAGGCCTTTAAGGTCCCTTCAGCTGTAGAACTATGATCTTATGTATATATATGATACCTCTAGGGTAGATAGAAGCTAATAGTCTTCAAGAAGTCACTAGTATGGGGAGGGATCAGGAAAGATCCCTCAGGAAAGAGGTATTTTTTTTAGAAGATGGTATTTGAACTGAATCTTTGAGGAAGTCAGGAATTCAAAGAAGCAGTGCATTCCAAGCATGAGAGACAGTCCATGAAAAGCCATTTAGATAGGAGATGGAGTAACAGTGGAAAGAACAGCAAGTAGGTCAAGATGGCTAGAACATGGAGTATGGAAAGGTCAATAAAATGTAATTAAATAGGAAAGGTAGAAAAATGAAATAGGCTTATTTGGTAGGTAGTGGATTCTGATCACTGGATGAACATCTAACTAAAGCTTCTTGACTACTTTCCAGGTAAGTCAAAGAGAGGACTCTTTTTCAGGTATAAATTGTACTAGAAGGATTCTGAGGTCCTCTAAAACTCTAAGGATCTGTGACTCTGTGACTCCCAATGAGGGGAGTCAGAGTTTATTTTCCCATAAAACCTACTTCCACACACTGCAAGCAAAACCCAGCCCATTATTCAAGCCCGGTTACTTCTTGAACTCTTAGCCACTTTTGTGGTCCAGACAGACCTCTAGCTTGGCTTAAAAACTAGGGTCTCAGTTTTCCTCTTTAGGTTTTTATATCAGGTTCTTCCTCTTTCTCAGAGCTGTAACTAGCATGAGGCAATCAGGGCATCTGCCCTAGCAGGGCAGAAAATTTAGAGGGTAAAAATTTAATATGCACACTTCTTTAGCATAGTGTAAGAAGATAAGCAGAGCAGCATTTCAAACATTGCCTATGGGACGTGGAAATCAAATATTAGTTCACTGTGCTTGAGGGGACAACAGACTGTAGTCAGTTAGAGCCTTCTCTCCGCTACTTCATCTCAGAAAGAAACTTCCAATCTGTCTTCATCTTCTTTTCCCTAGGGTTTCACCTCCCCCTTTTCATTCTTAAACACAGCAGTCTTTTCCCTTTCTTACCTCTAGAAGCAACTACACTTCCCCCACAGCAAGGGTGAACAATACATTAGGATGACGAAGGTGATTCCTTCCTGATTTTTGTATGAGAAGGAACGTCACTGGCTAGAAAAGTAAAAACATGAGGCCCAAGATCCCATGGGTTGGCCCCATCTAGCTCTCAGTTTATACCCCTAAGTCATCCTAGTAACTCCTCCTCCTCCCACTTTTCTAAATTTATCTCAATGGCTTCTTTTATTTGCTCACCATGGGTTTAAAAGTAAATCAGTGAGCCTTTTTTATAGTATCCCTCTGTGCTTGGTCATTATTTACTCTAAGTGCTGAAAGGGAAAGCTCTGAAAGTCCTAGCTTTGATCATAGGAATACAGGATCAGAAACCTACAGCTGGAAGTGATCTCAGAGACCATCTAGTCCAATCTTTTCATTTTACACATGAGGAAACTAAGTGCCAGATGGGTAAAATGACTTGTCCCATGTCACACCGGTTATATGTAGGTAAAGGGAGAATTTAAACCCAGGTCTTCTGTCCACAGGTTGGCTTTCTTTCCACTTTACCACACTACCTCATCCCAACCCTATGACTTACAGTGGACTTCTCTAACAAGCATTTCCTCAGATACATGACAAGAAAACCTACTGGTCTCCAACCCCTTGGCATCACCCTTTGTATCATGATTGCCATTGGTGTCATCTCCTACCCTAGCCCACCTCCTAACCGAAAGGAAAGGGTGCCAACTAATTTGTCATCCAGTTTTGAAATACCCCATCCCAGATCTGTGCCATCACACGAACCTGCTTTCAGAAGCAGGATTTAAAAACAAAATACTTGAGGACAAATAAAGACCTATGATGAGAAACATGAGGGTAGAGGACAGAAAGTTGAAGTACCAAAGCAAGTTACTATCTTATCGTAACGACTGAAGATTTGAAACAGGCAGCTCTTTGAGCGGAAATCAAAGAAACCACTTCCCATCTGAACATGCATGGTATCTGGGTCTTTGAACACTTTAGGGGCATTTCAAATATTTCCATGCCATAAGTTTGTTCAGTTTTATTTTAAGTTGCCTTTTTTTGAGATATAGGATTAGTGGGAGGAGGAATCATCAAAGCAGAGACTCATGAAAGTTTCAATGTTCGGGAAATGGAAACCTGACTGTGATTCAAGTGGGTGGAAAAGTCACTGAATGGAAAGGGCTTGACATTCCCCCCAGTAATGACCCCATGAGAGCTATTCCATGTGACCATTGGGCAGGAACTCTGAGACCAGTTAGCCTCCCATTGCCAATAAAAACTGTTTTTTTCAACAAAACTCCCATTAAAAAATCAAGGAAACTAATTAAAACCCCAAAAGTCTGTTGGACAGTGTCTGGTACAAAGGAGGAACCCAATAAGTACTTGTTGATATGTAGATGAATGGACTGATTAATAGTCTTACATTGGTCAGTGAGATAATACTGGACACTACATTTTAAAATGGACTTGGTCAAACTGAGAAATGACTAAAGGAAAGTAAATTAGAACAATGGGAAAGCTGGAAGCCATGCCATTGAGAAGCATTTGAGGGAACTCCTGTTTAGTCTAGAGAAAGAAGACAAAGGGAGATTATTATTATTGTCTTCAATTATTTGAAGGACTAGTGCATATGAGGAGGATTAACCTTGGCAATATTAATAAGTGTGTATCTATCCAGAGGCTGAGTACTGAGCCACTCCATGTTCTATATCAAGGTATAAAGTTTGAATAAGGTTCAGGCCTGAGGGTCTGGTTTAGGGTCCTTGTTCTTGGGCTCTAGCTCATTAAATTCCAACCTTGGGGATGGTTTTATTGATTGCCTTATGTCTAGGGCCTCAACAAAAAGGGACAGTTAAAAAAAAAGAACTTGTATAATATATATTATACTTGTCATACATGGGAGAAGCAATATCTTTAATTTATCCCTATAAACATGAAATGGTAAACATAAAAGATTCACAAGCATAAATTTACATAACAGGAATCAGGATCATAACTTATAATTACTGGTACATTCTACTAGGAGTATGATACTTAATCACAATAGAAACATAAAGCAGTGTGCAGGACTGCTAATTAAGCATTTTAACATTTTACCTTGGCTCTGCACTGTCTAAACAACTCCTGGTACATAACTATATATTTGTAAAACAGCCCAGCTCAGACCAGTCCTCTAGTTGGATGAATATACTTCCTGATGCAGAAGTTTATTCTGCCATTAGCTAGTTCCACCCTAATGGGACTTTTTGAATGGATAAGGTTATTTCTAGGTCTGAATATGTCCTTCTTATGGCACTAGTTCACCCAAAATCCAGGAAAGAACTAATATATAAAGAGGGCAGCATAAACCTAGGCTCAGCCTTACCTAAGCAAGACAAGTGGTTTAGCTGCCAAGTTCTCATTACCCTGTGGAGGCCAAGGTAGGAAGTAAGGTCAGTCATACTTCCCCCACTGGACTTTTAGGAAGCAGCTCAAAATAATCAGTCAGTTAATGGGTATTTATAAAGTAACTACTACATGTTAAACACCATGCTAAGCACTGAGGATTAAAAAAAAAAAAAAAACAGAAACATGCCCTTGCCTTCAAGAAGCTCTAATTCTAATGGGGGAGACAACATGCAAATGGCTTTTTACGTATAAGCTATTTATGGTCAGTGTGGATGAAGGTAGTCTCATATGGAAGGTACTAGCAATGAGAAGCACCAGAAGAAGCCTCCTGAAGAAGGTGAGATTTGAGTCTAGAAGAATGCTAGGGGAATTAGGAAACAGAGGTGAGAAGGAAGAGGATTTCGGAAATAGGAGACAGCCAGTGAAAAAGCAAAACGTTAGGAGATAGAATGGCATACTGGAAGAAAAGGAAGAAAGCCAAGGTCATTGCATTGTAGGGTGTGAGGAGATAGGAGAAGATTGGGAAAGTAGGATGGAGACAGTTTGTGAAGGACTTTAAAAGTCAGATTATTTTATACACGATCCCAAAGGTAATGGGGAACCATTGAAGTTAAAAGGGTGGATGTGAGGTGACATGGTCAAATCTACACTTTAGTGAGACCAGTTTGTGGAGTACATTGAAGTGGAGAGATACTTGGTGGAGGGAAAATAACCAGAAGACTATTGCAGTGGTCCTAGAATGAGATGATGAAGGCTTACCCCAGAATGCTGACTGTGTATGAAAAGAACAGCGTATATACTGAAGTTCAACACAATTTGGAGGCAGAAATAAGGAGGATTGTAGAGGTCAGGTCTATAGAATTGCTGTACTAGGAGGGAAGAATGGGAGCAGCGACAGGTCAGATTGCAAGATAACTGGGTAAGTCCTGGTTTCCATGGATGGCTAGCTGGGGAGCTGACCCTTCCAAACTCATCTTTTCTCATCAATGGATGTTTTTAAGTTTTTGCTATATTTACAAGATCAGGTGCATAGTTCTGGGTGGTTGAGCAAATTTCAATTCAAGTCATTAAGATAAGTGTTCTATATCAATGAGCAGAATTTACAAACAGCTAGATTTGAGTTCAATGTGAAGAATTTCTTAACAACTAGATGTATCCAACAATGGAATGGGCTGCCTCAGAAGACAATGGATATCCTACTCCTAACATCTGCCTTGAGGGTCAGTACAATGCAGTGGAGAAGCACACACAGGATTTGGTGTCAAAAGAAGTGGGTTCAAATCTTACTTCTGTTACTTACTATGTATGTGTCCTTGGGCAATTCATTACAACTAACTGGACCTCAGTTTCCTTATCTGTAAAATGGTTGGTTTGATTATCTTTAAGTCCCTCCCAGTTCTAAATCTATGATTTTATGATTCCTGTTCCCAGAGGTGTTGAAGCACAGGTTGGATTACTACTACTCAGGAGTAATATAATGGATCTTTGCTTTTGGTGAAAGTTGGACCTTTGAAGTTCTTCTCAAATAGAATGCTTTTAGCCTATTTCAGAGAAATGTTCAATCAGAGACTGAGTTTTTCAAGGATTTTATAAGGAGAATTCCTTCTGTGGAGATTAGGTCACCAGGTGAAATCTGAGGACCTTACTTAAGAAGAGGGATGCTTTTTCAGAGGAACCTTCCTTAATTCTATGAAGCTGCTTTCAAAAATCATTGGGGGAGGGAATTATTCATCTAATTTTTTCTTAGCCTTTTATGAATATTTATCAGTATAACTCTTTTCCCCTACTTATAAGTGAACCTCACTTTTTGCATCAATAATGCATGTTAATAGGCCGTAAAATAATTTAGATCAACCAAAAGTAACTAAGTATTCAGATTCCCCTCAAACCATTGGCATTAGGAAAATTTATAACCATAGGATTGGTTAATCATATACAATCTTATGAGAATTCAATCTCAGTCATTAGTGTGCTATGGCAGCCAAGAGAGTTAATAGTCTTAGACTATAAGAGAGGCATACCTTCCAAAAATAATGAAGTGATAGTTATAGAGACTGTAAATGGAGCCTAGAATAGTTGTCAAGCTCTTTCCACTAACAATGGCGGAATTAATTTGATTACTGTGCTTAGGGGTAGAGATAGAGGTATCATGATGGAATAAAGAAACACACAGTAGAAGGACAGATGGTGAGATGATGGAGTGGGCTCTGATTTCCTGATGGATTGCTTGACAGTACATGGAACATAGTCTAGAGTACTGTGTCCAGTTATGAGCATTGGATTTTGGAAAAGATATGGATAATCTGGAGAGTATACAGAGCAAGACAACCAGAATGTTGACATAATTAGAGATCATGACATAAGAGGTTTATTTGAAGGAATTGGGAATGGTTAGATTGGAGAAGATGGTATTTAGGGGATACTTGACAACTATCATTAAGTATTTGATAGGGGGATAAATTAATTTTGCTTGACTCTAAAAGAGAGAACTAGGAACAGTAGTGAATGGTATAAAGATGTGAAATTCAATAACCTGAGGAAAAAAAAAAAACTTCTCACAGCTACAACTAAACAAAAGTGCAATAGACTGTCTTGGTGGAAGTGGGTTACTCCTCACTATGTTTTCAAAGAGAAGTTAGATGGCCACTTGTCAGCAATATTAAGGAAAGAAGGAGGTGAACTAGATAGCCCCCTGGGTGATTGTTCCAACTCAAGCTTTTGTGATTCTATAAATTGTTTTAGGCCCACTGCCTGGTGGTAATCAGTAACCTCATATTCATTTAATTGAAATGAATTACCTGATTATATCTACTATAGTACTGTTTTGTTTTCTGTTTGTTTTTGATTTAGGAGAAACAAAGTTTTTAAATTATAAGCAAGGATACACCAAAGTGTAAGACATAGTATGTGCCCTCATGAAGCTTAGAATCTAATTAGGAAGACTGAAGGCTGTAGTGGTCAGGAAACTTGTCCTATTATCAAAGTTCTAATAGCCTTCTTCATAGAATCCACTAAATAAATGTGTAACATGGATGTGTTCTGGTCCCACTCTGTAATGGCAGCTCTGTTCCATTTTACCTATCCCTCAGGGTTGTTCAGCAAGTTAAGGGACTGGAAATTGTCTTTCATCTCTGCCAGTGGCTAGAGCCTTTACTGATTGTCCTTTCCCCAATTTGGGGGGCTCCACACATCCCAATTCCATTAAACCAGTTAATATCAGATTAGATTTTGTTGCTATTTGTTTGTTTGCTTTTTTTATGCTTTTGAATTAAATAGTCCTATATAAAAACAAACAAAAGCAAAAAAGCAAACATATGAACATTTTCCCCAACACCTCATATAACCCCACCTCATACCACCTTAATCTCTGGGGAGGGGAGGGAAAATAGGCTTACATTTTAGCTTGGTTTTTACATAGTATTAGTCCCTCTAAGTTCAAGTCTAAAACTCCCTGAGCTAGGTTTCAGAATCCTGGCTTCTCAGGCTTTCCCTACTAGGCTGGCTGCAACATCTGACCTGGAATCTTGGACCCTGAGGTCCCCAGAAGCCAGTTTCTGGTTTAGGAACTCCACTTCCTGTGCTTAAAACTGAAAAGGACAAATAAAACATACCAAACTCCCATGCCTATCTTTCTGGGTCATGTGGACTAAGGGGAAGGAAAGATGACCTTTGTAACAAATGAAATAAAATAAGGAAAACATTTTGGAAGCCTTAAAGTATTGTAAAAATATCATTATTATCACTATACATAGGAAATGTCTGTCTCCCTTGCTTAGGATTCTTTGTCCTAAGGAGAGGGGAAAGGGAAGGGCACAAAGATTTATTAAGTTTCTACTTCATGTCAGACATTGAACTAAGAACTTTACAAATATTATTTCATTTAATCCTAGATTATAAACTCCTTAAGAAATGAGATTGTGACTCCAATGCAATCCCAAAAATATTTTAACTGTCTACTCTGTGCAAAGGGAGACTCAGCATGAACTAAGTGGATAAAAAGTGGGCCTTCGAATCAGAAAGATCTGGGTTCAATACCTATGTCTAACACATACTAGTTGTGTGACCATAGACATATGGTCCAGGACATAATAGGGAGTTATTGGAGTTTGTTGAGTAGGTGGGTGACATGGTAACACCTGTACTTTAGTAAAATTACTTTAGCAATGGGTGAAAGATAAATTAAAGTGACAAGAGCCTTGAGCAGGGAGTTCAAGTAGGAGGCCATTACAAAAGACTAAATGAGAAATGGTGGGGGCTATAGATAACTCAATGCCTTAGACAATTTTATAAACAGTATGGGCAAGTTCCCAATGTTCACTTAGTAGGGAATTTTTCTACCAAGAGTTCTCTTGCCAATGAAATCAGATGGACCAGATTAAAACCCCAAACATGTGTAAGATGATATTTTGGATACTAGAAATATGAGCGACATAAATGAAAAATGCCCCTGCCTTCAAGGAGCTTCCATTCTACTGAACTATAACTTCTTATGGAGACAATTCACTTAGCTTTTAGGATAAGTTAGAATGGTGGTCAAAGAAGAGGGAGGGAGGAAGTCAACATCAAAGGCACTAAGCAGAGAGTAGGAAGGAGCACCATTGCACACTGTATTCCCTTCCCTGAAAACCTCCAACATGGAGAAGTTGCAATGGCAAGAGATTAAAGGAGACAAGCCCGGCACCATCTGTATTTCTCCCCTTTGCCAAAGTTCATCCTGCCAGAGAGGAATGGCCACTTTTGGCAAAGCAGTGCCTCTTCTTCAAGACCAGGTGATATTATCTACTGTCAAATCCCCATAAGCACCTCAGGGCAATCTGAAAGTGAAAAAAGAAAAAGAAAATACCACTGTTCAAAACAAGTTTATTTTCATTACTGGGTGTGTCACATTACACAGGGAGGAAGTCAATGCAATCAAACATCCTGAAGCAGGTCTGTCTTTGGTTTGCTCCCTGTCCTAGATCAGCTGAGAAGCTTCACAGCTACATCTTGTTGACAGGAATAGTAATTTAGTATCATAGGGCATCACCTACTCAATGCCACCACATCACCTCTATGTGTCACTCTAAGGCTGTTGCCTGCATGAAATCAACCCAACTGGCTACCAAAAAAAAAAAAAAGAGTTGAAAAGTTCAGCCCAATAATAAATTGAATTCATAGAACCATAGATTTAGAATTGGAAGGGACATCAGAGGTGATGCAATCTAACTGCTTTGCCTTATATATAAGGAAATGGAAAAGCCAAGAGAAAGAAAGGGACTTGCCAAAGGTCACACAGCAAGTAAAAACTAGCTGTCCTAGTCCTTAAAACAGCAGAACCAATACTTAAACCAAGATCATCTGATTCCAAACCCCAGTGCCCTTGCAGTGTTCCATGGTACAATATTTCCTAAAAACAAAACAACAAACAAACAAAAAGATTGACTTCCTTTTCTCTGTTGGATGGAGGTCTGACTATCCAGAGTGTTTGGGAAATTATTTGAGATGAATAGACAGCCTCAATTAAACCCAGCCCTGGATGAATAGTTTATTCTAGGAGCATTTTAAATACATTTAAGAAGTCTGCTCAGAGATTGCCCTGGGTCGCCAACTCAAATGAAGACTTTGTTCAGGTACTGATGAAGACCCAAATCTTAAAGTGTTTTATGAATATCAGCTATGATGATGGTGAAGATTATGATGTTATAATATCAACCGACCATACATAGTACAAATTTTCTTGAACTTTGTTCAGGCATTGTTGATGTCATTTTAACAAAGTATGACATTCTTCTATCGAGATCAATGCCTTGATAAGGCTTGAACTCCTTGCCTTGACCTGTGTTGTCATCTAACATCTACTTTCTATTCTCACCTTATCCTCCAGTAACTCCACCTGTCCCTGATTCCCCAGGCCATCAGCCTTGCTCTTGGCCTCATTAGCCTTCCTTCAAGATTTTTATTCTATAGCTGGCCAGTTCACCTTTATACTGTCATCTAATCCTTTGGATGTTGTTAAGATCAAATGAGATAATATATGTAAAGTGTTTTGCAAACATCAAAGTCCTATAGAAATTCTAACTATCTTACTGGTGTCACTCATCCCTTTCCAAACATCAAGCCTGGGTTAGTCCTACCATCTTCCTTCTCCATTCCTACTCGTGTAGTCAGATGCTACTGAAGGACATCTCACAATCATGCTTACTGGGTCCACTACAAATTCACCTTATCCAGACTCACTTGGTCCTCATTGCTGCATGCTAATTCTTTTACGCTTTCTTCATATGTTCTTTGTCATGCTATCCACAACATTATTTCTAAACCACAATGTTAGTTCTAAAGAACTAAAACCCTTTAGCTCAATTCCTTCTCTACAGAGGAGCTCTCATCACACTTCACTGGAAAAAGAATGGGGCCACTTATCTCTGGCTTCCTCTACTGAACTTGGAATCATAGAGTATGAATTCAAATCCCATCTCTGCCACTTACTACCTATGTTACCTTGGACAAGTCGTTTAACTTCCTTAAATCTTGTTTTCCATATCCATAAAACAAGAGGGTTGGACTGGATGATTTCTAAGTTTCTCTCTAGCACTAGTCATAGAATCCCATCATCCCATGAACCCAAATCATTATGCATTCTTTCCTCCTTTGCTTGCTTTATGAAGAAAAGATGGCACTTCATTTTGCCAGTGTCAAGCCCTCTACTTTTGCCTATTAGTCAAAGCCCTCCTATTTCTTCCAGAAACTTGACTTTGTAATCTTTCTTTCTTGTTCTCTGTGTGTATGTGTCTTTCTATCTGTGTGTGTCTCCATATATACATATACATATGTGTGTATGTAAAGAGAAATTATAGCTAGAGATATACACACAAATCTATATCTATAGAGAGAGATAGATATAAATGTGTGTGTGTGTGTATATATAGATATATAGAGAGAGAGAGAGACAGACACACACACACACACACACACAGATATAACTTCTCAGTGATCTCATCAGCTCTCATGTTCAATTATCTTCTTTGTGGAGATGATTCCCAGCCCTGGTCTCTCTTTAGATTTCTATTCCCATATCTCCAACTGGCTATTGGACATCTCCACCTGGATGCTCCATAGACATCTTAAAGTCAACATGTCAAAAAGTGAACATAGTTTTCTCTTGCCCTCCCACCTCCCCCCCCCCAAAAAAAAGCCTACCTCTCCTCAAATTCTTCTTAAAAGCACCACCATCTTTCCAGGTTTACAACACAAGATTCATAGTTGAGTCTTATTCTCCTTTACCACCCATATCCAATTAATTACTAAATCTTGGGAATTTTATTTCTATAACACTTCACCTATCCATTCCCTTCTCTCCATTTATATTACAAGCATTCTAGCTCAGGCCCTCATCACCTCTTGCCTGGACTTTTGCAATGACCTCATAAATGTTCTGTCTGTTACCAGTCTCTAGTCTCTCCAATTATCTACCACAGAGCTTCCAAAGTAATATTCCTAAAGCACAGGTCTAATCAAATTGACCCATTCCTCAAGAAACTTCACTAATTATCCATTGTCTCTTGATCAACTACAGAATCCTCTTTTAATATTTAAAACTTTCTACTTTCTAACCTTTCTTTAGAGAGAGGTCTGTAGGATTCACACAGATAATGTCCCCTCCAGAGAAACCTCAAGAAAATTCTGTAGACAGATGGATCAGTTGAGGAAGAGACATGGGTGGGGAAGGGCATGATAATAGCTTTCATGTATTTGAAGGACTCACATAGAAAAAGAATTAGACTTGTTCCCAGAAGATAGCACTAAAAACACTAGATAGGGGTTACAAAAAGACAGTTTTAAGTTTGAAGCAGGGAAATTTTTCTAATTATAACTATCCAAAAGCAAAATGAATACACCAGTAGGTAATATGTTTCCCTTCTCTAGTGATCTTCAGGTAAAAGCTGTATGACTGCATTTTGAGTGCATTGTAGAAGGAATTCTTATTCAGGTATAATTTGTTTAATGAGGGCCTGAGCTAGAATGCTTGTAATATGAATGGAGAGAAGAGAATGGATAGGTTAGGTGTTAAATGATGCCCCTTCTCCCCCTGAGATCTCATAATTCTGCAGTTTTCATTTCTACAACCATTCTAGTTCAGGCCTTCATCATCTCGTACCTGGACTATCATGACAGCCTCTGAACCTGGTGCCTTTCCTCTGATCCATTCTCTACAGGAGTAATGTACCAAATGCATGAACCTGATGACATTACTTCCTGGCTCATAAACCATCAATGGGTCTCCAAAGCCTACTCAATAAAATCCAAATACTTTAGCCTGCCATTTAAGACTCTTCACAATCTGCCCACTTCTAGCTTTATCACCCATAAATTCTCCTTCACCTACTCTATGCTGCAGCCAAACTGTGAGCATATCCAATGCTTTCCTGCCTACATACTTTTCTTCACACTCTTTCTTATGCCTATAATCTCTCCCTTTTCCTCTGGCGAGATCTTACTCATCTGCCCTTATCTAGCTAAAATATCATTTTCTCCTGAAGTTTTCTCACTTTTTTTCCTAGTTAGAAATAATTTCTCCATTCTGTTTACTCTCACTCTGCTTGCACCTCACTTATACACTTATCATGTTCTATTTTATAGGGATATGGACAAGGGACAGGGACAGGGCAGGGACAGGGAAAGGGAAATAGGATAGGAATAAGGACAGAACCTATGTTTTCACTGGTAAGGGCAATTTCAAGGTGAATTCTCCTTCAGCTTTCCCTCTACAAATTCAATTTATACAATTTATACTCTTAGAGAGTTTCCTAGAGCTCTGAAAAATTAAGTGACTTCCCTTCTATTTTATATGCTAGGGCTTTATGTATAACTCTTATCACCCTTTGTAGGTGGTAAGTATCTAGAACAGGAGTTTTTTGTTTTGTTTTGTTTGTTTGTTTGTTTTTTATCATTACCATGTCACGTACATCTTTGCCAATCTGGTAAAGCCCATGGAACTCTTAGAACATTTTTTTTTTCAAATCATAATTGAAGGAAAGGCTAAATTTCATTTAGAAGTTAGTGAAAATAAAAATGTATTTTTAACCCATCCAAGTTCACAGACTCCATGAAATCTATTAATGGACCTCTTTGGGTTGAGGTCTTCATACTCCCAGAAGGAAAGGATTGCCTCTTACTTATCTTTATATCTTCCCTAGTGCCTAGCACAGATTATCAGGTGTTGACAGCAGTTGTAGAAATCTTGTTAGAGATACAGAACACTGCAGAATTGTGATATCCAGTATAGCCCCAGAGAAGTGGAATTATACCTAATCCCTTTCATTGAAGGAGTGAAGGGCCATCGGTGTGGAATGTTGCACATGCTGTCAGATGTGGTTGTTGTATTGGTCGGTTGTGCTTAATTGTTTTTCTTTGTTACAGGGGAAAGGTCGTTAGTTTAAAGGAGGAGTGCTGGAATATATAGAAATGGCTATGATGTAAAAAGCAAAAGACATCAATAAAACTTTCCATTAAAAAATGTTCATGGTTGAAAGGATAGTGGCAGCCGGACAAGGTCCTACAGAAATGGGACACAGTGTAGGCTACAAAGGGATGAAAGTACCAGGAACAGGGCAGAGAGGTGTTGAAGCAGAAATCAGATAAACTTTATCGGCTTCACAAATTTGGCTCAGGCTGGTCCCGGGCACACAGCCTGACACCAGCAGGGCCATTCTAGTTTACCAGCTGGCATGTTATCCATTGAAAACAATCTCAGACAAAGTAGTGTTGGTTTCCCATGACTGGCTGGCTAGCTGGCTGTTCATCACATACACTCTGAATTCCTCTCTGTTTGCTATCAGGAAGAGGTAATAACCCCATTCTCTTTATTCCATTTGTGGGATATAGACCAATTCATGAGGCTCGAGAGGGCCAACATGAAAGAATGCCTACTGGGGGCATCATCACAGGATGTAGCCAATGGTCAGTTAATCCATATTTTTTTCTCCTGGTTCATGTATGTCATTCTGTGTTGGTGAACACTTTGGCCAGCTCATTCGGATAAAGGAACTCCATCCTATTTATGAGTCTACATACAATGAATAGTAAACAACTGAAATATATAATAGTGTACCTGAAATTTCTATTCTAGGTTGGATAGCTCACTACTTTTCTTCCAGTGTGACAATAAAAGTCATTGTTTCTGCTCTAATAATGATTGATTGGACAAGTGGAAGCTAAATGTTTTCCTAGGTCTGTGAAATTGTCATATTGGTTCCCTGGCTTGTAAGTTCTGTATTTTAAATTAGTTTTGCATCTATTTAATGCATTTAAGTACCTCATTCTTGGTGGTACACACAAAATGACCAGTGCTTTACCTTTGCCCACAACTCATGGAATCTAAGTCGTCATGGCGAGGTGACTGTGGGAGCTAAATTCTAACTGTTATTTCATTATTGACTTATCCTCAGTTTTCTCATCTGTAAAATAATTTGTTTGAAATAGATAAATTTAAGATCTTTTCTGTAAAATTGTGAACTTCTAAGAAACCTATGAGGCAATAATCATTATTTTACAGACCCATGGCATCCAGCAAATGGGATGATAGTAAGGTAAAGCTGTGATCCTTAACTTAGGCAGTGTCTTATTTTTCTATCATCTCTTGGATCAAACACATAGGAACCTATTTCTCATGTTCCAAACACAGGGGTATTTCTGTGAGATGGTGCTTCCCTTTTAGTATCAAAGCATTTGAGAGCTGAAAGTGGCCACCTAGTCTAACTTCCTCATTTTATAGATGAGGAAATTGAGGCCCATAAAAGTGAAGTGACTTTCCCAAATTCACATAGTAGGCTGTCAGACTGAGTAAATCTCTGATGTGTGAACTCCAAATCCAAATTGTTTTAATTTTTCTCCAAAGCTTAGAGAGAATTCAAAAGTAAGAGGTCTTTAGATGCAATGAGATAGAGAAAGGTTTTCTATAAGCCTCTAAAACAAGCTGGAGATAGTATACTTCTTTGCAAATCCTTCCAGATCTCATAGAAGACATGGCAGGGACAATAGATTAGGAGATGCATTGGATAAGTGCTCTTACTCTCATATTTGGAGACTGTTGGCCAAGGGTCTTTTTGAACCTAGGGAAATCCAATGGGGGATGTAATGAAGTGGGAGTAGAAGCATGGTGGACTCATTCTTCTTAATAGATTTCATTTTAAGATGGTATCTGGACTGAGAGTTGCATTGTCTTCAGCTGAGAAAGAGATCAGGGAAAGAAGGGAGAAATAGGCAGTATTCTTAAAAAATGATGCTGCCTCAGGCCTTGGTACAAATCAAACCTTATTACATTATCAAAGCCCCTCACTCTATCCTGCAGTCTATTTACAGACCCTACTATATGTAAGCTAAAGACAGTCTACCTAGCCCATACTCTGTCTTTGTTGTTGTTATACAGTTGTGTCCAACTCTTTGTGACCCCTTTTGGGGTTCTCTTGGCAAGGATACTGGAGCAGTTTGCCATTTCCTTCTCCAGCTCATTTTATAGATGAGGAAACTGCAACAAACAGGGTTGTATGACTTGCCCAGGGTCACACAACTAGTAAGTGGCTGAGGCCAGACTTGAACTCAGGGATATAAGTCTTCCTGACCCCAAAATCCAGCACTTTATACACTATGTCACCTAGCTGCTCCTAGCTCATACTCTATGCTTACCTATAAACCCTACTCTGTGTGACCGATAACATTGTCCTGCTTAGTAAATAGATTTGATGTTTCTCTGATACAGTTTTGAACTTTGCACTATAAAATGTTTGCACTGTGGCTATTCCTAACTTTGGCACTACATATAGGTGTCATGATTAGTGGATTTGGAGTCAGATGGAACTACATATGAAGTCCACTTCAGACAGTTACTAGTTGTGTGACCCTGCAAAAGCCACTTAGCCACATTGGCCTCTGTTTCCTTATCTATAAAATGGGGATAATAACAATACCTACCTCAAAATGAGGATCACAGGTCATAATTTATGCACTATATCATAGATACAGAGTTAGAAGGGAACTTAGAGATCATTAAGTTCAGTTCTTTCACTGTATGTATACATACATACACACACACACACACACACACACACACACACACACACACACA
>NW_020954751.1:5818318-5838674 GCF_900497805.2 Vombatus ursinus | reverse complement strand
ACACACACACACACACACACACACACACACACACACACACACACACACATATATGGAAATTGAGCCTCGCCTGGTTAAATGTCTTACTGAAAGCAAAAATAGCATTTTCTGACTGTAAAAGTAATCATCTTACAATTACACCACGCTTCCTCTCTTAATACACTTTGGACACCTTAAAAGGCTTTATAAATATGAACTATTATGTTATTTTTATTTTGTTCTTTTCAACTTTATTTCAGTAAACTCAGATAGAAACAGTCCTAGGACAAGTTGTTATACAAATTTTATATTTAATGTACTAATGACTATTGCACAGGTGTATGGAATAACTTTTTTTTTTGTAATTGAATAAGGGCATTGAGATACAGGTTCATCTACAGACTTGCAGAACTCACCTTCAGGAAAGCTTTAGGGCAATCAAGACAATGGGGATGATATATACTTTATCCTTTTTCTACATGGCTTTGATGTCTTCAAGCAGGTCTCTATATTTTGTAAGGTTTCATTCTGTATGACTTGGACATTCTGAGTATTTGGTATGATGAAATCAATATAAAATGTTCTTTTTTTTAATTGAACATTATTTTCAGGCTATTATGGGCAATAGCTTTATCTGTGGTAATTATATAGTTCCAGTACTGCTTATTGGTTGAATTCTGAAAGATTGTCTGAAATATGTGGGTGAAGTTCATAGATTTCTTCATTAGTTTATAAGAGATAGTTCCTGATGGAAAATCCTAGCCATCAGGTTGTACCTTGCTAGATATTCAGTTAGCGCTAATTTTTTTGTAACCTGCAGTAATATATCCCAGAGGTTTTTGTTTGGTTGGTTGATTTTACCATTTTTTGTATAATCTTCCTAGAGCACACATTGCCAGTTATCAGTACCTTAAATATTAAAGTTGTATTACAAAATACCCTATGACTTCTTGTATCTGATTTTACTGAAATAAGTTTGAGAAGAAAAAATAAAAACAATATAATAGTTGACATTAATATAGTCTTTTAATGTATGCAAAGTGTGTTGAGAGAGGAAATGTGGCACATTTGAAAGGGAGTCAGAGAATCTCTATTCTTGCTTTCAGAAGTCCCCCTTCTGTTTAGATAAACAAATCCACGTGACTTGACCATTTGTCCAATGCTTTTTTGTTGACATATTGTTGATTGTGTTCAAATGGAAATTGCCCTGGGAAGACCTTTTGATTTCCCTCTCAGGTCATAGCTATTTCATAGGCTCCTTCCAGATGTAAAATATTGCAGTTACTTTTGACAAATCCAGTAGCATATACTACTTTTCAGACTTTATTATTTCTTAAAGAAGGAATATCTGCTTGTTCCAAAATTATTTCTGTAAAATTTTAAACTATTTGTCATTTACTTTGAGAACATGTCTTAATCTTTCTCCTTTTTGATGGCAGAGCATTCTTATTTCCACAGATGCTCTAAACGTGCCCTTAGGAGCTTGACTTTCATTCATAACGTATAGGTTTCTGTTAGGATACTTCCCAAATCTATTAAGGTTCATTTTACAGTTCTAAAAATACATGTTAGGAATAATATTGTGCAGGCATTAATTTGCTCTAAAACTGTTCTTCCAATTCAACTTTGATTTCAGTATGCCAACAAGTCTCTTAATATACACAACCCTATCTTTTTACTTGATAATGTTATGTTTTATGTATCATGCCTTGAGGGAACCAAGACTGAATAACCTTTACCCAATGGCTTAATTTGAGTTCCAGTTTCAAGTTCTAATCCTTCAGTCTCTGTTTTTCTTTGACATACATGAAGAATTTTGTACGTATTAAATTCGAATGTAAGAGTAATATCTTTGGAGAAAGATTTCATGAGATGGAAAAGCTATTTAATCAATGTTTTTCAATAGAGTCCTATATGTTGATGCCACTTAAGGTATGTTAATATCTTTATTCCTTAATTTAGAATCCATACTCATTTCTTTTTAGGGGAGATGATAATGTATTGTTTAAGGCTATACAAAATGACAAAGTTTTTAAACTGTCTCTCTGCATGGTGCCACAATATATATTATTTGCTATTTATGTTATTTATATTTATATTATATTATTTGTATAATATATAACATCATATATTATATATTGTATTATATTATAATATATGATATTATTGTGTTGGTAGCACATTTTAAAAAGGGAACCATTTTCCATGTCTACATTAAATAAATATACTTATGTTCTTGCAATACTTCAATCTTTTCTAATGTGTATTTTCAGTACCCTCATAAGCCACAAATGCATAATGGAGTCAAAGGTTCTGCAATAATTAATATCAGGCATTGCCCAAGATTCTGAGATTTCTTCTCTTTTCTCCCTATGTGCTATCACTTGGTGATCTCTTTAGATCCTTTGGATTCAATTATCATCTCTACTTAGATTATAGCTAGATGTAATTACCCAACACTAATATCTCTTCTGAGCTCCAGTTCCATATCACAAACTATTGGGCATTTCTAACTTGATGTGCTGTAAGGTACCTAAAATTCAACATGTCCAAAACAGAACTCATTATCTTTACCCCCAAGATCCACTCTTTTTTCTAAACTTCCCTGTTACTGTCAGGGGCATACTATCCTTCCCATCATCCAGTTTCACAATCTTGATGTCATTCTCAATTCCTTTTTCCGTCACCACATATCCAATCAGTTGCTAAATCTTTTAACATCTTTCTCTACAAGATTTCACTATATACACTCTTTCTCTCCATTCACATAGCCACCACTTTGGTTCAGGTACTCATCACCTTTGACATTATCTATTGCAATAGATTTCTAATTAAACTCCCTGTCTTAAGTCTCCTTTCATTCCAATCCATCCTCCACACAGCAGCCAAAGTGATTTTCCTAAAGAAGGTTAGACAATGCCATATCCTTTTTCAATAAGCTCCAATAGTTCTCTGTTACCTATGGGATCAAATTTAAAGTATCCTATTTGACATTTAAAGCTCTTCACAACCCGGGTCCTTCTTGACTTTTCAGCCTTTAAACACATTATTCCCCTACCTAGACTCTGTGGTCTAGCCCTGTATGTGTGAACTATTTCTTACACATCACACAATACCTCCCATCTCCACACTTGTACTCACTGTCACCTATAGACAGAATTCTCTCCATCTTCATCTTCAAGTCTTATAGTCCCTGGTTTCTTTCAAGACTTAGCTAGAGCAACACCTCCTTTAGAAGGCCCCCACAGCTACTAGTGACTTACCTTACCTCCAAGGCTGCTTTGATTCTATTCTCTATTTAACTTGCATGCAGGGAATGTTTTGATTTATTATTTATATTCCCAACTATTAAGAGTGTCTGGTAAATGTTGTTGTTTTTCAGTCATTTCAGTCATGTCCAACCCTTTGTGACCCCATTTAGGGTTTTCTTGGCAAAGATACTGAAGTGGTTTGCCATTTCCTTCTGTGGTTCATTTTACAGATGAGGAAACTGATGCAAACATTAAATAACTTGCCCAGCATCACACAGCTAGTAAGTGTTTGAGGCTGAATTGGATTCAAGCCTTTTTGACTCCAAGCCCAGCACTCTACTCACTGATTAATAATCAATAAAGGCAGTATAAAGGTCACCTTCACAAGGTTATTATGGCATAGTTTATTTTGGAAACAGATTTATAAAGTTGTTTCTTCCAAGTTGTTGTTCAATGATTGCATAATTGATAATGACATGCTCTTTATAATCCTGAGACCTTTGACAAACCCTTTTTTCTCTACAACCAATATATTAATTACTTATAAATATTACCGAATTTCAGGGGAAAACAATCTTTAAATGATTTGTATAAAATACATGAATACATTATGGGGGGCACCGATGTTTTTATTTTTTAGAAATAGATCATAAGATTATAGATTTCAAATTAGAAATTATCTTGGTAATCACCTAGGCACCCCACCCCATTTTACAAATGAGGAAATCGAGTCCTAGAGAGGTTAACAAGGTAACAGAAATAGGAAGAGGCTAAAGTCTGGATTTAGTCCAAAGTCATCTGACCCTCAAACTGGTGATTTTTTTAATATTCTGGGCTTCTTCATATATAAACCTTCTTTTAAGAAAGGTGTAATCTGTCTGGAGTCTGAGAGGAAGCTGGTAAAGTACCTTGCTCATAAATCATGTAGCACAGTGATGAATTTGAGCTGATAATTATGGATCTTATATAGACTTACCACTTTCTAGTTTCACAGAGAAGCTTGCATTTTAGAGAATTCCCTTTGCACAATTATTCTGACATTCAGTATATTAACGTTTGATTTAACTTGTGTTTTCATTGTATTTGAACTCCTTGCCAACATACAGATGACCAGAAATTTACCATGTGCTCTTTGTTCAGGGCCTCTGTCTCTCCTATGATTTCTTTGCTTCTCAAGTGTCTATAGTAAAGTTTTTGAATGCTCTTGAGATGTTCATTTTGTTCTTTGGGCTGCATGGACTCCCCATTTCACTGTCACCTTTTGACTTCTGCTGTTAAGGAGTCTGGAATGTCTGATAAACTTTTGTATTCCACATCCTGCTCTGCATTTTTTTTATTGTCTTTTACTAGACATTATGACATCCACACTTCCTCCTGCATGTAGCAGCAAGATAGTGGTATAATTGTTTTAATGCTTCGTCTCAGATCTTCTGTAGTTTTTCTATGGTTATTTCTACCCTGCTGATGTTGAATACCTCTCTTTAGGAATGTGACTTGACAGTCGCTCTTTCCTTCTTAGAATTCTTACTGGGGCAAAAACCACTGGAAATAATATTTTGTGTAGGTTCTAAAATAGTTTTACTCTTCCTATCAAATATTAGGGGGTAATTTGTTCATTTATGAATATATACATATATGTGTGTATGTATGTATGTAAGTATGTATGTATGTGTGTGTGTATAGCAACTGCCTACTTTTTTGAAGTTTTAATTTTAGTACTGTTGGTCTTGTACTGTCAAATCCAGGTAGCTCGGTGACATGGTAGATAGAAGACTGGGCCTAGATTCAGGAAGACTTGAGTTCAAAATAGGACTCAGACAGTTACTAGCTATATAGCTATGTGCAAATCACTTAACCTCTGTTTGCCTCAATTTCCTCATATGTAAAACGGGGAGAATAATAGCACCTACCTCCCAGGCTTATTGTGAGGATCAATTGAGTTATTATGTAGAGTGCTTGGCACACTGCCTGGCACATAGTAGACACTATATAAGTGTTAACTGTTATTATTGTTAAGAAGGGTATTGCTATTCCTAGATTATGTCACTGTGACTTGCCTTCTTAATGACTTTGGTTTGCTTTGTGCCAAGTAGATTGGTATGACAGTTATGAGTAAGGTCAACCTACAACTTAGATAATGCAGTGGATAGAACACCAGGCCTGGTGTCAGGAAGACCTGAGTTAAAATCTGGCCTCAGACACTTACTAGCTGTGTAGGCAAGACACTGACCCCATGTGCCTCAGTTTCCTCATCTGTAAAATGAGCTGGAGAAGGAACTGGCAAAACATTCCAATATCTGTGCCAAAAAATACCCCAAATGGGGCATGAAAATCTGGACATGACTGAAATGACTGAGCTGCACCAACAACCTGTTACGCTTGCTGGCCATTTCCTTTGACTCAGGATCAGCTGAACCACTCTGCTTGGGGCTGTATAACCCAGTCAGTTGTATCACAAGAGTCAAACTGTCCAGGTTTGTACAGTTGCCATAGGGATCTGAGAAAGTGATATTGAATTCAAATAGAAACAAAAGGGGGAGGGGTTCCATTAAACCTTGTGAAAGGATCCCTCTGGTGAATATTGACTTAGAAACTATATATTAGTATTATCTATATTCCATTATATTTTTATTTGTTTTGTTAAATGTTCCCCAATTGCATTTTAATCTGGTAAGAGCTCTACTTGGGAGAGAGGGCCTGCATGTTTGATGCCTCTGGTCTTAAAATATTTAATGTCCCTGCAATATATCACCTAAGCTGGTTTTCCTCTATTATGCAAATTCCTCTCTCTCCTACAGCGTGCACAGTGGATTGGGGTTTGAGAAGGTTATTAATTGTCATCACTATCACCACCACCACCATCACCACCATCATAATCATCAACTAATAATAATCTTATTTCTCTCCACACCATCTCACGGGTGACAGGACTTGGCCATAAGCTAATGCATATAAAAAAAACCAAACTGTGTAACCATAAATCACCAGATAAATGACAGCTATCAACATCATCATAATTAATTTAATATACCATTTATTCTATTATTCCAGTAAAATCACTGTTTAATCTTTGTTTCACCTTTGCATTTTCTCTCCTGTGTCAACTTCTCCTTCTACTGATTTTCTTCTTTCTACCACCCTATAACCATATTACTTATAAAAAGTACCTAAGACTTCATTATATAATTTTGTAACTGTGATCTATTATTATCTACTTAAATCTAAGACTTTATTACATAATTCAACATTGTAATATTCAGTTTGAAAAGTGTTTTGAGATACTTTCCTGCAAAGGTTCTATATTAAATTACATTCATTATTCATGCTAAATGTAGACAAGTCATGGTTCAGGTGAACTAGATGGTAACACCTATTATCCTGAGCACATTTCGTCACATTCGGTATTTTATGTGACATTCATCAACATAGCATTTAGACACCTTAAAGAATGAAAATAGTTTCAAATTCCAAAGCACTTAACTAACACTAAGCCATGCTCTGCAAAATGAGCAAATCCTTTTTAGCAGGAAGATAGACCCTTGGAAGTAACTCTTTCAGGTAACCATGACATGTTATTAAAGGGAAACTCTCAATCTGAGGCTTTGATCTGCTATATCTAGCAAGTACCAATTACAATCAATTCTTCAATAATTGAGAATATGACTTTTGAAACTCTGTCTTCATTGGTATGAGTAATACATTCATAACTTCATAGACAGTCTTCATGAGTTGCTAGAACAAAAACAAAACAAAATATTATTATCTGGTGGCCAGCCTGCCAGTGAGGAATTTTTCTGCTCTTAGCTAGGTATAAAGTCTTTAGTCTAGCAAAATTAAGTTAAGGCATTTATTGAGTGCCAGGCACTGGGTTAAATACTGGGGATACAAAGAAAACTCCCTATAGCCCCCCCAAATCCCTGTTTTCAAGGAGCTCAGTCTAATAGGGAAGAACAACATGCAAATAATCATGTGCAAACAAGATATATACAGGATTAATTTGAGAATAACTCAGGTATGGAGACGTAATGATTCAAGAGAACTAGGAAAAGTTGTTGGGTTTTTGTTTTTTGTGGTTGTTCTTGTTTGGTTTGTTTTTGCAAAAGGTATAGTTTTAGTGAGAGAGAGTAAGAGACAGACAGAGAGAGAGACACAGAGAGAGAGAGACAGAGAGAGAGAGAGAGATCCAGGAATAGGGGGAAATGGCCAAAGTAAAGAGACGGAGTTTATTGTAGGGGGAATAGCAAGGAGATCTGTGTCAATGGTTTGCAAAGTATGTGAAAGGGAATAAGGTGTTAAAAGACTGAAGGTAGGGAGGGTTCAGGTTTTGCATGGCTTTAAAATACAAACAGAGAGTTTATATCTGATCCTGGAGGTAATACAGAGCCACTAGGAGCATGGTTACTAGCTTATAGTACCTGCTACAACTGGAACTCAGCTGGCATAACTATTGAGACTCTGGGATCATCTTCATAATATTATGAGATATTAGAGTAAGATATTAATAGGAGAATAATCATCTACAAAAGGTCTTCTATGAGGTCTCATCATGATATAAAGATTATCTTGGTGTCACCAAAACTTTGCCAGAAGATTACAATTTTGATCAGGTCCTACCATGCTGGAAGGCAGTAGTACATCCAAGGTAAAGCTCACTAATAGTAGACAGGTTTCTTGGTTATGAATTCTTCGGCCATATAAATCCTTGAAACAAAGAATATTTTAAAATTACTTTCAGGCTTGTCCCTCCTTTTTCTCCTTCCACAGTGACTGGAATGAATGACATGAAGATAAAGGTAGGGGTGGTTCAGAGGGTCCTAAGAATCATGTAATTTATACAACAGAAATAAGGATGTTGTTGCTAAACTCACTAGCTGTCCTTGGAGAAACAAAGAAATAAGTAGATAAAGCCATTTCCTTCTGCAACCAAAGAAATCCAAAGTCAGTGGACATTTCAATATCAACATACTGTAGAAATCTCAAACTCAACACATTCAAAACAGAAGCAATCATTCCTCCAAAATTTTCCGCCCTCACAAAGTTCCCCCTTTCTGTCAATGGCAATTGGAATCCTCCCAGTTATCCATATTCACAACCTCACTGTCATCCTGGACTCTTCACTGTCACTCACCCTATATAATCAGTTGTCAAATAATGTCATTTTTATCTCCACAACATCTTTTGTATATGCCCCTGTCTTTCCACTCATACAGTCAGTCACTCCCTCGTTCAGGCTTTCTTCATTTCATGCCTCGACTATTATAATGGACTTCTAATTGGTCTCCCTGACTCATATCTTTCCCTTCACTCTAATCCATCCTTCACTCTGCTGCCACGATGACTTTATTTTAAGGGATATGTCTAACCATGCCATCCTACTATTCAAGCACTTCCAGTGTCTTCCTATTACCTCCAGGATTAAATATATCATGGCCTTGTAGACCTTGCTCTCTACTCTCCTTTTTCTTTTGTGTCTCTCCTTTAGAAATATCAATTCCTACAGGTGATAATGTTTGGCACCAAATAAGTGCTTATAAGTGTATTTTCATTCATTCATTCATTCACTAGCATTACATTGATTACCATTTATATAAGAAATGGTTACATTTGCCTTGTCAATACATTTTCTTTGTTTCATTTTCATTTGTTTTATGAATATGTTTTATGATTATCTTAATATAATATGTAAGATTGGAATTATGATAATTGTATATTGTATTTCTTGTAATTTAGTATGGATTTTTATCTTTGTTCTAACAAAATGATGGTCTGAATACCCCGGGGTAGTATCTATAAAAAAATATTATGAAAATATCTATGAGTGAATGTATCTGTGAATAAATATTACAAAATAAAAGAAAATTAGTCAATACCTGATAAGGCAGAAGAACCTGTGAATTCCCAAGAGAGCATTTAACCACAACAAGAGGTTCCTGAATGGCTTAAAAGAGAAACAAGAATTGTGAAATCAGAATTTATGGCCTATACAGCAGAAATAATTGGCAGAATAGAAAAATTTAAGTCCAAGGTGGCAAACCTCAACAAAAAAAAAAAAAACAAAAGAGACAAAAACATATTGAGAATGTAAATGCCCAGAAGTAAAGGAGAATCTGGAAGAAGAGAAGCAAAAAGCATTACTGCTAAAAGAAAACAATCATTAAAATGCATTATTTCAAAAATAGAATGTGCAGACACAATATAAGGATCATAAATCTCCTAGAAGAATATAACAAGTCAAAAATCCCCAAAACCATAATGCAAGAAATATTACAAGAACTTATCTGGAACTGATTACAGAAAACAATGTCAATGAGAAGAATTCACAGATTGCCTCCAAGGTGGGGGATTACCTCCAAGAAATACGGTGGTTAAATTTAGTAGTTTCATTGTCAAGCATGAATTTTGCAAGTGACCAGGAGAAAGACATTCAAATACAAAGGAAAGCAAACACAAGACTATTCTGCAACCACCTGAAACTACAGGAGGGAATGGAATAATGAGTTCAAAAGAGCAGAGGAGCTCAAGATTCAACCCAAGGTCACATTCACCTGCAAACATGAGCCTAATAGTTAATTTTAAAAGATGAGCATTCAAAAAATAAAGATGCACTTGGAACATTTTTTGAAAGAAAACCAGACTTGAACAAATTTATTTGCTTTTCAAACACCCCAGACAACAGAAAAACTAGAAAGGCAAATGAAAATAACAACTAAGAATAATATCAACTAAAAAACTACTGAGAGACCATTAAAAGATTTCTTTCTAAAAGTACACAAGGCAGCAAAGGTGAAAGTGGAAGTAAAACAGAAGAGAAGGTAGAAAATGTCCTGAACCATCAAAGATTAAACCATAGATTGTCTACAACTAAATAAATGTTTCTTTGTTATGTTTTTGTTTGTTATTTTTTTTTGGTGGGGGAGGGTTGATGGTAAATTGCAGAATGTAAGGTGAATAAAGCAAAAACAATCCCTGAAGTCCCTTAAGAAGAAGAGGGCCTATAGGAAAATGGACAAGGAGGCAAAAGAAGAAATTAAATGGGGGGAGGGAAAATTTTGTTTCAGTTGTGGGAGGAGTCCCAACTGAAGAATGCTTCCATGAGGAAAGAGAGAGATTCCATAAATATGGGGAAATTGTACTTTCACCAATTTTATTGAAAGAAAAAAAACCTAATTTTAACACTAATAATTTTCTAATGGCAATATATTACTATAAATCCATCTTTGAAGAATTTATATAGTTTAAATTGGCTTACAAGGCAATTGAAAGATGCATGATGGGTATAAGTAGGCTGTGGCATATGACTTGTATAGCACTGCCTCAATGGTGCCAAGAGGATCAGGACACTGGAGGTAGGAGATTGCTGATTCAGGTAGAAGTCACACCAGTCCATCCATTCTCAGTTGCTAGGGAGTTTGCCTTCTGCTAGGGATTGGTGGAGGTATGTTGATGTGGGTCATAGTCCCATCCTACCAGCATAATGGATTATTGGCAGCTAAATCGGTGTGACTGAGGGTGTGTACCTGCACTAAAACAACCTGAAGAATTGGGAGCAAAGGTAGGGGCAGGGACCCTCCAAAACAAGTAATGACACTGGAGACTATGAGATCAGAAACCTGGAGGAGCAATACCAGCTATGTGATATTTGAACCTGAATTCCAGAATCATATCTGGATGTGGGAATTTTAGAAGTGGAGAGTTAGGATGGATGCTATGGTACTAAACCAATTATCCCCATTTTACATGCAGTCCCTACCTCCACGGCAGTGATTCATTTTCCCATCTCTCCTTCCTCACTTCCTCTCTCCTGAGAGGATGTGTAGTGTTGCCCTCATTTCCATTTCTCAATAGTTTTTTGACCTTTGTGTTTCCTTCAGCTTTTAAGTACTGATAAACATAGTCAACCAGTGCATTGTTGATCTTGCTGAATCATTGCTCAAATGCAGAAAGGAGAGCCATAAGGAAGAATTCATCGGAGAAAAGAGATACAGATTTATAATTATAGCATTTTGCTCCAGTGGTTGACTCAGAGTTAACTAAAACTACTGATGCCTTTTTAAACAACTTCCCTGAGCATAGAAAAACGGGGGGGGAGACTTATACCACAGTCTGGCTAAGATCGGAGGAGTGCAGCTTCAACAGAAGTTGACATTTCACCATTTTTCTTTTCTCTCAACTTAGTTTGAAAGGAAAACCACTTTTTTTTCCCCAGAGGGGAAGAGGCAAGGCAATGGCTGGAAAGAAAGTCACACCTCAGAGCTTAAGTGACTCAAAGACTCAACCCAGACAAGGGTGGAGGATGATAACACTGTGCACCAGAAGAGAATCACACCACCACATCACTTCTTGCAATCAAGGAGTACAAGATATCATTCATTAGATATACATTTGGAGAAAGAGATGAACCTTTTTGTAGAATGAGACTGAGGAAAAACAGATGCAGAGTCTGAGTTCTGTACTGATATTCATTCACATAACTTTTTTTTTGTTTTTGTTTTTGGCAAAGCAATTAGGGTTAAGTGAGTTACCCAGAGTCATACAGCTAATACGTGTTATGTATTTGAGATTGAAACTGAATTGGAACTCAGGTCCTCCTGACTCCAGGGCCAGTGCTCTATGATTGGATACCACCTAGCTTCCCCTGACATGATGTTAAAGAACATGGTGGCAGGCTTCTGCTACATTGGGTAAGCCTGTAATGGAGGATATATGAAAGAAAAAAGAGTTGCACAGAAGTCAGTCAACTAGCATTTATTAAGCATCTACTATGTGCCAGCACTGGCGATACTATCAGCTGTTTTTCAGTTGTTTCTGACTTTTTGTGACCCCATTTGGGGTTTTATTAGCAGAGATACTGGAGTAGCTTGCCATTTCCTTCTCTAGCTCATCTTACAGATGAGGAAACTGAGGCAAACAAGGTTAAGTGACTTGCCTAGGATCACACAGCTAGTAAGTGTCTGAGGCTAGATTTGAACTTTGGAAGATGACTCCAGGCCTGGCACTCTATCCACTGTGTCACCTAGCTGCCCACTGGGAATACAAATAAGGCAAAACACAGTCCCTTTTTTCAAAAAGTTTGCAGTCTAATGGGGGAGATGACATGCAAACATCGGTGTTCAAATAAACTGTAATACACAATAAAATGGAAGTAATCAACAGAGGGAAGGCACCAGAATCAAGGGGGTTTGGGAAAGGTGGGATTTGAAGTAAGCCAAGGGACAGAGATGAGGGGAAAGATATAATGGTCAGCCAATGAAAATCTATGACGTTGGGAGATGAAATGTCTTGTTTGATGAAAAACAAGGAGGCTAGCATCACTGGATCAAGGAGTCCTTGGAGGCTATAGGTAAGGTGTAAAAACACTGGAAAGGCTTGCATGGGATGGGGTGGAGGAGTTTTTATGGAGGGCTTTGAATGTTAAGCAGAGGATTGTATATTTTATCCTGAAAGTGATAAGGAATCATTGGAATTTATTGAGTTGCTGGGGGTGGGGGAGGGGGTGGGCAGGGGGTAGTTAACATGCTTGGACCTAAGCTTTAAGAAGATCACTTTAACAGCTGGGTTGCAACCTGCACGGATAGAAGGAGTATCCACAGGGATGAGATGAATTACAAAAGGTTTTCGTAAATATATGAATAACATTTATTTATGAGGTTCATAATCTGATTTGTGGATTATCTACCCATCACCCTTTTCCTTTTCCCTCCTACTATGCATCCTCAGATCAGGGTCTCTGAAAAAAGTTGGGAAGGCCCAGAAAAGAAGGTAAATGCAATAAAGTCATTGATGATACTTGGTTAGAATGCTAGCAAAGTTCTATATCGCAAAATTTACCTTTTGGTATCTGTTGTCCACACTCTTAGTTCATGATTAAAGGACTAATTCATCATATATTCTGTTACAGTGCCAGTTATTGGGGAGGGAAGGGGAGGAGAGGAGCAGGTCATCTCGTATAGCCTCGGATGCTCTAAGTAGGATTCATGATTTAGAAAGGGTAGGCTTATATCACCTCTAAGTGTCTTCTAATTTTAACGTTCTACGACACATATATTACATGTGTATATACATCTATTTATACATATGTGTTTGTCCTAAATATCCAGATTGGATTTTAGTTCCTTAAAGGAAGGCACCATTTGATTCACCTATTTT
Organism: Vombatus ursinus; assembly: GCF_900497805.2. Classification (NCBI taxonomy): domain Eukaryota; kingdom Metazoa; phylum Chordata; class Mammalia; order Diprotodontia; family Vombatidae; genus Vombatus; species Vombatus ursinus. The sequence goes on along the minus strand of NW_020954751.1, from coordinate 5,825,298 downwards.
GTATTCTCCACAGAGTATGACAGAGGGCTAAATGAACAAGATTTACGGTGAATAAAGATTATCCTTTTAATTCATTTGGAAAATCATTCATAGACTCTGCATCATACAACTTTGAGACTGGAAAGATCCTTTGATACTAAACCTTCCCATCCTTCAATAACTATTTAGTGAATGCCTTGAGGCTCTATGCCATGTGTCTAATTCTCAGGGCCTTATCTTTGATATTAAAAAATAAGCTCTGGTGGTGAACTCCCAATCCAAAGGGAGTATCATTCTTTTTTGCAAGATGCAGTGGTATAATTGACAGAGTAATGATAGGCTTGGAGAGTCAGAAGGCTTGGAGAGTCAGAAGTCCTGGATTGGAGTTTTGGTTTCATCATTTACTCACCATGTGCCTGAGGGCAGGCCATTTCAGCTGTTTATTCCTCAGTTTATCTTCTCTGTAGGTACAAAAACAAGGCAATAAATCATCGTTATACCTACAGCTAGGTGGTACAGTGGATAGAGCACTGGGCTTGGAATCAGGAAGACTCATCTTCATGAGTTCAAATACGGCCTCAGACACTTCCTAGCTGTGTGACTGTGAGTAAGTCCCTTAATCCTGTCTGCCTCAGTTTTTCATCTGTAAAATGAGCTGGAGAAGGAAATGGCAAACCACTCCACAAGAAGCCACAAAAACCCCCAAAAATGAGGAGTCAGACATGACTGAAATGACTAAACAGCATACTTACCTCAGAAGACTGTAATCACTTTGTAAAACTCACTGCACTATTGAAATGCGGATTGTTGTTATTAAAATGGGGGGAGGAGCTCTTGGAATTCAGAGAAGTGGAAAGTGACTCCCAAGAAGGCACCTTCTCTATTCTTTCAGTTTATGAGAAAAGATGTCTGCGTACCTTCCCACTCATTTTCCTGATCCTATTGTTGTTGCTCTGTTTAGCCCCAGGATAAAGGGAAAGAATCTTGTTAGCTCCTTAATTACCAGACCCCTAAGCAATTGGCATCCTTCACCCTCTTATTACTGGCTCATGGAATCCCAATAGGGGAAATTCCAGTTCCTCTCCAGCTGCTGCTGTGGGGACCCTCTCTGCTAACTCCTCCCTCCACCCATCCAGGATCTGTTAAATGTTAACACCAGCTCAAACAGAAAGATGCTACTGTGAGCAGAGGCTGATCATTAGGAAAGCAAGCTCCCAGACAACCAGACACCTTTAACATGGCTGCAAGGGATGGACTTGAAGAATCGTTGCTGTAAATTAGGCACTTTCTTGCTGATATGGCTGTTTTAGGCTGCACTTCAACAGAATGCAGAGACTCACTTCCAATTTACCATTTTTTCAAAGTGACTGAGGCAGCGAGAGTGCCGAAGTCCAAGTCAGGGAAGATTTCTTTTTCTTTCACAGTAATACCAGACTTCCTTCTCCAGTGATTCCTGTCTAATGCGACAGAAAGTCACAGCCATATTTTCTCATAAAGTAGTTATCAGGAGAGCAGCCATGTGGGGCATTCATAGGCTCAAACCTATCACAAAGATTAAGGGCCCTTTGTATTACAACAAGACTGGCTATTTTATAGCCAGGCCATTATCACTAGCTGTGTTTAAGTGTTGGCCATTGTCTGAGAATGGACTTGCTATGGAACTAAATGAGCAAATCCTGTTCAAATTCATTTTTGCTTTTCCTCAATTCACTTCCCTCCTCCTCCTCCCCCCTTTCTTTTGATTTCACTTTTCAGAAAGGTTTTTCTTTTGGGTATTTCAGCTCTAGAACTATGATCCTATGTTCCTTTGTACATATAAAAATAAGATTCCTAGATGATAATAGAGATACCTTTTTCTGATGACTCTTGGATTATTAACGTCAAGTGGGGTATAGAACAGGGGAACATAGGCTAGTCAAAATTGTTCATCACTATCATGGAGGATGTCCCACACCAAATCAAAGTTGATGAGGCATTCCATAGAGGTGGCAACATCTTACATATGCACCTTTTTTTTGGAGCTAATATCATGCTTTTTACATAAACATTAGGAAATCTACCAAAAGGGATTCATAATCATTCAAAAGAGTGTATCCGGGGCAGAGCCAAGATGGCAGAGTGAAAGCAGTGACTTGCTTGAGCTCTCCCCCAAATCCCTTCAAATACCTGTTTTAAAAAAAGGCTCTAAACAAATTCTAAAGCAGCAGAACCTACAAAGGGACAGAGTGAAACAAATTTCCAGCCCAAGACAACCTGAATGGTTTATTGGAAAGGTAGATCGTGCTGGGCAGGGAGAGGAGCACAGTGTGGCATGGGCACGCAGGCCATAGCGAACCTGAAGCAGGTCTCAGAGGACTGAATCACAGGCAGCTGTGGTGGTTTCCAGACTTCTCAACCCACAAAAGCCAAAGACAACTTAGAAGGTCAATGGGAAAAGTCTGTGACTACGGTGAGAGGTAGAAGCTAGGTCTTAGATACCCCCGGGGCAGAGGCTGCCTCCTGAGCTTCTGGCCCACAGACTGAGGGGGAATAGAGTGGCTGATCAGAGGGGGATTGCAGGGATCTCTTTGCCAGTGCTGAGGCAGGAATCTCTTGCTTTACCTGTGTTTGGATCTGGGTCACAGTTCTGAGGGGTAGTCTTAGGGAGAGGAAGAATGCCGGAGTGGTGGAGCTTGCTCTGGTGATGGAGTGGAAACACCTTGCCCTTTATCATATCACCTTGGAAGAAGTGAAAATTTACAGGTGCCTAGAAGTATCTCTGAAAACAGCTGTATAAACTCCCAGAGTGTGGGACAGTACATTCTCCACATTGGAAGCAGACTCTTACCTTAACAAAGAGTTTAAAAATCAAGTAATTGGCCAGGATCATGAGTAAGCAGTGCAAAAAGATTCAGACTATATTATCTTACTTTGGTGACAAAGAAGATCAAAACATACAACCAGAAGAAGACAACAAAGTCAAAGCTCCTACATCCAAAGCCTCCAAGAAAAATATGAATCCATCCCAGGCCTTGGAAGAGCTAAAAAGGGATTTTGAGAAGCAAGTAAGAGAAGTACAGGAAAAACTGAGAGTGATGCAAGAAAATCATGAAAAACAAGTCAATAGCTTGCTAAAGGAGACCCAAAAAAAATTGAAGAAAATAACACCTTAAAAAATAGCCTAACCCAAATGTCAAAGGAGGTCCAAAAAGCCAATGAGGAGAAGAATGCCCTAAAAAGCAAAATTGGCCAAATGGAAAAAGAAGTTCAAAAGATTACTGAAGAAAATACTTCCTTAAAAATCAGAATAGAGCACTTGGAAGCTAGTGACTTTATGAGAAATCAAGACACTGTAAAACAAATCCAAAAGAATGAAAAATTAGAAAACAATGTGAAATATCTCATTGGAAAAACAACTGACCTGGAAAATCGATCCAGGAGAGACAATTTAAAAATTATTGGACTATCTGAAAGCCATGATAAAAAAAAGAGCCTAGATATCATCTTTCAAGAAATGATCAAGGAAAACTGTCCTGATATTTTAGAACCAGAGGGCAAAATAGAAATGGAAAGAATCCACCGACCTCCTCCTGAAAGAGATCCACAAAGGAGAACTCCTAGGAATATTGTAGCCAAATTCCAGAGCTCCCAGGTCAAGAAGAAAATATTACAAGCAGCCAGAAAGAAACAATTCAAGTATTGTGGAAACACAATCAGGATAACACAAGATTTAGCAGCTTCTACATTAAGGGACCACAGGGCATGTAATATAATATTCCATAGGGCAAAGGAGATAGGACCACAACCAAGAATCACCTACCCAGCAATACTGAGTATAATCCTTCAGGGGAAAAAATGGTCATTCAGTGAAATAGAGGACTTTCAAACATTCTTTTTGAAAAGACAAGAGCTGAATAGAAAATTTGACTTTCAAATACAAGACTCAAGGGGAACATGAAGACATAAACAGGAAAAAGAAATCATAAGAGACTTACTAAGGTTGAACTGTTTACATTCCTGCATGGAAAAATGATATTTGTAACTCATGAGACCTTTGTCAGTATTAGGGTAGTTGGAGGGAAAAAATTATATGTATGTAGATAGATAGATAGATAGATAGATAGATAGATAGATAGATAGATGGATAGATAGGTAGATAGACAGATAGATAGAGGGCACAGGGTGAGTTGATCCAGAGAATAAAATTAAGGGCTGAGAGAGGATTATACTAGGAGAAGGAGAAAGGGAGAGGTAGAATAGGGTAAATTATCTCACCAAAAAAAAAAAAACAGAAAAGAAAAAGCTCTTACAGTAGAGAGGAAACAAGGGAAGGTGAGAGGGAGTGAGTAAATCTTATTCTCATAGGATTTGACTTAAGGAGAATAACATACAGACTCAATTGGGTATGGAAATCTGTCTTACCCTACAGGAAAATAGAGGGGGAAGGGGACAAGAGAGTAAGGGGATGATAGAGAGGACAGAAGATTGAGAAAGGGGGTAATCTGAAACAAATACTTCTGAGGATGAACAGGGTCAAAAGAAAGAATAGAATAAATGGGGGGGCAGGATAGGATTAAGGGAAATAGAGTTAGTTTTTCACAGCATGTCTACTATGGAAGTGTTTTGCATAACTGCACATGTATAACCTATATTGAGTTGCTTGCCTTTTCAATGAAGGTGGGTGGGGAGGGAGGAAGGGAGAAAATTTGGAACCCAAAGTTTTAAAAACACATGTTTAAAAAAAATAGTTTTCACATGCAACTGGGAAATAAGAAATACAGGAAATGGGGTATAGAAATCTATCCTGCCCTACAGGAAAATAGAAGGGGAAGGGGATAAGAGAATTGGGGGAGAGATAGAAGAGAAGGCAGACTAGGGGAAGGGGTATTCAGAATGCATGCCATTTTGGGGTGGGGGAGGGGTGAGATGGGGTGAAAATTTAGAACTCAAAATCTTGTGGAAGTAATGTTGAAAACTAAAAATAAATAAATTTATTTTAAAAAAAAGAGTGTATCCTAATTATCCATACTGGAAAAACCAAGTAGATAAAGAATGCTGATTATCTAGATTTTGATATGCAAATGTATGGACAACCTATAGAACTCATTTAGCAGTAAATATGTGCATATGTATGTATATGCATATGCATGTGTATGTGTATGTATACGTATATATGTACATGTAAATGTATATGTGTACATGCAAATGTATATATGTACATACATATCTTACAAACATTGCAAATGGACAATGAACATACTGGAATTGAATGGGAAGGGTGAGAAGGAGTCAATATCTATATAGCCCTTACTATATACCAGGCCCTGTGCTAAACACTTTTTTACAAATATTATCTTCTCTTTGAATGGAAGAAGGAGAGAAGATTGGATTGCCCTTAGAAAATTAACAGTTCACTCCTGAGGTCTGTAATGATAGAATTGTGGGTGATTTCTGAATGACTATCCAGTCTCCTTGATTAACTGCAATGACTTCCTCCTTGTTTGTTGAGTTCCCACAGGGTTAATATACTGAACTCATAAGGTACTCATTTATGCTGGTTTTGTTGTTGTTATTGTTGAGCTGTTTTTTCATCTTCTCAGATGTGTAAGTTCTATCCCTCAAACCAGTCTGTTAACCAATTCAAAACAAGAAGATCATGATTTTGTTCTTGCTTGTTGATATTCCATAAAACACCTCCTGCAGAGTTTTATAATGTGCCCATCTTTCTGTAACAGAAACTGATAAATATTCCAGTGGGGAAAAAATGAAATAACAATTCTATTAATAATACCAAGTTAATTTCTGAAACAAAGGCCTCTTCTTTTTTAAACCAATATCCTTCCAATAATTTTGTTTTGTCTAAAGATCATGAAATGTGACAGCCTCCAAAGAGTTAAAGTTGATGAACTCTCAAATGGCAATGGAGAGGCACAGGATGGGTATGAGCAGGTTATAATATATTGCAAATGAGAAGCAAAGAGAAATGGTTCCTGGAATGCAATCAATGTATGTAAGATAGATGATTGATAGATAAATCAAAGATAGATGGATAGATAGATAGATATATAGATAGATGGATGGATGGATAGATAGATAGAGATACATAGGTTGTTGATTTTAGGTTTGTCATTCATTCTTGAAGAAGACCAAGGCATCAGGGAGGTGATAACATGACTTGTAATTGACTTTGACTTGAGGGAGGGAGGGCTGTGCAAGGTTACCAGCTTCACTTTCTCCTCCAGAGCTATCTGGGTCCAGTGGCCAGATATTCATTCATCAGGACGACTAGAGATGACCCAGGATGCAAAGGGAAACCCTGGCCCTTTCAAGCTAAGGTCTGTTCAAGTTCTCACTTTGAGTGAAGTAACACCCATTCAGTGAATAATACTCTTTAAAAAGTGAGTCAAGAGATGGCCTCTTTAACAAAAAAAAAAAGTCAGACTGGAAGGGGAAGACCCTCAGGGTTGCCGGCCAAGAGAGAAACAGTTACTATTTGCATTCACTTTGAGCCAGGAGGGCCCAAAAATTAACTATTAATTGTTGCTTGGGCAGGGACCTATTGTCCAATCTATGAACTCCAGAGTGAATTGGGTGTAAGGCTTGGGCTTTGAGAAAAAAAATCTAGCCAGTGAACACCAGAGAGGAAAAGGAGAAAGAGAAGGAGAGGGAGAGGGAGAGGGAGAGGGAGAGGGAGAGAGGACTACAAGCTGAGTTACCCAACTGGAACTGGCCAGCTGGGTCCCTAATCAGGCAGCTCAGATTACTCACAGATTGTGTTTGTCCTTTGTTCTCAAAGAGGACCACAACATTAGGGAGGTGATAGGTGATGAGAGGACTTGCAATTGACTTTGATTTGAGTGAGGGAGGGCTGTGCAAAGTTGCCAGCCTCACTTTGTCCTCCAGAGATATCTGGATCCAGTTGTCCTGATGAATATCTAGGGATAGATAGGTAAATAGATAGATAGATAGATAGATAGATAGATAGATAGATAGATAGATAGATAGATAGATAGATAGATAGA
>NW_020954751.1:5798532-5818308 GCF_900497805.2 Vombatus ursinus | reverse complement strand
AGATAGATAGATAGATAGATAGATAGATAGATAGATAGATAGATAGACAGATATAAAGATATGTAAATAGATGGGCAAATACAGAGATAAGATAGAGGCATAGATACATAGACAGTAGAAGATTTATTAAGCACTTCTTACATGTGACAGACACTCTGTTCTCTCTTGGTAATACAAATACAAGCAAAAAAAAAAAGTTTCTACCATGAAAGAGTTTACCTTCTAGTGGGGTGATATGACACATAAAGGGAGGTTAGAATAGTGAGGGAAGAAAAGTAAAGCTTCTGGAGTCAGGGTGGAGAAATATAGAGAGTGAGGAGTTGAATTAGGAGATAATTATATCCTGACCATCTCATGAAATACTATCTGGGCAAAAGACTTACCACACAGAAGACAGGGCCATAGGAGGCATCTCTAAGGTGAGAAAGATACTGGTGGAGACATCTGGAGAGTATGACCCAGAAAAAAAAATGAGCCCATTACATGAAAAAGGTGAGGACTACCCAATGGAGAGCCCATGTATTATACTGGTATGCATATAACATAAAATAAGTATCAGGAAAGTCCCCAGTATGTTGGGTGTTTCTCTTTAAAGAATTCTTATGAAGATATAGATGAGAGTTGAACAAGCTGGCTAGACATGGATAGGATTCTCATCACTGGAGAGAATGTACACATGAGATCACAAGTAATATTTTAGTAATGTAGTAATGCTAATTGCTGACATTTACATAGAAGTTAAAGGTTTGAAAAATATACAAGTTATTTCATTTGAAAGACATTACACAATCTCTGTGATAGGGTAGGAATGCTGTATTTAGAGTCAAAGAAAGGATTTAGGTTTGAATCCTGGCTCTGATACTAACTGTGTGACCTTGAGCAAGTCAATACTTAACCCCATTAGGCCTCATTGCTTCATCTCTGAAATAAGGATGTTAGACTAGATGTCCTCGAAGGTCTCTTCTAGATCTAAATCTATGGCCTAAATCTAATCTAAATCCATGATTCTCAAAACAATCCTAAGAGGTAACAACTTTAGGCATTACTATCCCAATTTGATATATGTGAAAACATACATCTGCCACTTTGGTTATCTTGATTAAGCCACTTTTCTTTCTGAGTCTGCATTTCATCATGTGAAAAGTAGGGAAGGTGTAGAAGTTGTTAGAGTAGATGACTTCCGAAGTCTCTTCCAAAACTAGATCTCTACATAACTCGTGATTCCACCATTCAATATCTATATCACCTTGAACATGTCACGTCTTTCTGAAGTTGAATTTCAGCATTTATAAAATGGAGATACTGATATCTGCCCAGCTTAGCTCATAAGACTCAAATGAGATAATGTATGTAAAGTGCTTCATAACCTCAAAATAATACAAATGTGAACTGTAATTATTATTACGTAAAACACATTCATGTATTCTTGTAAAAGACAAAAGAAGTGAATCACCAGCCCACATGTTTATGATCCCCTACATAAAATGGAATAATTGCTTTGTCAGCTATGAGTGAGAAAAGCTTTCTCCCCACCCTCATGAATTCTCCCCACCTTTCCTGAATTGGAAGATTCTTGACGTTGCTGAAAGTTAGGGAATAGGAAACAACTTAACGAGGGGCCATTTCAAGTAACTGGAGGTAGAACCACTCCTTAAACCCACCACCACCACCATCCCACCAGCTTTGTCTGTGGGTCATAGAATAATAGAATCTTAAAGCTAGAAGAGGATTTGAAACTCTTTAATTGTATAGATGGGGAAACTGAAAACTAGAGAGATGAAGTGATTTCCCCTAGGTCACATAAAAAACAGAAAATAAGAACTGAGATATTCATGAAGATGGGCAGCAGTAAAAAGGTTCACAGGTGCTCTAATTAGCAAAGAGAATATTCAGATCTTGGTTTTCAAGGGGAAAAAAACAAAAAGCAAAGTTATTTGTATGTCTTTGAACGGCAAACTCTAGAACTTGCTTTGGAATTAATAGTTCAATAAACAAATAAGTCAGTCAATAAACATTTATTAAGCACCGACTATGCATCAGGTTCTGTGCTAAGTGCTAGAGATTCAAAAAAAGGCACAGTCCCTGCTCTCACAAATCACTTAAATGCTGGTCAATGAAATCAAGTTATGTTCACTTGTTTCCCTATATTGTGTATCCAGGGTCAGTGGGATGTCATCAAACTGTAACAAATATTCTAGACCCATGTTGCAGTTTCAACATGGAAATACTGGAGTGAGCCCATATTAGAAATATTTGTTTAGTTTGGATCAATCAATTTCAAAGGGGCCAAGGCTCCTTTGAATTCATTGATCCAAAATAAACAGAATTGTTTATTTTGAAGAGGGAAGCAATGGAGATGAGAAGGAACTCAAACCATTGTGAGGATCAGTTAAAAAAATGGCAATATTTAGTCTGTAGAAGACTTAGGGTATATAAAATATCTGTTGACAAACCTTTAAAGGGTTGTTAAGTAGAAAAGATAGAGATTAGACTTGTTATGCTAGGCTCTGAGTGGCAAAAAGTGAAGCAATGGGTACAATTTCAGAAAGGCGGATTTGGTCGGAACATAAGAGGGGTAGGAATGATTTATAAACTAGACCTGTACAAAAACAGAAGTTCAGCCTTAGGAAATCATGAGAATCATCACTAGAAATGCTCAAGAAGAAGATGAACAGCTGATTCCAGAAAACATTATGAAACGTATTCCAACCTGGAGTAGGAAATTGCACTAACTGACTTACTAAAGCATTTTCTCACTTTGTCATTCTATGACTGAAATGAGAAGACAACAGTTCAGGAGTCACCAGTTGGAATAGAAAATAAAAATTAAATTATTCACTAAGTCAAAAAATCTGATGATAAAACTCTCTCTCTGGCTCTACCTCTGTCTCTCCATATTTATTTATACATGTATATGTATATGTGTGTATGTATGTGTATATATACACATTTATATGTATATCTGTGTATGCACATATGTGTGTATATATCTTCTCAGAATAATATTTTAAACTTGCAACATAAATTCATAGGATTACATAGGAAACCAATTAATTGAAATAGTTATCTATACGTTTATATATCACAATGCATGTATGTGTATAATGTAATATGCATGTTACAATAAACACATAGTTTATCAGGTTACAAAGGACATATATGTATACATATATGTATATGTAGAGAGAGAGAGTTTGGAGCCACAGATAGATAGTTATATAGAAAGGTAGTTAAATATATGTTTACCTATATAATTACCTATATGTAGTTACATTTTGGGACATATGTATAATTTTATATTTTAAAATATATAGTTATATCTATACACATATTGTTTCACACATACATGGATATATTAATACATGTATGCATTGTAATATATACACATGCATACAATATACACATATATTATGAGATTTAAACATGTAGATAATTATTTTAAAATAATTGGTTTCCTTTATGATCCTGTGAATTTAAAATATTATTCTGAGAAAAAGGGGCTCATTATACAAAAAAGTTAACCCCTGCCCTACGACTTCCAAACAATCTCTATGCTTAGTAAAAGGGCTCCTGGGAAACAGGGAAAAGCTGAATCCTTCATCTTTCATCCATAGTTAGTGAAATTCTCATCCTGAGAACCACGCATAAAAAAACAAAATGAGGCTTAAGCAACTACTTATCATGGGTAACTCAGTGCTTCTCAAGCATAAATCCACAGAGAAATAAAAGGGAATTTAACAGCATGCTGATTGGATAGGGGTTGACCCTACTTCTTACTCAAAGAAACCTGACTGCCTATATGTGCATTACTTCCTGATGTCTACACTGTGGTACCTCAATAGTTGCTGATTGGATTGGATTCTCTTGTCTTGATTGCTACCAAACTCTATCGCTACCAAAGTGCAGGTTGGGACCTTATCTGGAGGATCCAACTCTGATAATTGAGCCATCTTCCCAGGGAAGCAATTCCTCTTCTTGACATAAATCCAGGAACTTGAACCCCTTTCACCTGTTACTTTTCCTAATCTTCTGCTGATCACTCAAACTACAATTCAAGGCAATGAGTTTCCTGACTTTCAGATCTGTATATTGGCTTATCACCTTGGTTTCAAAGATCAGCCTAGCCAGTTCTTTAATTACCTGCCTTCTTGCTACAGCTACAACTATATGTTGGTGCTCAGTTCCCACACTTGCTTTCCTCTTTACCTTATGCCATTTACTACATACTTCAGATAACCAAAATGTGTTTTCTAAGGTTTGTTCACGAAAGAAAAAAAATAGTATACAAATTGAGAAATAATACAACAGGACAAAGTAATGAAAGTATACCAAAAAAAAAAAAAACTTTCCTACTCCCAAACTAGGAAGTTCTTAATTTCTAAGCTAATATACTGAACATTCTCCAGTTTCAATTACCCTAGACTCATATTCACCCCCTATAGATTAGAGCATGTATCCCCTTTATAAGGAGTAAAGCTTTCTCCCACAATGACACCTTACTGATTTGGAGTTCTCTGAACTGAACTCATTATTCCATTTGCCAATTTGAGACTCCATCTCAGGCAGCCAAAAGGTTTCATGATTTCATAGCAGGTTATAGTAGTTCCACCTACATTCCTATGTAATCACTTTGATAACTAGCTATTTCCCCTCCCTGAGTCCAAAGGGGAGAGATAGAAAAAGGTATCACATGCAGTTAAAAAAATTGCCCCATGGCCTCAAAAAACAAAAAAAGTCCTTTTCTCTCACACTTTTGACTAAGAGACCTGAAAGCTCTAGGCAAGAAGAAAACTTATCAGACCCTCACACTCACCAATTTAGAGATGAAGGAAGCTCCTAACACCCATGTACCTATTCTTATCAATATTCACTATTTCTGTGGATCACAAAAAACAGAGAGAAGAGGAGGTCTGGGAGAAGATCAAAGAAAAGAGAAAAATCAATCTCTTGACTATTTTTTTTCCTTCTCTCTGGTCCAGGAGGCAGGAAGGGAGAAGGAGCTGAATCTGACCACTTACCTCTATACTTAGGACATCCATCAAGGTCCTAGTCTAAGACTCAGCAGAATACATCATTAGGATGGAATGGGAGTTGTCACATTAGCCTGTTCTACCATTCACAAACAATGATTTCTGGATATAGGAAAGTCGATCTCATTTTTGCACATGATTACCAGAGCAGAAAAACTGGAATGAATAGCCACTATTAAGTAAACAAGTATGTTTACAACCAAGGCAGGGAGTGGAGCTAGAATGGAAGAAAATAAATAGATAGCCAACCTTGGCATTGAATTGGTACCTTCAAGATATCCAAAGGACCAGAAAACATTCTCAACTTTGGGAAACATTTCTCCTCAAGAATTTGGGAAATACACTGACAGAAATCATAGAGTACTAAAAGAATGGAGGACTTCTGACCTCCATTGGAGGGAGATTACTCTGACAGTATTAGCTAACATTTTATAGTGTTTTAAGAATGCTTTCCTTATAATGACTCTTTAAGGAATATTATACAAGTACTAGAATCTTTGTTTTATACATAAAGATAATGAGATTCAGAATAAAAATGACTTGTCCAGGGTCATCTACTAATAAGTAAGGATTCAATCCTAGGTACTATGACTACAAATCTGGTGCCTTTTTTTCACTCCACCACAACTATTTCTGTGCTAAAACTCAGTCCTCCTCCCTCCTTAAGCTTCTTGCACCCCCATGTCTTCTCTCTCTCTTAGCTAAGAACCACATTAGGGGAATAAATGATGCCACTTGACATGAGATCCCTCTTCTCCTATTCTTTTCATCTCAAAACCTCATGACATCATCTTCCTTTCTCTCTTTCTTTACCTCAGTCTCTGATAAAGAAATATGGTGCCAAGGCTGACCCCTCTGACATGTGCACTTAATCCCATCCCATCCTGTCTTCACTAGCGGATTGCAATGTCCATTATCCTTTTTCTCTAATCTGCTGTTTCCTCCTATCTGCTGCCTTTATACATTCCTAAGTCTCATCCATCTTTCAACAAAAACTGAAAAAAAGCAAACCTTTCCCTAGAACCTATTATTTACTCAAGCTATTGTCCTCTCCTCCTTTTCTCATCTAAACTCCTTGAAAAAAGCTGCTTATACTCACTGACACCATTTTCTCTTCTCTCACTCCTCAACCCTTCACCTTCTGCCTTGTGTCTTCATTATTCAACTGCAGTTTCTCTCTCAGAAATTGCCAATGATCTCTTGACTGCCAAAAGTGATTTTCACTTCTTAGTCCTCATCCTTCTTGCAGCACCTCCTGTTGCATTTGACCCCACTGACAACCTTCTCCTCTGGGATACTCTCTCCTCTCTGGGTTTTCATGATATCACTTTCTATTGTTTTTTTTTTTCTCTTAGCCATCTGACCACTCTTTCCCTATCTCCTTTACTGGTTCAACATCAATATCATGTCCCTAAACAAGGATGTTCTCCAAGGTTCTGTCTTGTGCCCTCTTCACTTCTCCCTCTATAACCTAGTTTTGGCTGCTTTATCAGCTGCCATTTGTTTACCTATCATCTCTTTGTAGATGAATCACAGATCTACCTACCTATCTACCTACCTATCATCTATCTATCTATCTATCTATCTATCTATCTATCTATCTATCTATCCCTAGATATTAATCAACCACAACCTGTGAGTGGTCCAAGTCACCTGAATGGGGACCCAGCTGGCTAGTTGCAGTTGTACAATTTAGCTCAGCTTCTCCTCTCCTCTCCTCTCCTCTCCTCTCTTCTTCTCTCCTTTCATATTATGCTCTTACCCAAGGGTGTTCTGCCCAAAGGAAGGTAAATTTTGATGACCAAAAGCTACCTAGTTAACTTGGGGTTTATTGGATAGATTTCTTTCTCAAAGCCCAAGCCTTAAATCCAATTCACTCTGGATCTCTTGGATTGGACAAAAATAGGTCCCTGCCCAAGCACCACTTAATGGTTATTTTTTGGGCTCTCCTGGCTCAGTGTGAATGTAAATAGTAACTGTTTCTCTTTTGGCCAGCAACCCTGAGGGTCTTCCCCTCCCAGTTTGATTTTTTTTTATAAAAGGGGCTACCTCTTGACTCACTTCTTAAAGAGGCCTATTCACTGAATGGGTATTGCCTCACTCAAAGTGAGAACTTGAAAAGACCTTAGCTTAAAAGGGCCAAGGTCTCCCCACTGCAGCCCGGGCCATCTCCAGTGATTCTGATGAATATCTGGCCACTGCACCCAGATGGCTCTAGAGGAGAAAGTAAGATTGGTGATTTTGTACAGTGCTCCTGAAGTCATGTCATCATCTCCCTGATGTCATGTTTCTCTTCAAGAATGAAGGACAAACCACACAACCACAACCTATCCTATCTATCTATCTGTCTGCCTGTCTATCTATCTACCTATCTACCTATATCTATATAAATGTATATATATATATATATATATATATATATATATATATAATGTCTCCAGATTCTCCCCTGAACCTTAGTCTAAAATTTTCAATTTTCCTACTGGATACATTAAACTGGACATCCTACAGACATCTCAAACTCTGTATGCCCAGAATTGAACTTATTGGCTTTCCCTCAAGCTCTCCCTTTTCCAAACTTCCCTGTTTCTTCTATAAGTGGCACTGCCATCTCCTTCCAGTCTTATAGGTTCATAACCTCAGCATCATACTCAACTTCTCAGTCTCCTTCAAATATTACCATTTCTACCTCTAGAATAGAATTTGTGTCTGAGCTCTTTTATCCACTCATACAACTACCATCTTAATTCAGGCTCTCATTTCCTCTAGGCTATACTATTGCAACAACTTCCTATTTGTTTTCACTGCTTCAAATATCTAACCACTCCAGTTCATCCCATATATTACTGCCAAAGTAATTCTTCTTAGGAACAAAGCTTATGTCAACCTCTACCCTCTTCCCCATTCAATTAACTCCTGGAACTCCTGATTTCCTATAGAATAAAACATGAACTCCTCTGTTTAGCTTTTAAGGCCCTACACATGCTGGCCCCAACCTATGTTCCCAGCCCCATTGGTCATTATTCCCTTTCCCACATTTTGTGAATAGCCAAACTAATCTTTTCTCTATTCATGATACGTGAGACTCCATCATCCCTCTCCATCCTTTGCACTGACCATTCCTCATGCTTTAGATGTACTACCTCCTCATTTCTGCCCCTCCCAAACTCCCTCTATTTTCTCAATATTCGGTTAAGCATCACCTTCTCTATGAAGCCATCCCTGATTCAACCTCCCAACTCCTAGTACCCTCTCTCCAAAATGACCTTGTACTTATTTGCATGTATTCACTGTATCTGTATGCTAAATATACTTTAAAATGTCATTGTTTTCTTCCTTGATTAGAATGCAAACTCCTTAAAAGGAGAGATCATTTCATTTTTGTGCTTGAATCCCTACTGTCCAGCACAATGGCTGGCATTCAGTAGAAAAGAAATGTTTGGTGTTTGATTGATCTAAAATCTAAATAGTCACCTTTTTTTTTCAACTGTAAAATGAGAAGTTTGGACTAGGTGAACTCCGAAGTTCCTTTGTAGTTTAAAAATCTTATGATTTTCATGTCCAACTGAGACAGTTTTTGACCAAATCTAGAATACAGGTTCCTGTGTCTGAAAATCAGAGAGACAATGGCCTTAGAAACTTCAAGGGTCCGTTAGCTTGGTATCAGTTGCACAAAGAAGTTACTCTACTGTTTTCAAGGAGAGGAGCCCCTTTCCCTAAACCAGTTTTTCCCATTTCTCTTTATCACCAATGTTACAGTTTCAGGGTCATGAGAACTCCTTTGTCTCTCTAAAGCATTAAAATGACCCTACAAAACAAAGTCAGAAAAGAAAGGTTTTTCCTTATTTGCTTAACTTAAACACAGATAACTTTGCTCTGCTGCTTAAGATAAGCCCCTTGAACAACACCAATGGCCAGTGTAATTATATTTATCTTTCAGGAGGCAGATAATTCTATAGAGAGATAAACTCTGCACTCAAAAATTCCACTGGGACCCAGAAACCATGCTGAGGATGGCATCAGCAGGGGTAACTGAAATTTTGGCAAAAATAAAATAAAATAAAGCAAGATGAAATAAAATAAAGTAACATGGGCCTTTTAATGCCTTGGCAAAAGAAACTACTTTGGCAAAGTTTTCAAACAGTCCTTCAGGGGTGGTTAGGGCCAAGTCTCCAATCCTTAGGTTATAACATCAATCAATGAATTGCAGAATGTTGGAGCTGGAAGAGCCCTTATGCAGACAATAGTATAAAGAATGCTGGACAGAGAGTCAGGAAATTGAGGTACTAATCCTAGCTCTTAAGGCAAATGACTGCATGACCTTGAACCATCATCTCACTGGGCCAGGGTTTCTTCATCAGTAAGATGAGGGAACTAAATGAAAAGATTTCTAAAGTCCTCTCTGCCTCTGGATGCCGTGCTGCACATCAATGGTGTCGAACTCAAATAGAAATGGATCTCTGTGGGCCAAATATTGATCTGAAAAGCCACAAATTAATATGATCTGTGTTTTACTCTATTTTATTTATTTTGTTAAACATTTCCCAAATACATTTTAATCTAGTCCAGGCTGCACTGGGGAATTTTGCAGACTGCTCATGGATTTTTTTTGACACCTCTGCTATATACATCGTAAGATACAGGATCAAAGATCTAGGGATGGAAGGGACTTTAAAGGCCATCTACTATAAACTTCTCATTTTACAGAAGAGGAAACTGAGTCCTAGGTATTTTAAGTCACCCAAGTCCAACTAGAAATGAAGCTAGAAATAGTTCTGATCGAGCAAAATGGTGCAATAAATAGAGCAATATGTTCCATGTCTGAATGACCTGAACTCAAATCCTGTCCCGAAATTTTTTGCATGATCCTGGAAAGTGACTTACACTGTCTCATTCTCAGTTTCTTCATCTACAAAATGAGGGCAGGGGTGGCCTATAATGTCTCTTTCTATGATCCTAAGATTAGAAGGGATTTGTCCAGTAGCGCACAGCTAGTCAAAAGTGAAGGTAGATGTAAAACTCAGGGTCTCCCAATTCCCAGGCCAGTGTTATTCTGTTTGACATGTCTCTGCCTTCTCATATTCAGCCTTTCAGGAGATCTGCCTTATTTCACTGATTTTTGGAAACCTCTGCTATTGTCTCAGTAGTATTTGCGTCCTCTGGTGGCATTGAACAGTTTTTCTGAGGAATCAAAAATGAACTCTACACAGAAGAGCAAGACCAGAGAAGAAATTGAATGTTAATGATATGAGGTATATAGATACTTGTTGCCTCATAAATAAAGGAAAAGAGTACTCTTAGTTGATGGCCTTCCTATTCCCAAATGAGATGCTACCCTTAAAAGGAGGGTGATTTAGCAGATAGAATACTGGATTTGGAATCAAGATCTGAGTTAGAATCTCATCCCTGGCACCTATTGGTTGTATGATCCTGAGCATCACAACATCTCTGGGCTTCAGTTGCTTATTTATAAAAATGAGGGGGTTTCCTCTAAATCTATGGTCCTGAAATCTAAATGATTAGTGTGAGTATGTCTCTGCAGCTAGCTTGGCTCCTTCTGGAAGAGATCATGTGCTTTTTTTTACCTTGGGTGGGAGACTATTTAGCAGAGTAAAGGACAAATCCCTCCATGTATCCCATCTGTCTACTCCTATACTCTAATGATTACATCTTACCAGAAGATCTATTTCTCTAGTGCAGGTTGATTTGTTTTTACAGTTTCTCCTACAGGATCATAGGCTTTAGAGTTATGAAGGACCTTAGACAGCCCCTAGTTCAAACCCTCATTTGTAGGTAAAGAAATGAATCTTACAGAAGAGAAATGTCTTGCCTAAAGTCACACTACTAATAAATAGGAAAACCAAATATGGACTTCAGATTCCACGACGGTAAGTCCAGAATTATTTTTGCTAAACCTTATGGCTCCTTTCAGAGAGTATGGATTTTTCTCTGAAAATGAAAATGGATACAGTAACAATGATGATAAATCACATTTGTCTACAGTTTTAAGACTTAGAAAGTGTTTTCAGAAGATTGAAAATCTTGTGAGAGACACTGTAAGGCACATAGAGAGACAGAGTCAGAGAGACAGAGACAGACAAAGAATCAATTTTGTAATAGAAAGATCACAGAAGCTAGAACAAGAAGACCTGAGGTCAAATCCCAAGTTATTTGCTACCTTGGACAAGTCACTTACTCAGGCAGGTCTCTAAAACTATAAGCTGTAAAATATTTGCAGATTTTCTTTAGTGGAAGGAGTGTTCTCATCACAAGTTCCCTACACTGATGAAATTATGGATCTAGATTTCCCTCGTTACCTATCTGCCCCCCAAAAATAATCCTCCATGACTATACCTACCACAAAGCTAGACACATAATGGGTCTCTAATACAGTAATTCACTGATGGACTGCTATAAACATATAGTGACCCAGGAGTTAGGCTTAGAGACCAAAAGTGGGAATCTTCAGAGGCAAAGGATGGAGCTAACTAACAAAACTATAGTGAAACAATAATGAAGACAACAACAGCCTCCATGAATAAGATGTTTGTAGCTTAGAAAGCATTATCATGGTCAACACTGTGACCCTCACGATCTTCTCTCACCTGATCAGTCTTGTGGCCATTTACACATATTAAGATGCCCAACTGAGGTTATGGATATAGTTGTGACTATAAAATTAAATGGCAGGGAGATGTATAGTAGGTGAGGCAACCAGGTGACTCAGTGTGTAAAACACTAGGCCTGTAGTCATGAAGATGAGTTTAAATCTGGTCTCAGACACTGACTAGCTATGTGACCTTGGCCAAGTCACTTAACCTCTGTTTGATTTAATGTACTAAAAAAGGAAATGTCAAATTGCCCCATTATTTTTGCCAATAAAACCCCACAGACAGCATTAGTGTACTATGGTCCACAGGTTAATAAAGAGTCTGACATGACTGAACAACAGCAACAACATATTATAAGTATATTGTGAGTGGTATTAGTATCTTCTATTTCACCTTTCTCCTCCATTCCAATTTTCAGCTTTCTCTTTTATGTTATTTCCTCCATTAGATGGCAAGTTCCTTGAGGACAGGTACTATCTTTTTTCATATGTGTTTCCCCAGGAATTAACAGAGTGCCTAGAACATATGAGAAGCTAACAAATATTTAATCGACCAATTGATCGTATGTCCTTGGCTAAGTTGCTCCCCTATTTGGCCCTTAGGGCTTCTCATCAGTAAAATAAGGTAATTAGACTCAATGATCTCTGAAATAATATGATTCTGGATTAGATGGCCTTCCAGGATATGATAGCCTTGATGAATTTTGTCCCTGTTGGCTCTGTGCTCTTCACTTGGAAAAGTGTCCCAAGGCCAAGAGTGCTTTTGGTTGAATCTTTCCATCATGAATTCAATATTACAGCCAAACTGACCTACCCCAAAGCTATCCTATGCTTTCTTGTCCTTCTCTGTCCCCATGCCTTTGTTTACTTTCATCCAAATGCTTGTAATATCCTCTTCTCTATCTTTTTCTTTTTTTACTTTCTTTTTAATTTATGGAATAAAACAAGCATTTCCATAACATAGTACAATAAAAAAGATGATTGCACATGGAACTGCAAATCTACTATGCTTTGCTATTCCTTTCAAATATACAATAAAATTATCATGTAAATTTCTTCTTCCCCATCGTAGATGGCTGCCAATACACACACACACACACACACACACACACACACACACGCACACGCACACACACTTACGTAAAATGATCCTATACATACTTCTACTTATCAATTCTTTCTCTGGATGCCGATAGTGTCCTTTTTCATATATCCTTTATAATTAATTTGGGTATTTATAATAGTCAAAATAACTTATTCATTCAAAGTCATTCTTAAAACAATGTTGTTGTTACTGTATACGTTGTTCTCTTGTTTCTGCTCATTTTGCTCTTCGTTATATCATGCAAGTCTTTCCACATTTTTCTAAAATTATTGAACTCATAATTTCTTATAGCACAGTAGTATTTCATCACAATCATATGCAACAACGTGTTCAGCCATTCCTCAATTGATGGACATCCCCTCAATTTCCAGTTCTTTGCTGCCACAAAGAGACCTGCTATAAACATTCTGGACCATATACTTGTTTTTTGTTTGTTTGTTTGTTTTTGCTTTTACTTTTCCCTTAATTATCTTTGAAAATAGACCAAGTAGTAGTACTGCTGGGTCAAAGGGTGTAGGTAGTTTAATAGCTCTTTAGGCGTAATTCCAGATTGCTCTCCAAAATGGTTGGATCAGTTCACAATTCTACCAACAATAAATTAGTGTCCCAATTCTTCCACATCCTCTCCACACATGTCATTTTACCCTTCTATCATTTTAGCCAATCTGGGAGGTGTAAAATGATATCTCAAGGTTGTTTTAATTTGCATTTCTCTAACCAATAGTGATTTAAGGCATTTTTTTCATATGGTTATAATTGTTTTAATTTCTTCATCAAAAGACAGCCTGTTCATATCCTTTGACCATTTATCAATTGGGGAATGACTTGTATTCTTATAGATTTGACAAAGTTCTTTGTATGTATTTAGATATAAGAACCTTTATCTTTATCATTTTCAATTGAATTATCCCATGAATAGAGGGGTTTGTATTTCTCTAACATCCTTATCATGTGATGCATATTGTAACTATGTGCATTTATCCCTTTATTAGTCTATAAGCTCCATTCATATTTTTGGCAATGCTTAAGGAACTACGAAATTGTAACTGTTATTAATATTATAATCATCATATAAACTTTGTATCTCACCTAGCACCCATAAAAGTTGGCATAGAATAAAAGCTTGACCAGAATGTATTAAGAGAGCTATACTGCCTTCCAAGAATAAGTTAATTGTCCATCAGTATTCTATCCTGGTCTGACCACATCTGGAACATTTTGTTCAGTTAGGGAGAAAACAATTTAAGGATATTGATAAGCTAGAAAACATCCAAAGGAGGGGTAATCAGGGTGGTAATGGGCTTTGTTCCTAGGTTTTAGACATATAGACAGAAAGAAATGAGGTAATCTGATTTGGAGAAGAAAAGAGTGATATGAGAGCTGTCTTCAAATATTTAAGGGCTGTCACAGAGAACAGGAATTAGACTCACATTGTTTGGTCCTGGAGGGATAAACTAGGGATAGAAGTTGCAAAAAGATAAATATAGACTTGAGATTGATAAAATAAAAATCTCTCTACTAATTAGAGTGGTCCAAAAGTGGAATAGATTACTTTGAGATGTGCTGGGCTTCCCCCACCTTGGTGGAGTTCAAACAAAGCCTAATTGACTACTTGTAAGGAATGTTTTGATAATGATTCTATTGTGCTTAGGTTGGAGTAGATGGAGTCCTTTCCCTCTCTAAAATCCAGTGAATGCATAATGGCAGGGATGGTTGGTATAAAACAAACAATTTAGCAAAAGTGTGCACATTGACAGAGAAAAGAGCAGATGTCGGACACTTAACCCTCCCCCCAGCCTCCACTTCCTTACATATGTGATATGATGCTAATCAGGCACATTTAAAAACACCTCAGCCAAGGTAGCACTTCCAACAGCCTTCTCCTTCCTAAAGCTCAGTTCCATATGTTGATCTCCCCGATTCTATACTTTTCTGGGGGTGTTGACATCTTCTGGAGTAGACCTTAAAACAAAAAAGAAGAAGAGGAACAAAAACAGAGCAGAAAATTTTCAATGTTTAAGACAAAAATAATCCATTTTTATCATTAAATTTTATCATTAAAAATTATCATTTAGTGCAGATTTTCACAATCTAGCCAATAGCCCATAGATGCTCAGATTCCTTAAGAGTCTAGCTAATATGGTGAATCTTCAATAAACTTTGTTTTTGGCTGCAAAAAAAATTATTTATCATTTCTCAAAGTCAGTGTTCATAATGGCTAAACAAGTTGTGACACACAAATGTAAATTAATTGTACTGTAGCATAAGGCAAGAAGTGTAAATAATTTAGAGAAACTTGGGGAAGCTTGTATGAATTGTTGCCATAAGCAGTAAGTAGGGGGGAAAACAATATAAATCAATCATTGTTCATTCCTTTCTCAGTCTTATCTGATTCTATGTGACCCCATTATGGTTTTTGTTGTTATTGTTGTTGTTGTTGTTTTTGTTGTTTTTTGGCAAAGACAATGGAGTGGTTTGCCATTTCTTTCTTCAGTTGATTAAAACAAACAGAAATTAAGTGACCTACTCAGAGTCACACAGCTAATAAGCATTTCAGTTCAGATTTGAACTCAGGTCTTTCTGATTCTAGGCAATATTCTATCCACTGAACCACCAAACTTCCTGAATCAATCACTAAACATTTATTAAGTGGCTGCCCTATGTGAGGCATTGTGCTAAATGTTGGGAATATAAAAAGAGGCAAAAGACATCCCCTGCCCTCAAGGAGCTTACAATGTATACAGGATGGCTACAACAATCTAAATGAAAAATACAATAAAATGAAACAAAATTTTGTATGATTATAAGCTTGGTCATTCAAACTTGTACCCTGACAAGAACTGGAAAAATGCATCTTTCTCCCTTCATTGCACAAGGAGAGGTCCTATGTGTGGAATATTGCAAAAACCATCAGATATGGTGGATGTGTTCATTTTGTTAGTTCAACTGCTTTTTTTTAATCTTTTTTACAAGAAATGGCTCACATGGTAAGGAGAAAAAAAAGGTATATATTTGAAAATGAATATGACATAAAGCAAAAGGCATATTTTTTTTATTGTTCCCTCATTTGAAATATATAGCAGTTAAGGGAAATCTGCCAGTTTCTTCCCTCTTCCCATCCTACAAAGGCTTTACAGATGGAAGAGGCATTAGAGATACTTTGCCCTAACCCTTTGTTTTACAGATTAAAAAACAAAAAGTTAAGGCTCAGAGAAGCTTGGTTAATTAACAAAGTTTTCACAAGGAGTTGCCAAGCCAGGTGTAGAATTTGGATCTTTTGACCTCAAACCCAGTGCTTCACCCACTACATAATGCTGCCCTCATTTCAATCATTAACTGCAATGGTCCTTTGGACCCCAATGTGAAGGAAAACATGAAAGAGCACAGAATGTCAGTCCTGAACAGGTTCATAAATTTCAGAGTAGAAAGGACTAGAATAGGTTATAGATATAACAGAAAGTTAATTTATGTTAATATTAATGGTACACAATAACATTAATGATATATTGATAATAAATTATCATGATCAATTATTAATGATAATGAAATGAATTAATACTATTGAGGTTAATAATAATAATAATAATAATAATAATAATAATAATAATAATAATACTGTGTAGCATATTAGACAGTTCAGAAAAACCTTGGTTCCAAATTTGCCTTCCACCCTTATTAGCTGTATGACCTTGATCAAGTCACAGCATCTATGAACCTCAATGTTGTCATGTCTAAAGTGGGGATAATAATTCCTACAGTACCTACTCTTTGAGAGTCTGTAGTGAAATAATCTAAGAAAAGCATATTATTTAAAAATCAGTTGCTATCATTGATGAAAGAACATAGAAAGTCAGAAAATAGACTAAAGAAGGCCAGAACTTGAAAAGACTTTAGACTATAGAATGTCAGAAAGTAGAATGTTACTGAAAAGTATGATCAGCTATGGAATATCAGAATTCCAAGGAATCTTTGAATCAACTGAGATATTTCAAAAATGGAAAAATTCAGATCCAGTTAGGGGAAAGTCTCAAAGCTAGCTACTGGGAGAGAGAAGATGGGGCTAGAAAACCATTCTTTTGGGGAAAAAATCAGGGAATTTTACAAGACTGCAAGCTCCATATGAGCCAGCAGTGTGACATATCTGTCAAAAAAAAGTTGTTACTTTTTCACTTCCTTTATGTTTCTTGTCTTTTTGTATATGTTTTCTTTTGCAATACGGCTAATATGAAAACATGTTTTGCCTAATTTTACAGGTTTGATCAATACCTCATTGCCTTATCAAGGAGTAGAGGAGGAGAAGAAAGAAGAGAGAGAACCTGGAACTCAATTTTTTAAATGAATGTGAATTTTTTAATGTTACTGAAAAATATTTAATGAAATAAATAAAAATAATTTTTTTTAAAGTTTATGCTATCCTGGGTTGATAGAGAGAGCAATTAGTGTCCAGGAAAAGTGAGATAATAATCTTGCTATACTATGCTTGAGTCAGACCACACCTAAAATATTGTGTTCAGTTCTGGGTATCCATTTTAAGAAAGATAGAGACAAACTCAAGCACATCTAGAAGAGAATGACCATTATGGTGAGGGAACTGGACAATATGTTGTAAAAAAGATTTATTGGATAACCAAGAATGTTTTGCTTGAAAAGGCAAAATGTAGGGCAAAGATTCCTAGCTCTGCTTCTGTTATGAACTCTTTTGGAAGTCTCATGAAGCCTATAGACACCTTCTCTGAATAATGTTTTTATACGCACAAAATAAAATACGTAGGATTGGAAGGAAACCAATTGTATTGAAATATATATATCAAAATGCATTTTTTACGTTCATGGACTCTAGGTTAAGAGCCCTTATTTTAGGACTCACATATGGAAGAGAGACTTCTTTTTCTTGATCACAGAGAGTAAAACTAGTCGTGATGGATGGGAACTAAAAGTTAAGGTTTATAGTATTTAGGCTTATCGTAAGACAAAAGTTCCTAGCAACTAGAACTAGCCAGAAGGGGAGCATGTTGCCTTTGGAGATGGTGGCTTCACTTCTCATTGGAGGTCTTGAAAAAAAAAGCTGGATAACCACTTTGGGGGTCTTATAAAAGGATGTTTCCCCCTCAGGCTGAGGTAGTACTACATATCAACCACAGAATCAGCTGAGCTACATCAGTGAGTCTGAGCTTCCTGTAGAATGAGATGATATGATTCTGGCAAAAGAAATTCCAAATGAATAATTTTCAGCCTGAGGGTGTTCATCAGAGGAGGCAAGAGCCAATATCAGAGGTGAGGATAGCCTGCCTCTGTGTACAAAGGCTTAAGAATGTTTTTCTTATCAACAGCTGGTGAAGAAATTGTCAGCATTCCTGTCTACTGCCTCCCTGAGCTGTTGTCCAATTCATGGGCAGTGGAAAAGAAACTGAAATTAAAACCACAGGGTCCAGATTCAAATCAAGACACTGTAAATTACTGGCTGTGCAATTTTAGGCCAATTTTATAACCCATCTGGATTTCAGTTTCCTCAGTTGCATGATGGGGATCCTGCTCTGTATGATCTCTAAGGTCCCTTTCATCTCTACAATCCTTTGTCTGATTCTAAAGTAGGCCCTGAAGCTTGGAGTCTAGGAGGATACATTTCTGTATAGATCTGCTTTTACCATTGAAATACTTTATGACCTAATAAATCTGTGCTGAGAAACACAAAGCACCTCATTTCTGTTGGGAAGTATCTTGGTGCACTAGACTGAAGGTCAGAAGACTGGGGCTGAGTTTTTGTTGTGGGTCTTCTATTAGATAATAGCAAAACCTTAGACAAGTTCCTTCACCAGAGCCTTAGAGCTACTCTAGTCTAATCTGCCTGCCACACTTAGATATACATGCATATGCAAATGTATAAATGCATACTTTCCAGAGAAGGAAACCAAGAATGAGATATTAATTTATTTGTCCAAGGTCTCAGATGGAATTCAGACGTTAAATATTTTTTTAAAAAACACATTTTTCACCACTCCACTCTATTTCTCCTCATTTGCAAAATGAAGGGGTTGGACTACATGATTTTCACAATCTCTCTTAGTTCTAAAATCTTGAGTTATGACCCAATAACAACAACTCCATGGACACTGCAATATACTGAGTCTCATCTAACACCCAAGAGATAGGCTTGATTGTATGTCCATCGGGTTTTTTGAATTGCCATAAGCCAATACCCCATCAAGAGTTTCCTGGCCTATCTACAGAGAGGTTGTCTGGATCACACAAAAGTCCCAGAAGTGATGTTGTCACCTTTGAAGGCAAAAATGCAGCATTCAGCTTCAGTGTGGACCACTCAAACGGCTCAGGGCCCAGTTCTAAGTAGACCATGAAGAATCATCCTGCTGTGAGATATACTCACAGCCTCTTCCACCAAACAATTTTTGTCTTTGAACTTAGGGCACCAGTCTGACTCCAGGCACCAGTGACTGATGTTTAGTACCCTTGAGTCCCATCTGGGGCCTTTTTCTATGACAGGGAAACTTTTTTTTTTTGGCCAAGGCTGAGGTTGTCACAACTCCCTTTCCCCTCATCTGTAAGTTAGAAAGTTCAGTGCTGAGAATAGAGGGGCAGAAACCCTAGTTACACAATGAGGCTACTCTACTGTCAATCAGTTCCCTCTACGGGTGGCCTTCCTGCATTTTTTTTTTCATGGAAAGAAATGCCAAGCTTGGCTGTTTCCATGTGTAGGCATCTTCCTGCCTGGATTGCCTCCTGTGAATCTGGCCATCTGGGTAAGTCAGTTGAGTGACTCACTGCATTTATCCCTCTGATGAAAACCTTGGCTCTGAATATGACTCAGCGCTATTCAACAGGATTTTTATCCACCTCTGTCCCAAATAGTTCTGGGCTTCAAAAGATTCATAATTTCATCAGCGTTGGTATTCTTTCCCCAATGCTGATTGCAAACTGTTCCAGGCCTTAGTCATCAGTTTCAGGAGATGCCAGGGAAAAAGAAAGAAGGAAAGAAAGAAAGAAAGAAAGAAAGAAAGAAAGAAAGAAAGAAAGAA